>NC_143408.1:12734943-13069886 GCF_052110815.1 Crocodylus siamensis
CTGCTTATGGGGCACAGCCAGGGCCAAGGACCCTTTCAGGCATAGGATTTTGGCACCCAGCTGCACATTGTACCTGCAGCTGGGAGCTCTGTCAGCAACAAGGGCTTCCAGCCATGGGAGCCGCCTTCTGGGGGCACAGCCAGGACCAAGAGCCCTGTCAGATGTGGGACTCTGTCTGGGCTGCATGCGAGGTGCTGCTGGGATGGAAAGTCCGGTCAGGTTTGGGGATTCTTAGTACTGGCTGCACATATGGTATAGCTGAGACCAAGAACTTTGTTAGGTGCAGGAGTTACAACCCTCACAGCCATGGGGCTCAGCTGCAGTGTCCCAGCCACAGAGGTAGGTGTATGGAGCAACCCACATCTGGGAGACCAAGTTGTCAGCAATCTCCCAGCCCTAGTTGAGCATTGTGCTTGTCAGCAGCTTGGAGGTCACAGCAGCTTCTGTCTCCCAGCCACAGGACTGCCTGTGCATACAAATTAAAGCTGGGATAGAAAATCAACTGTAAAGTGGATAGAAATCAACTAAAAGTTCCAACCAGCTATAGTTATTGCTTGAAAATGTTCACTAACTTTACAAAGTCACAATAGTTAATTTTCATGTGTAGAGGGGGCTGGAGGAAAGAATGCTAGGGGTCACTGAAGTTGTGGATGTCCTGAGTGCTGTCTTGCAATAAAACCACTTTGTTAAGCCAATGAGTGTGCTGACCTATTGCTATCCGGCTGTTAGACGTCGAATGGAGTCAAGGTCTAATGAGAACTTTTTTTCCAACTACTTAGTTGGTCTAATAAATGATATCACATCTACTCAAAGAACCCTTCCTGCCTATGTCCTTAGACCAACATGGCTACAACCAAAAACCCTCCCTCCTTTGGCTTTCACTGCCTACCCTTATCCTAGGGAGTGGGGCAGTGCAGCATGGCATACCTGGGGGAGTCTGCACAGGTATGCAATGTAGCTGTGGGACAGTGGGGGGGAAATACAACTGCACATTGCAGCAGTAGGGAGGAAGGCCTGTGTGAGTGGGTGGTGCAGCAGTTTTGGGGAGTGTGGGGGGGCACCTGCATAGCATGTGGCCCCAGGGAGCTGAGACTTGCCCTGGTGCATCCCATAGGTGGAGGGAGAAAATCTTATTGGGGGGGTGGGCTGAGTAAAACTTAAAAGATACTTCTGCACTCTCTCTCTCTCTCTCTCTCTGCCCAGCAGGTAAGTGTGTAGGAGGGAAACAGGGGAAAGAAGGGGCATGGGGGTGGGGGCAGATCAAAGTCCTCACAGTGAGGGAAGGAGTGGGGCAGGGGCTGGGGTGAATGAGGCCCCAGGGTGAGTCATAGGAAGGTTGGAGCCCTGGCAGCTCATGCAGGGGCATGGGGGGGTTCCCACTGCTGTGTGCACCCCTGTGTCAGGCATGGGGGTGCATGTGTCCCCTGGATCTGTGTGCGGGGCAGAGGCAGGATGCCTGCTGTGGTGTGGGGTTCTGTTCCTTGGTGATGATGGCCTGGCAGCCATGTGACACCACATGCGTCCTGTGCGCTGGTGGTGCCGAGGCCTCTGCCCGCCTGCCAGCAGCAGGCACATTACATCACATGGCTGCCAGGGCAGCAGCATCAGGGTGCAGAGCCAAACCTATACTGGCAGCCTGCCTCTACCCCATGCACAGATCTGGGGGGGTATGTGTCACCTGTGTCTGCCCCAGGTGTGCACACAGCAGTGGGAGCCCCCCCATACCCCTAGACAAATCACTCGGGCTCTGCCACTTCCACAACCCACCTTGGGGCCCTGTTCACCCCAGCTCCTGCCCTTCCCCCCACTCCCTCCCTCACCATGGGTGCCTTAATCTGCCCCACTATGCCACTTCCCTTCCTCCCTACACACTTACCTGCTGGGTGCTGCTCCACAAACAGGTGAGCTGGGCTGAGTTTCTAGCCACCTGCAGGCTTTGGCTGCTCATCTGTGCTGGCCCCTTCCCCCCCCACACTGCAGCCACCCAGAGCCCACACCCAGGCTACCTTGCAGTCCTCTGTGCTGCCACTGCTGCCCCACATTTGTGGGGGCTAAGCCCTATTAGCCCCGGCCTTCTGCTGCCTATGGTGCATCCTGTTAGTTTGTATCCCTCTCTGGTGCAGCCCATGAGATGTTCAGTCTCAAGTCACTTAAAAGTTGGATATCCTTGGACTAAACTAATCTTACAGCAAATCACAAGCTAAATTAGACAAATTTTCTTCCAGATTTTCAGGAACAGAAGCATTCTAACTACACTTTTCTATCAGGCTCAAAAACTCTTGAAAACCAGGCAAATCTAAGTTTGCTTTCCGCAATGTATGTGTTCTGGTCTGTTCTTTCTATCAAGGACACTCTTTTTCCCCAAAGCCTTGCACCTATATTTATGGGCTTGATCATAAATAAGCTAATTTTGCTTATTAGCTTTTTGTTAGACAGTAAGAGTGTTACCCCTGTTTTTTGCCTCTTACTTAGACTGGGTAGGCTAGGATATTAAAGATCTGTTTGTGACCCACAAAGGTGGGTCATCCAGCCCATGGGGCTTCTCAGGGGGTAAGGCAGCAACAGGTTGAACAACAGTGGTGTTGCTCCCATGGCTGTCTCTGTTACTATGTCAGTAGGGCTGCTACCCAAGAGTTTAACTTTGTCACTCTCCCCACCAATGAATTCCTGGTTTGGGATCTCCAATGGGAATGCAATTCTAAGGCAGAGAGGTGAGTAACAGGAAGCATTGACCTTATGGCTGCCAGCACTGAGGGGCCTGCTCCTACTCACACCACAGCTGGCGGTTGGTCACCAGTCCACAAGAAGCCCCGTGGTCTGGATCTTGTTCATAGAGCCAAATAAGTTTGACACCCCTGATCTACGGTAATTTCCCTGTGATAACTAGACCATAGTTTACAAGTTATACACTTTGCTTTATTTGCTTGAAATCACAGGTCTTCTGACTGTATGGGAATGTGTAGAGACTGCCTTGTCCCACAACATGCAACAAACCATGTCACCAAGATCACCGCTGACTATGAAGCACCTTCATGTGTTCTTGTTAGCACTTGCAGGAGGTGTTGGGTAAAACATCCAAAATTTGCCACGTAGAAAAGTTACCCTATCTGCTTAGCTTGCAAATATGGTCAGATTGGTTTTATAGAGTTTGTACCATTTATAATGGTGCAGTGCCTTCTTTGTATTACTCTCCCTACATACATCTGAATTTGATTTGATCAGTCTCATCTGGAACTCTGAAACTCCTCAGATTCAATGTAGGGAGAATAGTAGTTTTTTTAGTTTGCTGGGCACACACATCAGCAGCTACTTATTAGTGAGATTAACTGTAGGTTTGTGGAAGAGTATATTCACTCACTAAGGCTGTTAGCCAGGGCACTAATGCAATGTTCAAGGGTGCTATATGCTTCTTTTACCTCAGCTCAGTTTATCGTCATAAACCCTTTTATGTCTTCCCCATGGTATCATTATAGCCCTGTGAGAAATACCAAAAATTTTCTGTTCTTTAGGAGGCCATGTGAAATTTGTTTTCCCTCTGAACCTCTCAGTGGCAGTTTTCTAGCCATATACCTGTTGAGTTTTGGTCCCCATTTTATGCTTTGGCCATGTAAATCTGTACACATATGCTACATTCATACATATGTAGTTGTGTACATGCATGATTTCTGAAAGAATGTGGAAGGGAGAGCACCTTCCTATGCTTTGGGCCCCATAGCTGAGTTTCTAGGACACTTGCCCAGGTAGCCAGAGACTTGTGTTCTAGATCCCCTTTTCTCAGAAGAAGTTTAAACTTGCATCTCAAACAAGCACAGGTCAGGCATTACCCAGGCTCTTCTTTGGTGCTCCTTACCTCTGATATCTACATCAAGGGCATCTACATAGTAGATGGACATCTTGGGCATCTTCTTGTCCTTTGCATGGACCCCTTCTAGTAATCGGTATGCTGATTACTTTTTTCTTATTCTGTGCTTGCTTCTAATTATGGGCAATAGAGAAAAGAGATAGATGAAAGAAGAAGGGCCAGGAGTCAGGAACAGGAAGATACGGAGCACTGCTGGAAAACATCCTGTATTTGTAGGCTGCAACACATGGGTGAGTTCCAGAGACAGTGGGCATGTCTACACGTGTAATTAGTGGTTACGTCTACATGTCACCCTATGTTGCTGTAGCAATCACACAGGTCTACTTGTGACTGACAGCTACTTTCCTGTAGCAGCACGCTTCCCTGTTTTAGTGCACTTCTACCACAAAGTAACATTGAAAAATAACTGTTCAGTGTGCACACAGTGCACTACAGGCAGCTACTGTCCAGAAACAACATTACCATAGGGCAACATATAGATGCACCCAATTGGACTGAATATACTCTGGCTCAATTTGAGGCAGAGTAAACTAATCCCAATGTCACCATCTACACACGTTTAAGTGCAATAATTTACTGCACTGCCAGGTGCCACTTGTATCTGATGGGACTATCCAGCAGTGCAAGTAAATTAGTCTACAGAGCCCTAATTTCTGTGCACATGTAGACAGTGACACAAACTTTATTGCACAGCCAATTAGTCTGCTGCGCAGTAAAGTATTTCATGTAAATGCACCCACTGTAGGGAATGCCTGGCTGGAGACAGACTGAACTTTAGATCCTGAAATTCAGCACAATTCCCGAGGTAGGCCTGAACTTTCACCAAGGAATGAACATAGGGATTTTCTGTATAGATAATTGGATGTTGTAGGCTAAAGGATGATCTTAAGGTTGATGCTAAAGAGCAGTATTGACATACTCATGGAGATTCTTTTTTTCTGTAACCTATACAAGAATTATCATTCAAAGGGAGAGTATACTGGTAAAGCCTGATGAAGGAGATTGTACTGATCATTTCAAGCCATTGCTATGCATCCTATTCTCTACAGCAGGAGTTGACAACCTGTTACCTGCAGACTAGCTCTAGCTCATGGAGCCTTTGGATTTGGCCTGAGAAGCTGTAGCTTTGGTGGCATTCAGCTGTGGGTGGCTCTGCCTGTACTGTCCCACAGCCAATCTCCTAAAGTTCTGGCAGAGAGGGAGTTCTGTGTGTCATGCCACAGTCAGGCAGCACAGGCTCTGATGGAGGGGAGACTTAGCTGCAAAAGCATTGCAATTGAGTGCCAGGGAGAAGTGCCTATGCCCACCCACCTCCAACCCAAGCACAGTCCTTCTGCTTCCCTGACTGGAAAACATTGCTGACCCTTGCTCTACAGTGACAGGGGAAAGGTCACTGTTCTTCTTTATGGCAGCCTTTCAGACAGTTGAAGACTGATACTATTGTCCCCTCGCAATCGCCTTTTCAGGCTGAACATGCTTATTTCTTTCAATATCTTCTTATATGTTTCCCTTTCAAGCCCTTTATAATTTTTGTCATCCCTTTGGACCTCCTCCAACTTCACCGTGTTCTTTTTAAAATGTGGAGCCCCAAACTATGCACAATATAAGTTCATGTAGGGAAACTTAATAAAGGGGATCTTTCTATATTCAACAATCTTAATAGAAAGGAGGATACTTACACTGGATAAATTCCTGGAGTGACCCTCTGCAGTAGTATTCTGAATAAATGAAGTGTTGCATATGAAACAGTAACACCCTAGGACTAATCCTGTCTTATCCATTGGAACCATCTAAAGAGATTGTCAATGTGGATGCCCCCAGAACCCAAGAATGTAGCTAGGGAATCTAAGGCTGTAAAAATAAAGACACCACTCATTCCCCAAGGGGTCTTGAAAGAAGCTCTTCTGGGACTGATTTCTGAAAGGAAATCAGACATTAAGTGTGTAAATAGAGAGCAAGTGGGATGGAAATAAAACCAGTTTGTGTTTCTGATGCAAAAATATCTTGGCAGAAAATCACTCTGTAAACACATAAATAATTAAGGTTGCATCAGTTTTAATTAGTAAAATGTTTCTTCTTTTTCAGTTTGGTATGTGTCAGGGAGGCCCTTACCAGTTTTGACTCCACAAAGACAAAGGCAATGGGATGGTATGGGAGTTGTAAGGAAGGAGATGAATCAGACAGCCAAATCACTAGACTAGTAGAACACTTCCTTTATGTCTTTGGATCAAGGTTTTTCTATGAACTTATTTGTCATATGAGTCATGTGAGTGAAGTGTGACCTGCTGGTATGCCTTCTGCTTTTATTTTAGAGATCGCCTAATCAAGGATGACTGGGATGTGGGTGGATAAGGATTGACACTAGACAGCCATGAGCCAGGGAATTAGGAGCAGACAATATTTTAAAGGGTTGCTTTATTTGTCAGTCTGCACTACAAGTAATATCTTTTTCTGTGGCAGCTAGCATCTTCCACAGTCAAGGGAATGCTCCAAGACTCAGACATCAGCACCTCTCTACTGAGACAGCAAGTGCTTGCCAGAACACCATGGCCAGCTTGTCAGATATAGTCTTTCAGCATGTGTTAAAAATGTTCACACACTTTGGCTGAGCACTGCAGAGCAGATAAGAATTGAGCAATGAAACACCAAGCACAGGCACCAGGAAGTGTACAGAGAGCCACCAGAAGGTGGTTTTGCCACTCATGTATACTATACCTGAGTATCACAAGTTGTCTTCTTTCATCTATTACATCAGACTAGCGTACTCAGATCCAATTTCTCCCCATTTATGATTGCTAATACCATATCTAATGCAGTTAGTCTTGTGTTCAGCTTGTTTTGTCCATGAGTGGGGAATTTTTTGTTTGTTCTTTTTTTCTTAGGCTGTTGCCATATAAAGTCAAGGGGCTCCCCTGCTTCAATTATGGCATATAGGTCCAAAGCAAGGACAGATCTAAACTCTTAAGTTCATATGGGGAGGGGGACCAATCATTAGGGCTGGCAAAGCTCCTGTTCCTCATTCAGTTCAGCGGAGATTTGGCCTGATTTGGTGGGTCAGTCTTGGAATCTGAATTGAATCAGGAGACCCTTTTATCTCTCCAAATAGAGTCAGAACCCTCCAAATCGATTCACAGAGATTGGGGAAGATTCAGAGATTTGGACACGGGCACAGCTTGAAATGTTTTTTCTACATACTTCAAGGTACCAGGTGGCTCGTGAAGGCTGCGATGCTGTGATGGATGGAGCATTCTAAAGGAGTGCAGGGGGTTCTCCAGCATGCTTGGCAGCAGACCTGGAAGTTGACCAAGAAGCACTTCCAGTCCACTTCCAGGTCTGCTGGGGAGCGTGCTGGCCTCCCCCCGTACTCTTCCCCAACATGGTGACTTGTGCCTCCTGGATCTGGGGAGCACCCAGGGTTCCCCCACGGCTGATCGCTGAGCCAGGATGGGGCACAGAGATGGGGGGGGGGTAGGGGCGGCACGCTCACTGGTGGACCCAGCAGTGAACCAGAAGTACTTCCAGTCCACTTCCCGGTTTTCCACTGAGCATGCAAGCCCCCCCCCCCCCCCCGTGTTACTGTGGGATACCCCAGAATCACAGCATTCATGAGCTGCACCTGGTACCTCTAGGTATGTAGAAAAAACATTTAAAGTTGTGTCTATGACTGAATTGCTGATTCTCTGAATCAGCATTGAATCTTCAGATTTGGATTTGACTGAATGGAATCGAGGACAGTGATCCAAATCAACTAATCGAATCACTGTCCCCGATTCAGGCCAAATCGGAAACAGAATCGAATACAGCCCATTTTGTACACCCCTACCATTCATGTGAACATTTTGGTGTTGCAAACCATATGAATTTGATTTCTCATTGTAACTGTGGCTCCTTGCAAATGTCACAACTGTCCCCCGCAAGAAACAAAAAACCCTCCACTTTACTAAAAGAAACAGCACGTTACTTCAACTCCTCTCTGTAGTGTCTGTATAGATTGGCTGCTTCAGCAGTGCTTTTTGGTACATTTATCTAAAGCTGATACAATCAAGGACCAAGAAAGGTCCATTAAATGCCTAATCAATACAGATGTCAGGTGAGCTGGGTCCAACTAATTTGCTGCCTCTTCTGGGCATGTGCTGGGCTCATGGCCAGAGCACATGGAGTTTATAGCAAAGCGCTGTATTTTTTTTTTTTATGTCTGCAAGCAGCTTGCTGCAGGATCAAATTGGAATAAACTCCATAGTTGCCAAAATTTAAAGTCCATAGTTGCCAGGCATTAATTTGAATTTTATGGTGTGGCTGCCTGAACTCTAGTATTTTCTGCTCTCTTCCTCTCTTTATTTCAGATCCATAATGGGGTTGCAATAATATATTTGTATTTTATACAACAAAGAACAGGGAAGGGCTGCTTCTAGTCATGACAGAGAAAGTCTCCGTACTAGGATGAAGAGCATTTGAATAGGTTGCTGAAAAACCTTGTATATCACATTGAATGCCTGGAGATTTTTTTTTAATTAAAATTTCTTGCCTCTGGGTAGCGTGACAATTCAGAACCACACTGGGGATTTTTCATTTCATGTCAATAAATTTAACAAGGCCCCATTCAACTCAAATTAATGCCTGAGCTTTAGTTTTTATGCTTTGCTCTTGAAGAGAACAGATAAAAGAAAATATTTGGAAACCTTAAATTGCTTTCTTACATTTATTTATGCACATGGACACACATACTCACAAAAGCACACAGACCCATACCCAGACTCACCCACAGAAATCCCAGTAGAACAATTTTTAGTCACTGTTATGTTAAAAACACAGAAGCAAAAAGGGAAGTTGACACAGGCACATGACATGCTGCCACATTACACTGTATAGGCAATGCATTAGCAATATTCCTTCTTTCTAATCTGAAATCTGGGAAGGAAGTTGCTGATTCTAATTGAATCTTGTGAGAGCATCTCTTTGGTTAAAAAAGAAGGTAGCAGTCTTAAAAAGCCACGGTGGGTGACATTTAATAATTGTGATATAATCTTAATTAGATTTGAGATCAGGTGCACATCTGTGAAATGTGTATGTCCTTGTAGAAACAGAATTGTGTGATATTCTGGTTTTTGCTGCAATGAACTTGGGATGTCCACATTGCTTCTGTGCAACAGAACCATTTGGAAACCTTACAGCACTAAATTCACCATCTCATATTTGCTCATACTCCTTATTGGTCTCTTCAGTTTTGATGCAGTTTCCCCCTCTGAAATGCACTAGTTTCTATGGAAACATTAATATCATCAGTATAGGAAGAACTTAGAATATCGTCAAATGTATCATGATGTCAGCTAATAGCTGATAACCTTGGGTTGGGGAATCTCAGGATTATTGCATCTGTGACAGCACTAGCAGAGAAGACACTCACATAGGGTAGACAGTCAAAGTTAGCATGATTTTTAAATTTCTGCATTATATTCTCATTTTAACCTGTTTCAATTGCAAATATTTTAAGGGCAAGATTCTGTTCCTTCTATTAGACATCTAAGTGGACATTAGGCATGAATGTCCAGTCTTGGTTTGGCCTTTAGATATTGTCCCAATGGTCTAAAGTGGGGGTGAAAGGTCTGGATACCCTCTAGTCCCCTATACTCCTGTTTAGGCACATATGTCAAAGGTCCTAGTGACCTGTCATGCATACACTGTGATCCAGAAGGATCAATGGTTGTATAGTACCACTGCTAGACCCTGACAACACCTCATCTTTGTCACCAGAAGTAGCTGTAGCTATAACATCCTCAAAGAAACCATTTAGCTTCCCAGCACTGTCAAGGTCCCTAATTTTTATTTCACAAACCTACATCCCTAATTTTATATTTCCTTCTATTAGTTAATCTACAACTGGCTTTCCATTTCACGATGGCTGTTTGTTTAGTTTAAATAATCTCTTGAATTTTCTGATGAAACCAGACTGGTCTTTGCCTTCCTGGATCTTTTCTAGTTTAGAGGAAGTGTTCCTTTAGGTCTCTTTATGCTTTCTTAAGTAGCCCTCAGAATGAGTCCAAGATTTTTAAATCCCTTAACTTTACCCTGCATATCAGCATCCTTCATTCTGCAATCCTTTTACCTAAAAGAACATTACCAGAAAAACCTGGTCTATGGGATCCATCAAAACTGCTACTAGAACCCAGGGATGCAACTGATTTCAGAGCTTCACTGTTGCCCAAGCACATGGTAACCTTTCTGATATCTTTCAGGGCCTATTATTTTGGGCAGAATCCTATTCAGATTTCACATGCAGGAGATCAGACATGCCTTGGGTTACCATTCTTGTTTTGTCTTCTAAGTGGCCAATTTGTTATTATCTACAGGACATTTTTTGCACTTACATGCCCAGAGGAATTCTATTCCTGGAGAGAGAGCTCTGTTTATCATTGACTATGTATGAATGTACTAGATAAGGAATGGCAGACCTGTGATGGAGTGGTTTAGGTAGTGTTCTGGGAAGTCAGACAGATGGGTTAAAACCCCCTCTAGGCAAGATGGCCCAAAACCTAGGGCATCCAGCTTCCCAGTTGCGTGTCCTAGCCATTCTACTATTTAGAAAAGATAGGAGGTCTCTCTCTCTTCCTACCCTCTGTAAGTCTGGATGAGTATGCATTTGGTCACATGTGCTTGGCTACACTTCCAAGAATAGAATTCTTTTGGGCATATTAGCATAAAAAAATTCCCTGTACACAACCAAAAAACTGACTGCTTAGAAGACCAGAAAAGAATGGAATGTCACCCTTTGTGTCAGCCCTGCAGCTGAATGATTGAGTGATCTAAATCACTCTGGAAAGGTACTTAGGTCTGTACAGGAAACCTAGAGGTGCCTGTAGACATGCTGAGAGGCTGCTCTGATGCACTGTAATTACAGCACACATGCCAGAGTGTGGTAATTACCATGCTCTAACAGCCTCCCATGTCTCATGCATCAGCATTACTGTGCCTCAAAATGGGGTGGAGGCACTTGAACTAAAGCATGTTCTATGACCTTTAGTTCAAGTGCCTCCACCACCATTTTGAAGTGAGGCAACACTGATACATGAGACACTGAGGCGCTTTAATTAGAGCGGCTCTTGGAACCTGGAATCAAATGGTGGCAATAGTGAGGGTTGTTAGTCCTCGGAGCCCAAGTCCAAATAATCACGGTAAGGTAGACTAGCGGAGCTTTCCACTAGGAATCAGTCTACCGCCTGACTCCACCTAGTGTCTGAAAATTGCACATAAGAACCACAGACTCAATGGTAAATTTCAAAATAACTGAACTATATTATTAAACAGATAAGGCAAACAGGAGGATACAAAACATATTCAACACCAGGCAGCAATATGTAAGTATGTGAGGGATAACAGATGCAAGCTCCTTTTAACTTCCCAAGTCACTCCACTACTGCCAATTATTCACCAGCCAATCACTCTCTGAAGAGGCCTATCACTCATTTGTCAATCATCATGTATACCAATCACAATTCCTCACACCTCCAGACTAATACATCCATTCTGATAGCCTCACATTCACTTTGGTGGGAAAATGAATGATTATATAACCAATACTTATACTGACATGCTCCTACCTACACTTGAATTAGGTCAATACCTCACTGAGCTCTCTCTAGAATCTTCCTAGCATCACCTTCATTAAGCATGTGTGCAACTACTTTATTCACTTATCCAATACTCAAACAATGTAAACTGTTTGTAAAATTATGCAGTCAGGCCAAGGATGAGCCATCCATGGCTAGCAGGCTACAGCCTAGTAAACTCGAGATAGGTGTGTGCCAGGGTCTCTCTCTGCTGACAGAAGGGGTTGGTGTTGTACTGGTCTAAAAATGAGCCAGATACACACCAACAGCTGAGATCTCCAATGGCTCAGTGGATCAGGGTGGAAGATGGCACTAAGGGAGTCAATTGACTTCATGACTCACTATAATCTACCCAATTCCACGTAAACTCTCTTTACCTCACAGGTGTTAATGGCTGTCTTTCCTTTTTTAATGGGTTTAATGTTCTACTCTTCAAACTATACTTCTTTCTTCAATGTTTCCATCTATCAGCCCTTCCTGGTAACATCTCCCTTCTATTTCACAGCCCTATAGACTGTTTTTAGCTTTAGCTAGGTATCTTAATTCAAGTGTGCTAGTATTAACTCAGGTGTAGAAATGAATGACACTGAAGTACTGAAAGGACTGTCAAGATGCTGAATAAGGTTAAATTTTGTTTTCCAAATCTGAATAAAGGATGTAAATGTAACTATAATTATTACATGACTAATGAAATAATATCAAACTTTTGACTATTTTTTACTAATTTGTTTGTAAAATTCTATATATAATCTCACAAATTAGTGAGCATTTCAATAAAGTTATATTTGTTTTTGCTTTGATCTTAAACTGAAAAATGTAGTGGTAGGCTCTTAGCATATTAGTAAAGTTTCTGTTTTTTCTTTAACTGGAGAAAAATATGTGGTGTGCTATATGTGATGATGTGTCATATCACCTGCACTCCCCTTTTAAAAAAATCTAGCTCCATTCATGTCTATACCCTTCACTTTTTGGAGTGGTTTAAAGACACTGGAACACACCCATAAGAATCTAATCCCACTGAGCCTCCACCACCATTTTGAAACACAGGAAAGCTTATAGGTGAGATATGGTAGGTTGCTGGAGCACAGTATTACAGTGCATTGGAGCCGGCTCCACACTCGTGTACAGGCATCCATAGCTTTTCATCTCTAAGAATTTTCAAATATTTTCTTAGGGGTCTACAATGATTTTCTTGCTGAAATTCCAGTCTTCCAACTTTATTTTGTAAATTATATTTCTTGACCATTATAAGAAGTGATTATGGGTTTGTGAAGGAAAAAATCTTTTGGGGTCAATCAAGATGTTTATCAGTTGGTTACATTAGTCTTGGTCAGGTGTTCCAAAGATCCAGCCCACAGGCCAGATCCAGCCTACAGAGTCCTATCGTAGGATCTACTGTGGTACCTGTGGGTCTTGGACTGGACCCACATGCCACATGTAGCCTGCCCCAGGTGGGCCCTGCTTGCTGCATGCAGCACATGCTGGCCCTGCACACTGCATGTAGTATGTGAGGTTGGTCTGGGTCTCAGGCTGTATGCAGTACCCTTCCTAACCCAGCCCTACAGGCTGGCTTGCAGAGCCATTCTGTGAGCCTGATCTTGCCTGTGAACCAGCCCCATACCTTTCATCTCCCCAGTGAGGCCTGATGTGTATTATACTCCTGCTCTAGATGATCAGCACTAAATGATGGAATAATTCAGCAGAGAAGGACCTGGGGGTTATAGTGGACCATAATCATCTTCATTCATTGGCAGTCATCAGTTTCAGGAGACCATGCCCCTTTGGTGGGTTACCAGGTGCCACTACAGCTTCGTGAGTGTCTGAAGAGTCCAGTGCTTGGCAAGTCAACCCTCCAGCAAGTTGCACATACAAATTCGATTGAACTTGCACTGGCTTGCTGTCCATTTTGTCCTTCCTGCCTCTGATGCCTCTTTTCTAACTCATCATTGACCCTCCATCTCAAAGTGACATAGGCCCTGCTTCACGGCAGCTTTCCTCTCACAGTGGTCCAAACCAATTGATTCCAAGCACTGGTCATCTATGTGCAGCTCTGAAAGGTTTTTCTTGCAGATATCAACAAAATAGAATTTGGGCTGTCCAAGTCGAGGTTTGCCAGTGGTCAGCTCACTGTACAGCATTCCTTTAAGGATTTGGCCACCACTCATACAATTCATATGTCCTAACCAATGGAGGCATCTCTGTCTCAGGAGCATGAACATACTGGGTATCTTGGTCCACTGCAGAACAGCAAAGCTGGAGATCATGTCATGCCATATTATGGCCAGGATACAGTGGAGACATCAAAGATGGACTGTTCATTTTTCTTTCTTCCTTAATATACAGAGTCCATGTTTCACTGCCACAGAAGAGAGAGATAAGTATGCAAGTGCTGTAGATAGAAATCTTTGTCAACAGAGTGAACGCAATGTTTTTCCAAACTCTCTTTTGAAGTTTAGCCATGGCATTGCTTGCCTTTCCAATGTGAGTGTTAATTCTGGCTTCCAAGCCCAGATTTTGTGAAATGGTGGCACCCAAGTAAGTGATTTTTTTCAACCACTTCTAGGCTTTCATCATTTATTCTAACTTGAGGGCAGTCAACTTGTTGACCTATTACTACTGTCCTCTTTAGGCTAAATAGTCAGACCAGAATCACTACAAGCATGGAATAAGTGATCCATGAGATTTTGCAGTCTTGCTTCTGAATGACTAACAGTTACTGCAACATCGACAAAGAACATTTCATGGACAAAAGCTTCTCAGGTTTTTCTTTTAGCTTTGAAATGAGTAAGATTAAAGAGTTTCCTGTCAGATCAGGTCTGAAGGTATACTCCTTCTGAACAGCCACTGAGCGCATATTTGAATAGGACAATGAAGAAAATCCCAAAAAGTGTTAGAGCTAGGACGCAGCCCAGTTTGACACCACTCTTGATAAGAAATTCTTCCAAATGTGACCCACTGAACTGCACCGTTCCATGTATACCAACATGGAAGAACTTGATAATGCTCAGGAGCTTAGGAGGGCAACCAGTCTTTTTCAGGATTAGGAACAAACCATCTCTGCTGACAAGATTAAAAGCTTTGGTCATATTGTATCGTATCGTAATAGAATCATAGAAAATTAAGCTTGGAAGAGACCTCAGAGGGCTTCTATTACAACCCCCTGATCAAAGCAGGCCCATCCCCAACTATATCATCCCACACAAGCCTAGATCTTAAAAACCTCCAAAGATGGAGAGTCCACAGCCTGTCTGGGTAACCTGTTCCAGTGCTTTGCTACCCTCCTAGCGAGAAAGTTTTTCTTCATATCTAACCTAGACTTCCCGTGCTGCAACTTGAGACCATCACTTCTTGTTCTGTTATCCACCACCACTGAGAACAGTCTAGCTCCATCTTCCTTGGAATCACTCTTCAGGTAACTGAAAGCTGCTACTAAATCTCCCCTCATTCTTCTCTTCTCCAGACTAAATAAGCCCAGTTCCCTCTGCTTTTTCTCTGAAGTCATGAGACCCAGCCCCCTAACCATTTCTGTTGCCCTCCACTGGACTCTAGTTTTTGTCTATGTCCTTGCTTATGTGGTGGGGATGGGGCGGGGAGGGGCTCGAAACCAGACACGGTACTCCAGATGTGGCCTCACTTGTGCCAGATAGAGGAGAAGAATCCCTCCCCTTGATCTGCTGGCAATGTTCCTATTCATGCAGCCAAGGATGCTGTTAGCCTTCTTCACAATAAGGCTGCACTGTTAGCTTATATTTAGCTTATTGTCCACAGTAACCCCCAGGTCCTTTTCTTTAGACATGGGGTCTTAACTGGCTGGTCCCTAGCCTGTAAGGGTGAATGTGATTGTTCCATTCCAAGTGGATGACTCTACCTTACTGAAATTCATGAGATTTCCTATGGTCCAGTTCTTCAATGTGTAGTGTTCTTTCTGAATCCTAGTCCTACCCCCAATTTATCTTTTAATCCCCCCAGCCTGGTGTCATCTGAAAACTTACTGAGGGTGCACTGCACCCTATCTTCCAGGGCATTGATGTAGATATTGAACAAAAGTGGCCCCAGGACTGAGTCCTGAGTCACTACACTTAATATTGACTGCCAACCAGACGTTGAGATATTGATTACTACACTCTGACCCAGCAATCCAGTCAGTTTTCTATCCATCCTACAGTCCATTCATCCAAACCATACTTCCTTAGCTTATTTGCAAGAATGCTGTGGGAGACCATATCAAATGCCTCACTAAAGTCAATGTATATCACATCTTCCAACATTCATGGAGCTAGTCATCTTAGAGAAGGCAGTCAGGATATGCAGGCATGAACTGCCTTTTGTGAATCCATGCTGACACTTCCAAATCACCTCCTTCTCCAAGTGCTTAGAAATGAAGTTTTTGAGGACCTGCTCCTTGATTTTTCCAGGACTGAGGTGAGGCTGACTGATCTGTTGGTCCCAAATCCTTTTTGTTTTCTTAAAGATGGGCCACTATATTTGCCTTTTTCAAATCATCCGGGACCTCTCCCAATCACCAAAAGTTTTCAAAGATAATGGAAATGGCCACTGGCTCTATAATCACATCATCACATCAGCCAACTCCCTCAGCACCCTTGGGTGCATCACCTAGGGCCCTTTGGAATTATACATGCCCAGCTTTTCTAAATAGTCCCCAACCTTTTCTTTTGCCATTGTTGGCTTCTCACCTCCTCCCCAAACTGTGTTGCCAGGTGCAGTAGTCTGGAAGCTGACCTTGCCTGTAAAAAAGGCACTGCATACTTACTTTTCCTCATCATCTGTCACTAGGTTGCCTCCCCTATTTAGTAAAGGACCTACATTTCCTCTGATATTCCTCTTGTCGCTGACATATTTCAAAAATCCTTCTTGTTACCCTCCACATCACTTGCTAGCTGGAACCCCAGTTGTGCTCTTGCTTTCCTGATTTCATCCCTGCCTCCCTAGTTTTTTGTCCAACTTTCCGCGTCTTTTAAGCTTCCTTTTTGTGTTTTAGCTCTCTGAAGAGTTCCCTGCTAGGCCAACCTACCTGCCATATTTGCTAATCTTCCTGAACATCAGGTTGGTTCACTCCTGTGCCCTCATTAAGCTTTCTTTAAAATGCAACCAGCTCTCCTGGATTCTGTTCCCCCTCATATTGGCCTCCCAGGGAATCCTCCCCATCAATTCCCTGAGTAATTCAAAGTCTGCTTTTTGGAAGACCAGAGTCCTTACTGTGCTGTTCTTCTTCCTTTCTTTCCTCAGGATGCTGAAGTCAATCATTGTGGTCCCTGCTGCCCAAGCTGCCACCCGCTACTGCATTCCCCAGCAATTCTTCCCTCTTTATGAGCAGCTGATCGAGAAGGGCACAGCACCTATTTGGCCTCTCCAACACTCACACCAGGACATTTTCCCAACACTCTTGAAAAATTTCCTGGATTGTCTGTTCACTGTTGCTTTGCCCTCCCAGCAGATGTTAGCATACTTAAAGTCCCCCATGAGAACCAGGGCCCATGATCAGGAAACTTCCATGAGATGTTTGAAAAAAACCTCTTCCACCTTATCCTTCTGGGCTGGTGGTCTATAGTAGACACCTACCATGATGTCACCCTTGTTGCTCTTCCCTGTGACCCTAACCCAGATACTTTCAACAGGCCAACCCCCCTGATTCATAGTAGAGCTCTAAGCAATCATATGGCTCTTTTATATAAAGTACAAATCCTTCTCCTCTTCTCCCCTGCCTGTCCTTCCTGAACAGTTTGTACCCATCCATGACGTTGCTCCAGTCATGTGAGCTCCCACTAAGTCTCTGTTATTCCAATCTCGTCATAGTTCTGCGACTGTGTGAAGACTTCCAATTCTTCCTGCTTGTTTCCCAGGTTCTATGCATTTATATATAGGCACCTAAGGTAACTAGCCAATTGCCCTGATTTCTCAAGAATAATTATATGGCCTCCTTTGTTGCCCCCTTCTCCTTATGCTTCCTCCAGGTTCCCCATTTATCCACTTACCTCAGGTATTTGGTCTCCATCCTTCGGAGAACATAGTTTAAAGCCCACCTCACTAGGTTAGTGAGTCTGTCTGTGAAGATGCTCTTCCCCCGTGGATCCCATCTCTTCCTAGCAATCCTTCTTCTTGGAACAACGTTCTGTGTTTGAAGAATCCAAAGCCCAGTTGGTGACACCATTTGCACAGCCATGTATGGATCTGGCCATATCCTTCCCCTTAACCAGAAGGATTGAGAAGAATACCACCTGAGTCCCTGTCCTGATCACTTTTGCTCCCAGAGCCCTGTAGTCACTTTTTATCTGCTCAGGATCACCTCTGGTAGTATCAGTGGTGCCCACATGAATGTGCAGCATGGGGTAGTGGTCAGAGGAGTCTTGGTAACCCAACTATAACATATTAGATCTGGGCTCTGGACAAGCAGCAAACCTCCTAATACAACAGGTTAGGCTGGCAGATGGAAGCCTCTGTCCCCCACAGAAGGTGGATAGGAACCAATAACATGTTCTCACTAGAAAAAAAGCTAACAACAGTCTTTGTTGTATTGGCGAGACCAGACAGAGGTAGTTATCTGTGTTAGTCTGAAGTCAGACAGAAGGCAGGGTAGAGATGCACCTTATAAACTAAATCAGAGATACATAAGCTTTCATGAGCCTGAGCTCACTTTATCAGATGCTGTGAAAGGAATGCACAGAACAAGCAGATTGCTCTGTAAATGTTCCTTCGTGGCATCTTATGAAGTGAGCTCAGGCTCATGAAAGCTTATGCATCTCTGATTTAGTCTATTAAAAGCAGTGTCACTTGCAAGTAAAGGGCAGTGATTCTGTTACTCTGTTTGACACTGGTGAGGCCTCATCTTGAGTACTGCATCTAGTTTTTGTCTCACACTTCAAGAAAGATATGGACAAACTAGAAAGGGTGTAGAAACAAAAATCTTTAGAGGCCTGGAAGGGCTAGGATTTATGAGGAAAAAGTGAAAGAATTAGGACTATTTAGTCTGCAGAGAAACAGACCAAGGAAAGATTTGATTTCAGCCTTTGAATACCAGAAGAATGACTATAATGAGGTTGGAAGTAGACTATTCTCCCTAGGTGAGAGGTCTAAGACCAATGGCCTCAAACTGGGTTAGAGGTAATTTAGGTTAGAGATTACGAAGAGTTTTCTCACTATGAGCACTGGAACAGGCTATCTAGAGAAGCTGTAGTATCTTTATTCCAGAAATTTTCAAGAACAGATTAGACAGACACTTGACTGGGATGATTTATTCAGCGATGATCCTGCCTTGAGGAGGAGGCTGGACTAGGTGATGTATGGTCCCTTCCATCCCTGTTTTCGTATACTCAGTACTGGATATTACAAATTTGATCAAGCAGTTGACAGATTTATAAGATGTGGATTATAACTCTGCTAGGACTACTTGTGTAATGTGGAGCGTGATAGGGGGCAAGCTCCCGGCCCAATACCAGCCTGCCCAGCTGTCTAAGCCGGTCTGTCCAGTTTCACCTTCCACGCCTTTGCTGTTAAATAAGAATTATATTAAAGCGGGAGACTGCCCATTTACAACCCCAAAGTGCAGGGGTGTACACATAACTCTGACCTTCCCTTATTATGTCTCATGCCTTAAAGATCTTACTGCTTTTGTCAGCTCTGTGCACCCCTTGGGTGCTGGGCCCTACAGCCTCTGTGCCTCTCAGGGACCGAGCTCTCTGGCACTTGTCTCTCTGTGCCTGCCTCTTCTCTCTGGTGCCTGTCTCTCTACATGAGCCTCTGTGCCTCTCTTCCCTGGCACCTGTCTTTCTGTGCCTGCCTCTGTGCCTCTCTCTGGCATCTGTCTCCGAGCACCCCTTGTGGGCACCTGGCTCTGCACCTCCCTCAATTGCCTGGGGTTCTACACACTAGTGGGCTCCAATGAGGCCTCTTCCTCCCCTAATAGCCTCCTCCCGGTCCACTGGTTCATACAACAACACAAACATTAGCCCCCTGGGCTATAATCTAACACTGATATTGAAGACCGTGTTCTGTCCCTTTAAGAAGATAAAACTCCCACCCTAGGATAGTGTCTCCTAGGCCTGGCTACCTTATAGGTTCCTAGAGATTTAGTCCTTGTAGGCAGAAAAACAGGTGACCAAAGGTCTCTGGGTAGCTGTTGAAGGCTGTGCTCCTTCCTTAGGAGTCTCCAGAAAGAGAATGAAACTGCTAGCTCCAACCCTGAGCTTATGTTTTGCGGAGCCTCACCTTCTTCCAGTCATCTGACAGCCTGCAGGTGCTGGCCAATTATCTCTTTAGGCTCTTGTTCAGGCAACCTGCAGCTGTGGAGCTCTGTTAGCTTGTAGGGCCCTCTGGCCAGGCAGTTTCTACCCTTAAAGGAGTAGGCACAACTTAGTGCCCTGCTACAGTGAGACATTCTCTCTTTTCCTTTTTCAGCCTTTGTGTTTATTAATATTGTCTATTCTTGTGGAAAAGACTCTCGTCCCAAAAACATCTTGTGGCATTGAGGAACACAATTTACACTATTTGCTTGCAGGTATAAAGAACACATTATTTTTGAAAGGCAGAATCAAGGGGGGAAATGACAGCATAGAACAGGGACAAAGTTTAAGCTCATCCCCCATTTCCTGTTTAACTTAAACTGAAACCCTAGGTGCTGCTGGTGATTGGTCTCCCTGTGATTCTGAAAAATAGCTAAAGAATCTCCAAGGCTGTGAAATATGAGAGAGACCAGGAGCAGATAGCAGACAGGAAAATTGCTCTAAGAAAAGTTATTGTGATTAGTGTAGCACCAAGACCGTTAAAAAGGAGAAAAAAAGTGAAGTTTCATAGTTGTTGCTAGGGGCTAGAGCAGACCTTACAGATCATTAGGTCCACCCCCAACCCCTGCACTTGGGCAGGAACGACAGCTGGGATCAGATGACCCCAGCAAGATGGGTCTTGGGGACACATTTTGAAGATTGCCAGGGTGGATGACTGTACCACCTCTGGGGGGAGCCTGTTATGAACCCTTGGCACTCAACTTGTAAAGAAGTTTTCCTTATGTGTAGCCTGAAGCCATAAAGAACAATGAACTGTTAATTTAATGGACACCCTTAGCTGCTTGAATGGTAATGCAACAGCTGCTGCACTGAAGCAGGAAGTGAAGCAGTGTGTTTCTATCCCAGGCAGAAAATCAATTTCCCCACTTAATACAAGTATCTGAATTTTGGGAGGGGGGTAGGGGGGATTTCAGGAGGAAAGTTGTGCTTTGTCTACAGCAAAATATGACAGTTAGCTGTCGTGAACAAAGTACAGTTTTTATGAAAATAGTATTTTCTTTCATTAGTTTAACTTTGCTGTTTTCCCTTGTAATTGAATGTGTCCTTAGTTTGTTGTGTAAGACAGAAAAAATGAAAGACTTTTTGTGCCTTCTGTATATTACGCCTTATTTTGTCATACAGCTTCTCTAAACATGTAGATGTGTCCATTTAGTTCATTTTAATGTACAGTAGGCTATTTTATTGAGTATTACATAAAAACCATCACACAAAAAACATGACATTACAATAATGTGCAGTAAAATAGTATACTGCACTGTAAGTGTCACTAAAAAGCAATGTTATACTGCATATTAGTGCGGCCTAATGTGTATTAATTTAGTACCTTACATTGGAGGTACTACATTTAATGCACATTAGAAAAGGCACATTAATGCACATGTAGACTTACCCAAAGATTCGCTTTTCCAGTACTCTGATCATTCCCATCACTTATCCCTTCCTTGAAGGAGTCCTTTGGGAAGCATTAGATGCAACTTCAAGTCTCCTCTGGATCTCCGGCTTCCTGATAAAGTGTCCTAAGTGGGTGCTTTTGGGTTAAAAGGCCTGTCCTCCCCACTATCTAACACCTGCTAGTTCTGCCTCCTGAAATTTTGGGGCTTGGCCTTATGAATGTACCTGGTTGAATCTATTGCCCTGCTCAGCTGCCTAGCCAGAATGTAGTGTTACTGTCCATACTTAGTAAGCTAATATGGGCAAAGTGGTATTGCGAACTGTGTATAAGAGCCTAAAATCATCATTACACACCTTTGTATGCATAATTTAGCTATATAATTGAAATAGGATTAAGTCTTCATTGTGCAAAATCTTTCTGGTTTCTCTGTAACTGCTTAGGCAGGTGCTTTTTGACCTCACCATCCTAATAGTTTGAAACTTCTTAAGGATGGATACATTAATCCTTGCAAATTTCCTTTGAAATAGGGCAGCATTACTACTCCCAATTTACAGAAGAAGAAATGAAGTACAGAGAGGCTGCGTCTACACAAGATGCTGACTGCACAGTAGCTCATTACTACTGTGCAGTTGTGCTGGCGCACAACTTTTCAGTGATGCTTACTGAGCAGTAGCCTAATAGTTTCATAGTTTGTAGGGTCAGAAGGGACCTGAGCAGATCATCTAGTCCGACCCCCTGCCATGGCAGGAAAGATTACTGGGGTCAAATGACCCCAGCAAGATGTTCATCTAACCTCCTCTTAAACACCCCCAGGGTAGGAGCCTGCACCACTTCTCTTGGAAGCTGGTTCCAGACCCTAGCAGCCCTGACTGTGAAGTAGCGCCTCCTGATATCTAACCTAAACCTACCCTGTGCCAGCTTGTGACCGTTATTCCTGGTCACTCCTGGCGGTGCTCGGGGGAACAGTGACTCCCCCAATGCCTGCTGATCCCCCCTGACTAGTTTGTAACAGGCCACAAGATCCCCCCTCAGCCTTCTCTTTTGGAGGCTGAACAGGTTCAGGTCCCGCAGCCTCTCCTCATAGGGCCTGCCCTGTTGTCCCTTGATCATACGAGTGGCCTCCTCTGGACCCTCTCCATGCTGTCGACATCCCTCTTGAAGTGCGGCGCCCAGAACTGGACGCAGTACTCCAGCTGCGGCCTGACCAGTGCCGCATAGAGGGGGAGGATCACCTCTTTGGACCTGCTCGAGATGCATCTGTGGATGCATGCCAAGGTGCGGTTGTCCTTCCTGACTGCGTCTCCACACTGCCGGCCCATGTTCATCTTGGAGTCAATGATGACCCCCAGATCCCTTTCCGCCCCCGTGCTGACAAGAGGGGAGTTCCCCAACCTGTAGGTATGGTGCCAGTTGTTCCTCCCGAGGTGCATCACCTTGCGCTTGTCTGTGTTGAAACCCATCCTATTCTCGTCCGCCCACCCTTGTAACCTGTCGAGGTCTGATTGTAGCCTGTTGCATCCTTCCAGTGTGCCCACGTCCCCCCACATCGTAGTGTCATCAGCAAATTTGAACACTAATACTACTACTGTGCAGTAGTGTATTAGCACATTTTTTCCTGAAATGCTACTGCACAGTGTTATTAGGTACTGAGCGGTTAATGTCTCATATAGATGGACCCTCTGAGTTCCAAATAGTGCCTCAACCTCAAGACCCTTATTTCTGGAGTTTTATTCTACTTTTAAAACTGCCCAATTATCTACTTGAAATTTTGATTGTGTCATGATAGCTAGAGGTGAAATAACTGCCATTAGAGTTAATTCTACATGGTAAGTTCCCTTCTCACCTTCTATTTTACGTCCCTCCTAATTCTTGGGGCTTCTCTTCTTCAGGCTTGCTCTGTCTGACATGATTGATTTGTTTTTTGAATAGGCAGGAATTTTTCCTAGGCGTTTATGGTGATGAGTAAAAAAGTGCTTCTGGGAGAAACAAATAAGACGATGGCCAAGACTGGGATGATTGATGAGTAGATGAAAAAATAAACTTAACAGTGAGATGTGAAGATTAGAAGGTGAGGCAGTATTAAACTCTGGAAGCCATATAATTGTTTCATCTCTTCTATACCCTTTTACCCATTGCCTTCCCTAACTGAGTATCTGGCCCTATTCTACAATTCCTTCTGTTAGTACTAAATAAGCAGAATTCAAAATGAAGAGACATTCTAATGGAGCTTGACTATCATAGAAGAAAACTGTAGAATTTGGGAGGACGAAAGGCTACCGCATGGTTTGGAGGGACTGACTGGTAGACAAATGGTAGCGTTTGGCGTCTGAGCTAAATTTTGAAGTTAATGCCCTGATAAATGACTATTTCTAAGTGTTAGTACTGGCTGTAAAAGCTGAACTGCTGAACATCATGAGTCCCTGCATTCTGCTGAGGTTTCCAAGGTCACTCATGGGGGAAGGAATGCAATGCCCAGCAGCCAGATTGCTGCACAGTTGGTTGAGTCTGTAATTGAGGTCTGGCTTCCTGTCCAAGGTCAGTCTGAAGAAAATGGTTGAGTGACTGTGAAGTTACTGCTCAGCTTTATAGGGTATCAGGAGTTTTATCACCCATAAAAAGAATTTTACAAAATTATTTCTTCCCTCGCTCCTTAGCAGAGCATGTTCGTAGGGTTTTTCAGCAAGCAGTTTTCTTGGGAACTCCATGCAGACCACTACAGTGAGTCCCTTCTGACAATTTCCATATGGCATTTCAGAACTTGTCTTGGGGAGAAAGTAGCAGGGGTGAACTGAAACTTACAATCATTATATGTTTAATTACTGCAGTAGAAAGAGCCCCATTCTTTTCAGATTAATACTAACCTGTGTATTGTACAAGGATTTCAGGCCAATTTTCTACTGCCATCTTCCTCATGCAATCATTTCCCCCTGCATGATGTGTGTATAAATGCCATCCAAAAACAATGGCAGAATTTTGCATTCCCTTTGAATAATATAAAAATACATAGAAAAAGGCAGAGGAATGACTAGAACAATATCTGAGAGAGAATATTTCTCTCTCTTCACAATTACAGGGACATTCTTCCTTTTAGTGTAAATAGTTTAGCTGCTTAGCTAATGAAGAACATTCATAGAACTTGTTTTTCTTTTGCCTTTATCTTCCTGGATCATCCTTACAATTTACTCAGCTATTTGAAATAAAAAGAGGGGTCTTGAGGAAAGACTTTCCACTCATGATATATTCCACTGTTGTTCCCAGAATTCTGGATCTTTTTCTGTTACAGTAATATAGTCTATGCTCAGCAACTTTCCCAATATCTGCTGAACTCCAACAGCTAGAACTCCTCCCTGCTCTTAGATATTCAAATATGTGGAATCTTTGTAGATAATAGAAATATGAAGGGTGTCATTTATTCAAATGAAGGCTTCAACCCCACAAGAAATAAGCACATCTGTTTAATCACCTATTTAAGCTGGTACAAGACTGTAATTTTCATATTGAGTTTGGTCCTTTATTTTATTATACTTTTTTGGGGGTTGCTTTAACAATGAGACCTGCATATTCTCAGACCTGATTTTGTCTTGATGCTCCTAACTTAAGTTAAAAAAGAAACCAGTATTTTAAATTATTTATTTTCCCCCTTCCCTGTCTGTACTCTCTTTGCAGTTCCTCTCCTAGCTTGCAGGCAGAGCACTGCTGAATGTGCTAAATTAGGCCATTAGAGGAATTCATTTCTCTTTATTAGCCTGTGTCAAATCCTTTTTATTAGTGGCTGAAAACGACCTCTCTTCTGCAGTAAAATGTCAGGCCAGTTCAGCCCATTTATTTGTTCTGCACTGACGAGGACCAAACTCTCCCTGAATTAGTGTAGAGAGATTTATTTCCTCCAAATTATGAATGGTTTAGGAGGAAAGGGGGGGATGGGAAGAGTAAGCAAGAGAGAAAGCAT
Source organism: Crocodylus siamensis (assembly GCF_052110815.1). NCBI lineage: Eukaryota > Metazoa > Chordata > Crocodylia > Crocodylidae > Crocodylus > Crocodylus siamensis. The sequence continues at coordinate 12,760,049 of NC_143408.1, forward strand.
GCTGCTCAGCTCCTTTGTAGGTTATATATGCCTTCAGTGAAAACTGGGAATGAAAAAAGAACCCTAATTTTATCTAGGAGGACAATGTGAAGGTGACCACTAGCTCTGTTTCATTCCACAAGAGTGAGCTTTTTATTTAAATAGTTTGAGAAAACAGCCTGTCTAAACCAGCAGTTTGATTGAGTGAGGATTCATTTTGTTGTTAACTAGTGCCCTGGGATGGACCAGTGGCTTTAAATAAGATTGAAATCTTGTCTGTGAACAGCAGTGCCTATGGTATTGTGCATAGTGCCAGTTAGAGTTGACCACTGTCACATGTAGCTGTAACATTAAAGAAATGCTTCTAATACTCAGTTGGTGCCTTTCCTTTATTCTTTCCTGCTGCTGCTCAGTTACTAGAAAGAGTGCCTAAAGATAAGTATTATATCTGTGCTCTGCTCCTCTTCCTAACTCCTTTTGTAGCCTTGGAGTCTCAGCTGTGGCTCATCCAGGCTGAACAGATTTAGCTCTTTTAATATTTTTGAGAGAGTCTGTATATGTGCTCTAGGTGGAGGGGGGTGCTTTAATTAGAGCAGCTTTGAGAGCTACTCGAAAGAGCCAACTGTGTCATGTGTATTCAGCATCCTAAGCTTCAAAATGGCAGCGGGGGCACTTTAAGTAGGTCTGGTTTGAAGCTTTACTTTAAGTAAAGCACTCCCACTGCCATTTTGAAATGCAGAGACATTGGATACATGTAACATGGAAACTGCTGGAGCATGCTAATTGAATGCTCCAGCAGACTTGCAGCAGACTCGATTAACCAAGCCTGCTTATGTTGGAGCAGAGCTCTGTCATGTGTATAGGTGCCCTTAAATGTTTGTCCCCTCCTTCATCCTTCCAGATAAGTTTCCGATTGTTTTCTTCTCTACATTTCTGATTTTGCCATCGCTTTTTGCACATACAGTGCTAAATCCTGTTTCACCCTTACATGCCAAAGTGGTTCTTACATAGCTTTGTAACTGCAGTTCTGGGCACGTAGAGTTTGGATTCTATTTCTATCTGTGGTCGAAGAGGTGCTCCCTATGCATGTACCTACCAGAAGTGGAGGAGAAGAGTCCTCCTGCCTTAATGCCCAATAACTTGTTGGTTAGAACTTTCACCTAAGGAGTGGAAGAACCAGATTCTAGGACCCCTCAGCTGGGGTGGATCCAAGGGGGAATACAGTGGCACAGTCACACTAGTGGCTTCAGTTTCCCATGGCCCTGGATGCCTGGGTCTCCTGCACAGTTCAGGCATGGGTACAGTCCCAGGCTCATGGAGGATACCAGGGGAGTGGGGACCAAACAGGGAGTAAGGAAGGAAGGGGGACCAACCCACTGCTGCTGCTGATCTGATGGTGCAGAAGCACCAAGCCACTTATGCCCTGTTTCAGCCAACGGCTGTGGAGACGGGCTACAAGGGGTGCTGGGCTCAGTAGCAATGGCATCAGGTATGTTCCTGCTTCTTGCCCCTCTTACTCCACTGAGTTTCCCCACACCAGCCCAGGGGCTCCAGCTGTGAGAGGTGGCTATATAGGGTGCCAGGCTGGACCAAGGATTATGGTGGTAGCTAGCAATCCACACTTCCCACCATGTGCTACTGGGCAGCAGAGGGTACCAGGGGACTGGGCAGGGAACAGATGTGCCTGGAAGGGGGGACCTGCTCACTGCTGCTGTCCCTAGTCAAGGCCAGTACTCTGTGCTGTCAGTCACAGAAGCTGCAGCCAGAGTGGGACAAGAGCAGCCTCAGGGCTTCCCTTCTCAGGTGTGCTGGGGACAGTTACATCAGGGAATGGGTCCCTCCTTGCACTCAGAGACAAACCCTTCAGAAGTGGGTGTGGAACTGGTTGGGGAGGGGATGAGATGTGTCTCAGAGTTGTGCCCCCCCACTGTCAACACTTAATGCATCATCAATGCTTCTGAATGACTTATTCTTCCACTATTAGGCTTTTATTGCATCTCTCTTATTTGTTGGCTACCTGAACTTAAATCCTGCTTTTAGTTGCATATGGAGTTTTGCACAAGTTGTTCTGTCTGCTGCTTAGGTCTTCTGTGTCTGCTTCTGTCCCAGAGACCAGAGGGAGGGTACTTTGATACCTGAAAGCTTTTTAAGTCTATCCCAACCATGCAGTTAGTCCAATAAAAGATATCACTCAAAAATGCTTGCCTCTTGCATATTTCTTGGATGATAATGGCTACAAAATCATTTCAAACACTATCAAGTTAGCATCAGTTATTTCAGAGAAAGCCATGCCATGGGAATAGGAAAGAATATCTCCTCAGACCTATTTTTCTTTCTCACAGAGCCTGAATGGGAATAAATGAACCTGCTCAGTCTCATCCTCTCATGTTATCTAGATTGAGATCTCTACTTTGGCCCAAACACTTAATGGTACAACTGCCCCACACAGACTTCCAGTTGCCACAGCTGTTGTCAGTATAATTACACAGCCATGACAACAGTCATTCTTTTATGTGCCCAAAGTTGATGCCTGGGGTGGCTGCCTTGGTTGCCCCACTATAGTTACACCACTGCCCTGGCCCAAGTTGAATTTGTTGGTGAAGATCAAATCCAAAGCCTAGCCTAGGGAACTGCTTTCAGAAGTCTTCTGTATGATATTTGTTGATGAGTTTGAACTATTGATGTTTTCAAGAACATGACAGCTTTCCATGATCATCACATGTAGTTGCTTGCCTTTCATCCAATTATTAATAAAGATAATGATGATTTTTTTTATGTTGGAGGCTTCTGTCTATAGGAATCATGCCTTCTTTTTCACAATAGTTGGAAGGAGTGTACATGTTGGTCTTATCACTGGAGTTTAAAAAAAAATATATATATATATATAAACAATGTAAACATGCAAAGAGTCTTAAAATACTGAAAAATCAGAGATCACAATGCCTATGACTAGTGATAATTGAGAAGTCTGTTCTTCAGCTCTTTAGCTTCAAAATGATGATAATACTATCTTACATCATAATGTAATTATAAAAATAAATTCAGAACTGTTGGTTAAGCACAAAGATATTACAGTGATAATCACCATGGAAATGCCCAGGAAACAATTAATTTCGTATTAAGTTTAAAGTTTTCATGCCATATGTTAAATAAGAACTAAATGTTGAGTATGGAGGATAGAAGTAGTTAATAGCTACCCAATTTGTTATCACTATCAAGCTGCACCGAGGTAGGGATCGTGTGATTAAAAAAAAGCATGTTGTAATATCATTAAAGACTATCATAATACAAGGGCCCAAAATGAAGTTGCACAGCCAATATTAACTTTGGTATTGCTGATTTTTGAAAATTTAATTTCACAGCCTCACTGTTGTTTTAACACAAGTTTTAATGCAATAATCTTCATATTAAGACAGTGATTTTTGCAGTCTTCCTACCTGTCATAGGTCCCTCCCTAGACATGCAGTTGAAGATATGGTTGCAGGATACCCCATTTCTATTATAAAGACTGAACAGTGGCATAAAGGACCTTTCATTGTTCAAGAATGGCTGCAAGGGGGTTTCTTTGCTTGGAAAAAGAAGGCACGATGACAGAGGTACTCTTTTCCTTAAAGAGTAGGAGTGCTGTGATCAGTCCCCACTAATACCATCAACCAGAGCATTTCAATTTTTGTTTCAACTTTTCTGCTCCTGGTGCACAGCCTTTCACCAATATGGAGTTGGCAAGGACCTCATTACTAACATAGCATTGAAGTAGCTGGGACACTTCATACCTGTCAAGACTGTCTTTTGTAAGCAGATTTGGACTACATCAGTTCTACGTGACCTTCCTGCTCTGTTTCCTCAGCAACAATGAAAGACAGAAACTGTCTGCTTTTACACTAAAACTCAGATTACATTATAGCCATATGGCTGAAGTAGCTAGTGTCCTCCTTAATCTTTATCTGACACTGTCAATTGCATGAGTTTTTAAATTAGAGTTAGAGGGCATAACACTAAAAAAAAAGTGTTCCCTGTATGTTCGTTACTGTACTCCAAATTCTGGTGATAGCCTCAGACTTCCCTGATCACTTCTTAGGTGATTTGTTCAATTCTTTGTCCCTCTCCTCCTCCTCTGATGGAACTTCTGCAAATCTCCATCCTAAATGCTCTCCTCCTTTCACCATAAAAACTGTCATAGCGTGATCTTACCTGTTCAAGTGCTTACAAATGCCATCTTCATGCTGACAGCTCACAAATTCACAATCTACCTTCCTCTATCTAGTCTCATACTTTGGACTCTCTTATATCTCCTCATAGATGTCCAGTCAAGCTGAATATGGTCAAACTTTAGTTCCTGGTTGTTTCTTCCCGCTCTCCTTTTCTGTTAAACCACCATCCTGATAGTCAGATTTGTTACATAGTCAGTCATATTTGTTACGTTTTCGAAAGAGCTCTCTTTCTCTAGACCAGCATATCCAAGCAGACATTTGAATGCAAGACATTCTTCTTCGGGTGTGACCAGAACAAGTCAAACACAGCCTCTGGATTTTTCTCTGGGATGAAGTTCAGGCCTTTGGAGAGTTCAGATATTTCATAGTTTCATAGTTTGTAGGGTTGGAAGGGACCTGAGCAGATCATCTAGTCTGACCCCCTGCCATGGCAGGAAAGAGCACTGGGGTCAAATGACCCCAGCAAGATGTTCATGTAACCTCCTCTTAAACACCCCCAGGGTAGGAGCCAGCACCACTTCTCTTGGAAGCTGGTTCCAGACCCTAGCCGCCCTGACCGTGAAGTAGCGCCTCCTGATATCTAACCTAAATCTACCCTCTGCCAGCTTGTGACCGTTATTCCTGGTCACTCCTGGCGGTGCTCGGGGGAACAGTGACTTCCCCAATGCCTGCTGATCCCCCTTGACTAGTTTGTAACAGGCCACAAGATCCCCCCTCAGCCTTCTCTTGTGGAGGCTGAACAGGTTCAGGTCCCGCAGCCTCTCCTCATAGGGCCTGCCCTGTTGTCCCCTGATCATGCGAGTGGCCTCCTCTGGACCCTCTCCATGCTGTCGACATCCCTCTTGAAGTGCGGCGCCCAGAACTGGACGCAGTACTCCAGCTGCGGCCTGACCAGTGCCGCATAGAGGGGGAGGATCACCTCTTTGGACCTGCTCGAGATGCATCTGTGGCCTTCCTGACTGCCTCCCCACACTGCCGGCCCATGTTCATCTTGGAGTCAATGATGACCCCCAGATCCCTTTCCGCCTCCGTGCTGACAAGAGGGGAGTTCCCTAACCTGCAGGTATGGTGCCGGTTCTTCCTCCCGAGGTGCATCACCTTGCACTTGTCTGTGTTGAAACCCATCCTATTCTCGTCCGCCCACCCTTGTAACCTGTCGAGGTCTGATTGTAGCCTGTTGCATCCTTCCAGTGTGCCCACGTCCCCCCACATCTTAGTGTCATCAGCAAATTTGAACAGGGTGCTTTTTACCCCATTTCACAATGGGATAATGAGTGATGTGATAAGTTGATGATGTTGGTGTTCCAAGTGCTGCTGTCTGGATTCCCTTCTGTGTTGTTAGATCCTGTTGTGATAGCTTATTCCACTTTTTCTTGTTATGCTGGATGGTTGTTATCAGGTATTTTTGGCAGTACATATCAGTCTGCTTCTGTCCTTGGTTTGTTCTGGTCGGACCTAAAGAAGTATGTCTTAGAATGTCTTGCATTCCAAAGCTTGTTTAACTCTATCCCAATTGGTCTAATAACACCCCCCCAACACACACACACACACACACACACACACACACACACACACACACACACACGTGTGCGCGCGCATTACACTTACAACATAATTAACCAGTTAATCATGTCTTAAGTTGTTACCCAGCCACATATCAATGCAATTAATGGCATGACAAAAAGTATACCTTTGTGGCTGGTTCCTATCGTATCATTAATTGAATGTGTGGTCAGGCTGAAGCTCCCAGCCATGGGCTGTATCTACACAGCTGGGAGCCCTATCAATTGATAAGGGTACCAGCCATTGGTGCACACCATGCACTGCTGCAGGTGGGAGTCCAGATCAACTAATGGGCGCTCAGGTGCAGGAGCTTGCTACTTGGTGGTGCTGGAGGAGCCCAGGATTGTGATCCCAGGCTGCCCTTGCACTAGAAATAAGACAGATGGCATCTGATGCTCAATCCCACAACCACGTTTCCTGCCACGCACATGTGGCATGGCAAGAAATGTGATTGTGGGGACTGTGCATCAGATCTCATCATGCCTTTACTTGCCTAAAAGATATCACTCTGCGAAAGCCTTGCTTCTAGAAACAGAATCTTTGTTTTATATTTTTCTCATGGCATTATTACAGAGCAGAGTTAAAGTTGTTTGGGTTAACCATTCATTTCATACCTTAACAGGTTTGGATTTCTTGAAGTTTTAACATTTTAGTTTGACTGCCCATGTTGGTAACAGTTGTTTTCAGATAATTACATGTCATTTAGATTTTTTTATCCGTAAGCTTTTGACATATACTTTCATCCTCCACTATCAAATTGTCTATTTCTACTAGGGGTGTGCAAAATGGGCCCTATTTGGGCTTGGATTCAGCCAAAATCAAGGACAGTGATTCAATTTGTTGATTTGGATCACTGTTCCTGATTCGATTCAACCAAATCTGCATCTGAAGATTCAACACTGATCTGGAGAATCAGTGATTCAGCCATAGACACAGCTTTAAATGTTTTTTTCTACATACCTCGAGCTACCAGGCATGGCTTATGAATGCTGTGATGGTGGGGCAGATGGAGCATCCAACAGGAGCTTAGGGGGGCCCCCCACATGCTCAGCAGTGAACCCAAAAGTGGACTGGAAGTACTTCTGGTCCATTTCCGAGTCCACCAGGGAGCACATGCCCCCCCCCCCCATGCTCCTCTGGCTTGGCAATTGACTGTGATGAGACCCTGGGTGCCACCCCAGACCCAGGAGGCACCAGTTGTTGAGCCAGGAGGGCGGGCCCTGTGCACTCCCTGATGGACACAGAAGTCACCAGAAGTACTTCTGGTCCACTTCTGGATCTGCTGCTGAGTGCTCTGGGGAGCCCCTGCACTCCTGTGAGATGCTCAACTCACCCCAGCATTGCAACATTGACAAGCCCCCTGGTACCTTGAGGTATATGTAGAAAAAACATCACAGATGTGTCTATGTCCGAATCACTGAATCATTCCAAATGTCTCAAAATCAATTTGGAGGGTTCTGATTCAATTTGGAGAGATTAAAGGGTCTCCTGATTCAATTCAGATTTGGAGATTTGGCCACTGAATTGGGCCGAATCTCCACCGAATCAGATCAGGGACTGAAGCTTCACACAGCCCTAATTTCTACCTCAGGTATCTCCAAGGTCTGTCCTATGCTGTAGCTTACGCAATGAATAGTGTGCACTGTCCAAATTTCCTTCCAATATCTATTTTTACAACTCTACTTCTACTGTGATACCTATTTAGTGCTTACTGTTGATAAGAGCTAGGGGAGCTGCTAAACAACAATACAAGGAAGGAAACAATTCTACCTAGGAATTGTATACCACAACCATATTCATATATTGACAGGCCTTCCCTAATTATTTGCACCCTTTGCTTGTATGCTATGCTTTCTTTTTTTAAAAAAAAGGGGGCATAAAATCTCTTTGTTACAGATCTGTAGCTTAGCCACTTCTTTCTACATACATCTTCAAATATTTTGCCTTCCCCCTCTGTCCACACCAGTAGTATTTGCTTACAGGCATTCACCTTTTCCTGTATTTATTATAGTGCAAAACTTGAACTAAAAATGTAAAGGTTTTTGCCACAGAAATTATCTTTGTTATATGTCTGTATGGCGTGCTCAGCTGGGCAGGTAAGTGGTTGGGGACTAGCATCAAAGAGCAGGATAGGTTGGTGGGGCCAGGGCTGAGGCCAGAATCACAGGATGATGACAGCACAAGGCCAGGGTCAGGCCCTGGGGCAGAGATATGATCCACTCCCTGCATGACCCCACAGTGCCACTACCCTGCGACCCCAGTGACAGGCCCCACCTGCCCATCCTGCTGCACTGTTGAGACACCACTCCCTGCCCACCCATGGCCCCATCCCATGTGCCCAGCTAAGCATGCCCTGCCCACAGGGGGCCTGGCTAGTTTCCTTGGAGACCCTGCCTGCCTGTGCCTCCAGTGGTGTGTGCAGGGTAGATGGTCAGGGGTGTCCAGACTATGGAGCCAGGACTGGTGGTAGCAGAACTCTAGTGGTGACAGCCAGAAGGAGCTGCTGCTCCTGGGCCTTCTGAAAAGTAGAGTACAGTTGCTGTGTTGCCCCAGGCATGCTATGCGCCTGGGGTGGTAGTACAGGCTGCATGCACCATGGCCTAGGCTGCTGCCCACACCTGGACCAGGCAGGACTGAGTGACCCTCTATGGGCTAGATGAAATCCCTTGGTGGGCTAGATCTGGCCAGCAGGCAATATTTTCTCCACCCCAGTTGGGAAAGTATAATTCAGCAGTGGCCAAACTGCAGCACAGGTGCCATACATGACCTAGTCATCCTGTGGGTGTGGCACACAGGAGATTGGGGAAAGGATAGGGAGTATAGTGACAGGGTAGGAAGCAAAAGCAAAGTGGTAAATGTGGCAGGGAGCACAGGTCTGGCTGGGAGCAGAAAAAAGCAGAAGTTTAGCAGGGGAGTGAGATCAGAATGGCACTTGGAGAGGGGATGGGGCCTATTGTGGCACACCTGCCAAAAATGTTGGCCCCTGTTGGTCTAATTGGCACTTCCATGTCCAGTTTCTAGGATTCTTTGATTGAGCTATAGTGCTTGAGATATAGACATGCCATAGAGATTGCTTGCTGAACGTTTGCCGGGGTTTACAAATTGCTCCTTTTTCCACTCAGTGTGTGCACTTTAATTCTCTCCATAAAACTGAAAAGGAATTTGTGCAGTGTGCAGAGGTGGGGAGTGCAATGCTGAACTCCTACAACCTGGCATTACTGCTTGGATTATTAGTTCCTGGTAATTTAGTGCCCTTGCACAGGGTCGATTTGTGCCTTTCATTTCTAATTGATCTAGTGGCTGTTTAAATGGCAGCAGGCATCTGTTGAGAGTTGGAAGGTTCATAAGGTGCAATAATTCATAACACCGTCTGGAATTTGCCTTTCATATCCCTCAGCTAAGCCTCTGCAGGGTTGCTAAATTACGACCACTGAGGATTTTTTTTTCATATTCTACTCAGGGCTTGGAGAATTTTGCATTAAACTGGGATCAGTCTAGATTAGACTATAATATGCTGCAGTATTAGGGTCTGCAAATGAAGACTTATACCAGAGTTTAACCCCTTCACCTGGCGTTCTCTTTGTCTTGGTCCTGAAGGCTTGACTAATCCATTACTTCCTCTAATGTGTTGATGTGTTTAATAGATCTTTCAGCTTGTTGGACTCCTGGGATATCTTAAACAAGAAATGTCCAAGACAGCAGACTTTTGAGAAATTAAAGTACACTTGCTTTATTAAATAAAGTTCCTTTCAGACCTTAGTGAAACAGGCATGTGTTTTTTCAATTCCTTGCAAATGTACAGAGAAGAAAAAGCAGGATATTTGAAGTCATGTTAGGATTGTGCTGCCAGTATAAACAGCTCTATTGCCAAATTTCTGTATGAATTGTAGACTAGTTAATTCATTTGAAATAGTCCATGTCATTCTCATTTTCCTTTGATTTGATAAATGTTAGTAGCCAATTATACTTTCACCATCCCATGTTTAATTTCATCTTCAATTAAGAATCATCCTCTTCAACAATATATGAATTTGGAATTTCTTAAATAGCAAATTAATTTTAATTTGCTAATAAAACATTTTTTCTTTCAGGAGGCATGTTCCTTTTTCCTGACATTTTACTGCCCTGTTTCTCAGGGAAACATGGCAATCTGAGCTTGAACAGAAAGAATGAAAGGACAGTTGTAGAGACAGTACATTTCTCTGGGCAGAGAATTGACTCCATGCAGGAAAAAAACAGGGTGGGGTTGAAACCCAGAGTATCTTCATAACTGAGGGTCAGAGTCTTTATAATTGATGTATCTGATCCCCCACACCAACTATAGCCTGCCTTGCACCCCACCAACCATCTTGTTTTAATGACTTCTAATTTCCCTTCATTTAGAGAAGAATACTACAGACTATTTGAATGTCATTAAAAGCCTGTCTAGCACCATTGGAGTCTAGACCAGAGGAGTTTAAGGTCAGGAAAGTGTTTTATTTTGCTGAGCATTGCCTAGAGCTTGGTGTTTTGGTTCTGGCAATACACTACATGGCAAGGTAAAGTCATGTTGGCCAGCTTTGCTCTGAAAGTTTATTTTTCTTTCTGCTTAGGAAACCTAAGCAAGAGCAGCAGAAAGGATTTTTGTTTTCCGGCAGCAGACTGAAAAATAAAGTGTCAGAAAAAAGAAGGCAAGGAAAAAAAATCCTAGTACAAAGATTAATGTAGCAGTGTGGACATTTGCTATTTAAATGTGCTGCTCCTGGGTTTAACAAACAGTGTAAGAGTCACTTACCACACAGCAAACTGTTGCTGGACACACTGAACTCAACAAAGGGGAGAAGGGCCACATGACTGGGCAGTGGCTGAACGAGTAAGGCAGGATGTGGTTCTTTACATTGCTATTGTCCCTTTTCTATTGACAGCTACCTCATGTAAATCTGAAGTATATCTGTATTTGCATCAGCATAGATGAGACAACATTTGGGCCTTGAGTAGACTGAATGGATGGCATATATTGAATGAATCAGTGCTTCCCTCGCTGAGAAATAAGGACATTAATAAACATTAAACATCTGTCTCAGTCATTGTCGAATATCCATATATAATGAGGTAAGGTCCTGTAGAAATCATATAATTGCATTGGACAATTATGAGATGCTGTACTGTGCAGTAGAGCTAATTACTGCACAGTAAGTGTCTTCATCTACACATGCAGATGCTTACTGCTTAGTAATAGGCTCTAATTGCGAGTAAATTTGCTACCTGCAAATGCAAGTAACAGATTTACTCATGAATAGTTACTGTGCTGTAGTGCACATGCAGATGCCTAACTGGGAACATATGTGGTCTTGGTCAGCCAGGCAGCAGCAGTCAGGAGATTGCTCCCTGCTCCTGGGAGCTGCCTGCTGTGGGGGCGGGCTCCACCACTGAAGCCTGAGTGGGAACAATGGCAGCAGGGAGCTCCCACAGAGCGGGGACTGGGAGATCCTTATCTCCCAGCTTGAGTCCTGCAATCTCAGTGCCAGGGCTGGGAGATCCTTATCTACCAACACCAGCTCTGTGGTTGCAGGGAGCTAGTTCTGCAGGGCCAGCCCTGGGAGATCTCCCAGGATCTCTGTCATTGTGGTGCAGGGGCTGGGAGCTCCCTGTTGCTGGGGCAGGGAGACATTATCCCTGTGCAGGCTCCAGTGGTGGAGCCTGCCTTAGTAGCAGGCATCTCCTGGGGCATGGAGCAATATCCCAACCCCCATCAAAGGACAGCTGTCTCCTGGCCCCTGGGCTATGACCCAGGGGGAACCTAGAGTTTCTCTTAGCTGCTGAAGGGGCCAGTTTCAGGGCCACAGAGAGTGGGAGCAATCTGCTGTATGTATAGACACATGCCTGGGAGAATTTGTTCTAGAGTAGTTTACTCAAGAGTAAACTGCTCCTGCATTATTTGCATGTGTAGATTCACATACTAGACTTAGCTTAGCCTGTGTCTACTTCTTTCTGAGACCTGAAAAAGGGCACTTTGTCCTTCCCACTGGATAACTACATTGTTTAGTGTTTATGGGACATTTCCAGGTTTAGGAGGTAGGAGACCCGTGTTCTAGCCCCCCTCCCCACACCCAGAGGGATATAGATCTGAATTTCCCACTTCCTAGAAAGGTGCCCCACTACCCAAGCAATGGAAAAGAGGGACCCTAGGCTCTGGCTTCAGCTCCTGCCCCCACTGAGAGCAGAGTTTGAGGCCAGGACCCCCTCCTTTCCAAGGCAGTGTGCATCTCACAGAGACAATCTGTTTTGTTCTCCTCTGTCTTCTCTTTTTACAAGCCCAATTGCTTCATTTCAAAAGCAGAGGTAAAAGATGCCCTGGGGAATGCTTGATGGTTATAGCACATGGATGAAAAGTGGTAGATGAAGGTTCAAAACCATTCTGAGTAAGGAAGCTTGAACTTGGGTATCATGGCATGTATCCTACTATGAATGTTCAGCACACACAGGTATACATTTACAGACCCACAGCATAGAGCTGATGGAATTCAACCTGTTTTAATTGCCCAAAACACCACTTACATCGCCCAAAAAAACTGCCATTTAAGCATACAGAGATTCTCAAAGCACACTGGTCTCGGAGAGAAACAAGATCAGTGGTTCCAGGACTTCATCCACAATGTTAGTAGCATTCACTGAAGAACATATTTTCCAGAAGGATCTTACCTTAGAGCAGGAGTGTCAAACTCATTCAGCCCTGATGAGTTAGTAGGCTAGTCTGCAGATCATGCACCAGGGCAGCATGCAGGGCTGGTTTGGTGGGGTACCATATGCACCTCCTATGTCATGTGCAGAGAGAGCTCCAAGTGGGGCCAGTATGTACTGCACATGGTGTGCAGGGGCCTACCATAGGGTATATATTTCATATGGTGCCCTGCTGGACTGGCCCTACATTCTGCCTCCAGTATGCTCCACTCTGGACTGGCTCTGAAGCCAGGGCTCAGAACCAGTTCAGCACAAATGCCACACGCAGTGCACAGCCCAAACTGAACCTATGTGCTATATGGAGCACCTGCAGTACTGGATCCAGCCCACATGCGGGATCAGCTCCATGCACTGTATGTAGTGCATGGGGTCATTTCAAGATCCATAGGCCAGATCATAGGACTTTACAGGCTGGATCTGGCCTGTGGACCATATGTTTGAAACCCCGTTCTATATCACATGAGAAAATATGAGAAAAATTTGGCTGAGACAGTTATTAGATTTGTGCAAGTAGGCAGCTATTTGATCCAGCTTCGGGTCCAGCTGCTTTGGATTCCAGGGATCCAATCCGGAGCTCCAGACTGGGTTTCTACTTTGGAGCCACTTCAGCCGGATCAAAGTTTCAGAGCCGCCTTGGAGATCTGGACATAGGGTATAATGGGGGATCAATGAAATATCTATAACTTTGTTGTTTTGTCTCTGATTTGGGTGAATCTTGCCAGGATGGTAGCCTCTGCTGAGAGCATGAAGCCTGCCAAGTTTAAAGAAGCTCAGTGCAGGGATTTGCGGGGGAACTGCATCTCAAATTCTTGAAAGCAAAACTCATGTCACATGTATTGTTAAGCCACAGTGGGGTCCAAACTGCAGGGATGGTCACCCATGGTGAGGCCACAAAGTCTGCCCAGTTTCAAGGTGATAGGTGTAGGGGTTTGGAGGGAACTGCACTTCAAACTGTGGACAAGCAAACCTCGTGACAATTTGGCAGGCTTTGTGGCCTCAGCAGGAACTAGCATTTCTGCAGTTTTGACCCCACTGTGGCTTAACACATACACATGGCATGAGTTTTTTGCTTTCAAGAATTTGGGGTGCAGTTCCCCACAACCCCCTACACTGATCTTCTTGAAACTTGGCAGGATTTGTGGCCTCAATACACAAACTGCTACCACCCCTGCAGTTCTCCCTCCCCCGCCCCCCCCCCCCCCCCCCGTGGTGTAACACATACATGTGACATAAGGTTTGCTTTCAGGAATTTGGGTTGTAGTTCCCCCAAAACCCCTCCACCAATCTTCTTTAAACTTGGCAGGTGTCATGCTCTCAGCAGGGGCTACCAGCCCTGTAAGTTTTGTCCAAATCAGAAAAAAACAACAAAGTTAAAGATATTTGATTGATTCCCCATTATACACTATGGCCAGATCTCCAAAGCAGCTCTGAAGCTTTTCCGAGGTGGTTCAGAAACTCCGAACTGCTTCGGAAACCCTAACAAAGCCAGCGCTTTGATCTGGAAAGCATGGTCCGAAGCCTCACAGAGCCCTAATAATTATTCTGTTGACATTAACTATGTAATATATGAATTTAGACCAGAATTGTCAGACCTGGTCTCCTGAATAAAAGTGACCAAGCTTCACAGGTGCTGAGCACCCACAAATCCCATTGATTTCAGAGTGAGCTTTAAGAACTCATTACAGCTGTAAATCAAGTCTGCTTTACTTATACGCTGAAATATGGATTTAAAAGAATTGGTTTTAGAGCAATTCAGTTCTGAAGAGCATTCAGGTCTGAAACCTGTGGCTTAAATATGTGTTAAGTGCTGTGAAAGAGCTCTCCCTATAGTGATCCTGCAAACAATTGAGCTAATTGGAATATGAGTGCAAAGGGGAGGGGTTTTAGAGAAGAGATTCATGGGTTTGTATTAACAAAGATTTTTGGAGGACTCATTGTACAATGTGTTTGCTATTTATTTTTTATGCTGTTTTCTTCTAATGACACAAGCTTGCCAATGAGTTTGTTGTCTTGTGTTTGATGTTTATGTTCTTTTTATTTCCTTTCTCCTGTTTGTTGATGGTGATGTACACTGCCAGCCCATTCTGGAGGCTTTAAATATGGACCCATTCAGCTCAATGACATATTGCCACATTTTTTTCTAATGTTCTTGGGAAGGAGTCAAATAACAGTGGTCTAGGTGTGCAATACATTACAGCAGTCAGTTAACTCTCCTAACTGCTCCTGGTTCTAATGATAGAATAAATGCAAAGGTATTAGGGATCTTACTTGGACACAGGCTACTAGGCAATTAGCGACAAGAGGGTGAAGGAATTAAATTAAAGGACTGGGCTGAAAATGAGGACATGAGGGTGAGTCAATTGTTGGTGATCATCTGCTGCCTTGTATACTAAAGAAAGAGGAATAAAGGTGTCCGGAAGTATGCTGGATGTGGTAGGTTTTTTGTGTGTCTTGCTAATTGCTACTACTCCTTGGGGTGGCTATTTTTATTTGCAAAATGTCAATTACTTTTAAAAGATAGCTGAATAGAACAGTCCAGCAATTGGCAGTATTATAGTAAATCTTTCTACAGAAATGTTTAAAAGTTTACAGTTGGTGCCTCTACACATGCAATTAATGTGCCTAAATTTTCTGCACAGAACATTCAAGAGCATTAAACTGAACTCCTGCATACATCTGAAAATACACCTG
The DNA here is from genome assembly GCF_052110815.1 of Crocodylus siamensis. Classification (NCBI taxonomy): domain Eukaryota; kingdom Metazoa; phylum Chordata; order Crocodylia; family Crocodylidae; genus Crocodylus; species Crocodylus siamensis. Next base: position 12,775,213 of record NC_143408.1, read on the forward strand.
AGGGGAGTAAATTTATTCCACTGAGGCAAGACAGCTCTGCCTGACCTCTGTGGCCACTGGCTGCTGAGGCTGACAGGGAGCAATTTGCTCCCAGTCAAGCACTGTGGCACATTAGTTTGCTGCACCAATGTTTAGTACCTGTATCTACAGGTACTAGAAAATTGTGCATTAGGCTAATCTGCTATGCAGTAATTACCTCACACATGTGGATGGTAACACTGTATTCATGTAGATATACCTACCGCATAGGAAAGGTATCTCTTCCTTCCCTGCCTTTTACTACTTCTTTTTTCTAAGAATTCCCCTGTGGATGGATAAAGCTAACCCATGTAAGAATTTTAGGCCATGGAAAACATCCTAAGAGAATCAAGCATTGTAGATGGTGTCCACCTCTAAGATACTGGAGGAATAGGAAAAGTACTTGTTCCATGAATAAGAACGTTGCATGTAAAGTAGAGGTATAGACACAGAGCCGTATTTTTAAAGGTATTCAGATGCCTAAAATACAGATAGATGTAGAATGGGACTTTTATAGGTACTTAGGTGTTTTGGAAATTCCCAGTAGCCATCTATCAGTATCTGTAGCCACCTAAATTACTTTAAAATACTCATAATGACTAGAGGCCTAGAATCTGGGCACCATTCCTGCTGGTTCTATTACCTCTCCAGTATTTATCTGCTCTTGTGAGTTGAGCCCAAAGTTTCTCCTTTTTGTAGGAACTAAAAAAATATTAGTCATTCAGCAAACATTTGCTGCAAGTATGTTCTGAGCTTGTTTTGAAAGGGCAGACTGAAGAAAAAAAGATTTTTCCAGAGTCATGACTGAATCCTAACCATATGACTGAATCCTGCCTAGATAAATCCCGACCACCCCTGCTCAGGCAAAAGCTAGTTTTCATCCTCTCACAATCATTGCTAAATTGGCAGCAGCTTTTGGCTGCTCAGTCAGAAGCTACTGACAGATCATAAGGAGTTGTGAAAAGGTCAAAACAAACTATGCTTGCAGTCTACCCTTTCCTCTGTTGGGGAAAGAAGGACAGCTGTGATAGCCATTAGTGTCCCTGTGCAGCTATAGCAGTGTTTTCATGCTTCAGTTCCAACACAGAAATCAGTGTCCTCACTTAAGACATACAACCCAATTTTGAACAGGCTGATTTTTCAGACAAAGGTATGTGTGGTATGCAAGTAAATACTGTGGGTGTTTATGCACATGCTCAGGTTAAAATGCTCAGAGCATCACATGTATCAGTGTCCCCATGCTGAAAAAAGGTGGCAGGGGCGCTTTAATTAAAGCTCATTGAATGAGCTTTAGTTAAAGCACCCCCACCACCATTTTTCAGTTGGAGGGTGCTGATACCTGTGACACTGGACTCTGCTGGAGCATAGTAATTACCACACTCCGGTAGACTCGATTAATCAAGTCTGCTCTGATGTGCTGTAATTACAGTGCATTGTAGCAGCCTCGCTGCACATGCATAGGTCCCCTTAATTCTGATAGAACAGGAAAAGATAATGGAAGAACAAGATCTATTGGCTCTGACTATTTAAGTTTAAACTGGAAATAAAAATTCAGAATTTTGTCAGTGAGGATAATCAATCCTGGGAGTAGATTGGCAAAGGTCTTGGAAGATTCCCTATCCTGTCATGTCCTTAAATCAATAGTGTCTAAAACTATTCTTTAGCACAGCCAGAAATCACTGGGCATAATTTAAGAATCAATAGGTAAGGTTGTGCAGGAAGTGAAATAATTGAGCACAATGGTCTCTTCCTTTAAAATGACATTGCTTTTCCTTTTCCCCAGTCCTATATGTGATCGCTCTCCAACCTGAAAATTATTTGCAGGCTGATCACTGCTCACTATCTAGCTCTGCAGGTCAAGGTGTGATGCTTTTTGAATTGGTTGGGCAGCATAGAACAACACCTGGACTTGATTGGAGCTAACGTGTGAGGTCAGAAGGGCCATTTAAGAGGGTCCTCTACAGGAAGAATGATGGACATTTTAAAGACACGCACTGAGCAGCATGGGCTTCAGAAGCCCTCTCTCATACTCAGGATCTGGAAGTGAGTAACTTACCAGAAACCTAACTAGGAATTTAATTGACTGAAATCAAGTACCTCCCAAGGTGGAGTACCCCGCACTTCTCTACATTGAATGCCATCAGGTTTTGGTTCACCCACCTTGTGAGCATATCCAGGTCAGCCTGTATCCCCAGTCTGTCTTCCAAATATGACCGCCTTCCCCCATAGTTTAGTGTTGTCTGCGAACTTTGCTAGTCTGCATCTGACACCCAAATCCAGAACATTAATGAAGATGTTGAAGAGTACTGGCCTGAGTACTGAGCCCTGAGGGACTCCGCTGGTCACCTTGCACCACGTTGATTTGCTCCCATCAACTAGTACACTTTAGGTCCGACCCTGGAGCCAGTTACCCAGCCATCAGACTGTGAGATGGTAGAAGCTGCAGTTCCCCAACTTAATCATGAGGACATCATTGGAGACCAAGTCAAAGGCTTTCTTGAAATCCAGATGTATGACATCAACCTTGTCTCCCTTGTCCAAGCAGTGTGTCACCTGGTCATAGAAGGAGACGAGATTGGTCAGGCAAAAACTTCCAGCAACAAAGCCGTGTTGGCTGGCATTCAGAAGTTTACCTTCCATTAGCTTATTGCTGATGGATCCCTTGAGGATTTTCTCCATTATCTTTCCAGGGATGAACATCAGACTGATTGGCCTATAATTCCCTGGATCTTCCCTCCATCCCTTCTTGAAGATTGGGACTGTGGTGGCTCTTTTCCAGTCTTCCAGTACCTCATCTGAGTGCCACAGATTCTCAGATAGCTTCACCACAGGGAGTGTTATGATGTCTGCCAGCTCCTTCAAGACTGTCATGTGCATTCTGTCCAGGTCTGTAGACTTATGGATATCTAGCTTTCTTGAGGTGTTCCCTCACTTAATCTGTGTCAATTGTAAGCCCATTTCCCACTCCCTGGATGTTTTGCATTCTGATAGTGTGACCCCCTTGGTGGGTGGAAAACTGATGCAAAATAATCATTTAGGAGATTAGCTTTTCCTTGGGTGTCAAATATCAGCTGTCCCATTTGATCTTGCAGGGGTCCAGTGTTGCCTTTGATCTTTCTCTGGCTTCTCACATACCTGAAGAAGGACTTTTTGTTATCCTTGATTCCAGTGGCTAGTCTAAGTTCAGTTTCTGCCTTGGCTTTTCTGGACCACTCTCTACAGGTGCTGGCTAGTGCTGAGTAGTCCTTCTTGGTGATGATTCATGCTTTCCATCTGGTGTAGGCTTCTCTTTTAAGTTTCAGGAGGTCCAAAAATTCCCTGCTTAGCCAAGGGGGCTTCCCTGCCCGCTGACTGAATTTCCTGCAAAATGGGATAGACATCTCTTGTGCTTCAAGGATTGAGTTCTTAAGCAATAACCATGCCAGACTTACCAGTCTCCTGAGTTTGTGAAAGTCAGCCTTCCCAAAGTTGAGGATTTCTGATTTACTGAGGAATTTTCCTGCCCTGTCATCTTTGGGGTTCAGTTACTGGTGGCCCTCCATCCTCACCTGTTGGCTCTGCTGATGTGAGGGGTTCAAAATGGTTGTTCGGGTCCTTGGGAGTGGTCATCCTGGTGAAGAGCCTCTTTGGGCCAGAGACTACCTTCGTCCAGGCAACCCCTGGCTGAACTTCATGGTGGCTCTTCATTTTGCTCTCCTGGTGGGGAGCCTGGTAGTAGGTGTCCAGTTCCTCTTCTGCTCCCCTAATGGTGCTCAGCCTCTGCACTGCTGCCTGGAGCTCCCTAAACTGGTACTCCATGGCCTCCACCATTGAGCATGCCTCACAAGGGGAGGTGTCAGTGCTCCTAAACCCGCCTGCCTGTATCCATTCTAGGCAGCCTCCACAGCTGGAGATCCTAGATTTTTGGCAGACAAAAAGCACAACTAACTCACATCAATAGCACTGGATTCAGTTCAAAGCAAGTCCTGACAATGATTCCTACTTCTTGCCTAAGAGCCTGATGGTAGCGAATTCACATATCTGCAGGAAACCTGGATTCCAGATACCCCTAACCCTGAAGGGATTTACACCTTTAAACCTTTCACTTCCCAGGGGAATATAGCACCTAGAAGACTAGAGCTAGATGGAGCTACATGAGTATACAAGAGGAAATCTGTATCTGTAGCTCCGTGGCATGGATATTTTCTCGCTCATTACAACAGCTTTTTGCAAAGGAGGGAATGCAGGGACATTACCATTTGAGCTGTTAATTACCTCCAAAAAGCCCTAAGCAGATACTGCCCTATCTGCCTTACACAGCATTAGCTAGCATACCACATGCTGGCTACAGTCTGTGATGTGGGAGGGACGAGGAGGGGATCTCTGCTAAAGTAGTGAGTGGGGATGGGCAGGAAAGAGGGCATAGGGAAGAGAAGAAGGGAGGGGCCAGATCTGCTGTGAAGCAGAGAGCCCTGTCCAGTCCAGAGAACATGCTGGGATGCTGGTGGTGTCTGGTTTAGCTTAAACCAACAAAGGGTCTAGGACAGACATTGCATAAGCTGATTTGAGCCAAATCATTTAAGTCTGATACTACATGCAACCAGGTTTATCTCAAACTGGTTTCAGCCATTTTCAAACTGTTTTATGTGCATTAATCATCTGTTTTGTTGCAGGTTTAAACCAGTTTCTGATCACTTAAACTGGTTTATGTGTATTGTCTGTCCCTAGCCAGTGTCTAATGTATCAGCATCCCTGTGCTTCAAAATGGCAGCAGGGGTGCTTGAAATAAAGCTTGTTCATTGAGCTTTAAATAAAGTGCCCAAACTAAAGCTCATTTGATGAGCTTTAGATAAAGTGGCTTGCTACCATTTTGAAGTGTGGGGATGCTGATGCACAAGATGTGGGGGGTTGCTGGAACACTAATTACTATGTTCCATTAGACTCGATTAATTGAGTCTGCTCTGATGCACTGTAATTACCGTGCATTGGAGCAGCCTCTGCGCTCATGTACAGGTACCCACAAGTACTATATTTAATGTGAATTAGGTAATATGCAGTAGCGCATGTGTAGATGTTGACTGGGGGGAAATTTGTTCCCAGTCAGCCAGACCACTAGGGGGCCAGCCTTCAGCCATGGTGAGAGCACTGTGGCTGACAGCCTTTCCATCCATGGGGCAGGGGAAGTTCCTCTGCATCCCCTGAGTGGCCCTAAGCTCTCTGGCCTGCCTTCTGGGCCCTAGAACTAGCTGTTGTCACCTCCCAGTCACTGGAGCTATCTCTGTTATCCCAGCCCGGTCAGCAGCAATCTTGATCAGCCCTAGCTAGAGGCAGAGGGCTCTGTTGCACTGCTGCCTGGCCCTTGGGCATCATGTGACTGCAGCATGGGCACACACTGCCTTCAGAAGTGACCACAGCTTGTACGTTTGTTCCTGGGTCCTCCTGTAGTCCTCCTGAGGGTACCTTTCTTGGAATGGAATCCTCCCCAACCCCAGGGTCCTCAGCCCATGGCCCCAGCTGGGGGGCAGATAAGATATCTGACTTAGTTAATATGGTGCAGTGCCAGTTTGCCAGGGACTTGCGGGCCAATGCCTGTATTTACAATGAGATGGTAGCCCAAATGAGGAAGCATGGGCATGATCACTAGGCTGCCAGTGCCAAGTTAAAGTGAAGGCCCTGCAGGCTAAGTGCATCATGGTAACTGACCACAGCTGCAGGTCTAGGGTAGCCTGCAGAAGCAGGCCCTACATGTGGAACTATCCCAGATCCTGGCTCCCCAGGACCCAGGCCATGGGCAGCATACCTTCTCTAGTACTGAGGGCCTACTGGAGCCCCTGCAGTGGCTCAGTGTTGAGGAGTCGTCCCTGGAAGAGGGCCCCTCAGTCCAACAGCATCAGTGGCCAGTATGTTTTCCACCCATGGCTTCCTCATCCACCATTGGCAATCCAGGCTGGTACCTGTTCAGGGAATTGTATCCATAGAGCATGAGTGGGGAGGACAAGCCAGGAAGGGCCTCACGCATGGCCAGCTCCAGCTGTTCCTCAGGGGGGTCACTGGGTGTGTGGCCATGCACTGGGCCTCCACCCCGGCTTTGTCCTGGCAGCCTGACCACCTCCCTGTACCAAGGCTTCAAGATTGTCTGTTGGGGCCACCTGCCACAGCCAGCTGGTAAGCCCCTCACAGGGAAGAGGGTTTGGGGAATGGGAACACTGCAGCCACCCATGTCCACATGACTTCAGCTGCCCACCCCCAGCCTCCACATCGAGAGCTAGAGACTGTGCACTGCGGGTGCCCTCCTCCCCCTATCCCCTTCCTACTTCTCTCCACCCAGCCTTGCTGTGCTCTGCCCTGCCCCTTGGGGTCCTCCCTCCACATTATGCAGGGAGGTAGGAGGCAGCAAAGAACTTTACTGAGCAGTCAGTATCCCCCAGCTAGGCAGCCAGGGGCATGTCACATGCAGAAAAACATGTCAATGACAGCAGCAATCTGTGGGGGTCAGGGGCTCATAGTGTAGGCAGAGGTACCCCTCCAGGCAGTGGTGCACATTGCGGGGCAGCATGGGCTTGCCTTGGGCACCACTGAAGCTCAGGAGACTGCGCCAGGTTCTCAGCTGTTCCCAGGGCACCATGGCAATCAGCAGCAGCAGGGTGTCATGGGTCGGCCACCCCTCAGTGCATTCAAACAGTTTGTTGCAGTGCATCCAGGGGACTCTCTACAGGGGCATGCTTGGGTTACAGGCCATGTGCAGGCATGGGGGGGGGGGCGTCCCTGTGGTGCCTCTAGGGAGAGGCCTACCGGCAGTGGTGGCCTTAGGGTTGTTGGAGCCCTTGGCAAGAGAGTCATTTAGGGCCCCATAGAAGTATGTACTCAAGTAAATATTAACCCACCACAGGTTTACTGTGGATCTTTTTAATATTCTTTAGGGGACTTAGATAAATAGTTGAGCGTTAAAATGCAAATAGAGCCACTTCCTTGCAAAAACTTCACCCCCCCAAAAAATGTGGGCCTCCCTAAAGTGTGGGGCCCCAAGCAGCTGCCTGGTTTGCCCTCCCCTAAGGCTTCTACTGCTATCAGGGGGAGGGTGGGAGCATCAGCAGCTGCACATCCCAGGGGGGTGGGAGTCCCTTACCTCATGCAACCTGAGCCACATGGTCCTGGCCCTATGGCAAAAAATTGCCTGGTCTGCAGGAGGAGGAGGGGCGCAGAGGAGTTGGCCTGGAGCAGCCCTGGCAGCTGCTAACAGAAGCCAGCCACAACCCAGCCAGGGGAGGGGATGGGGAGAGCAGACTGCCTGCAGCAATCAATCACCAAGCAGGCTGCCTGACTCCATAGAGGGAGAGGGGACAGAGGGCTTGTCTGGTGACTGCCTGTGGCAGAGGCTGGTGGCCAATTTACCATGGTCCCTGGGCACCTGTAAGCACATGATCCCTGATCTGATGCCAGGTACTGCACATCCTTTGGTAGAGTACATGTTATCTCTGAAATATTGCAAACTCTCACAAAGAGCCTCTGCTCTTACTCTGTAAGTCCAGCACCTGCTTGTGGCAGAGAGGCATCAGCCACTGCTAGGGATGTGGGATCAAGGACGGCGGCCCTGAAGTGCTGTGACCTCTGCATATGCCATCTCTGTCAGTGGCACGTGTAAAACTGAACTGTCCTCTGGCCTGGTTGGTCTCTGTTGTAGAGGAGTGGATGTCTGACTCCCAGGTCTAGCAGGAGGCATCTGAAGCATAGAAACAGTGGACGGAGGTCCATGAGCAGGAGAGGGACAAGGAAGAATGGGTGTACTGTGCCCAGCTCCTGGAGTTCAAGGAAAGGCATGTTGCCCCCCTCGAGCAGATGGTGGCTGCTCCAAAGTAGGAAACCAGACTGGTAGCTCAGGGCTCACGCAGTGGTGGCCATGGAGGAAGACTGCTGGGTTCTGGACAGTATCCTGACTCTGGCAGCCTCCATCCTGCCCCCCACCACCTGGCCCTGGTCCTGCCTGCCACCTGGCAGCCACCCACTGCCCAGACACCAGCCCTAACCCCAGTTGCTGCCTCACAGTTGCCTGCCAGCCAGCCACCAGTCCTGGCCCCAGGCCTGAGGCAGCAGGCCTGGGAGGAGGCCCTGCACCAGGTGCAGTGGCCAGGGACCCTCCCCCTAATCCTAAGTGGGTTCCCCTATCATCCAGGCTGCCCACCTAGGCTGATGCCCCCTGTTCCCCTGCCTGCCATATAGCCCCTGAGAGGGAGATGGCCCCTGCCAAGGTGCACTCCATAGAGGAGAAGGGGGAGCAGGCTGTCCTGCACCCACCCTAGCCCCTGGCCAAGGTCCTTGGACACTAATGTTTTCTACAGTCTCTGCACCCACAGTGGCACCACCAGAGGCTGGAGTGCTGAGTGGTACTCCCCAGGCTCCACCCCAAAGGCACCACCAGGCCATTGATCCCCCCTCCCATATTTCATATGCAGTGTCAGGGAACAGGGTGTTATATTGATAGTGGGCATTGGGGTTCATGGAAGGATGTTGTTGGGGAGGGGGGCAGGAGGCAATGTGCTGTGTTTGAAGAAACTAAAGCTTGTTTAATGGAAACTGTCCAGAATACATGTACTTTTGGGGGAGAGCTGTGGGCCTGGGGTCTGCGGGCAGCTGCCTAGGGGCCCTACTACAGGGGGTGGGGGAAGAGGTGACCCATGGGTGTGTTGCATACATGGTGACTTGTCTGCCACTGCTGGGGGGGTGGGGCAGGAGGGCATCCATGTTGCACTTGCCAGAGGTTCCGAGAACTGCATCCCCTGCCTGTCTGTGCCTGTTCATCCCCCCACTTGGAGACCCTTTTCAAGTTTTGCCTTCCTGCCCACCCCTGGAGACCCCTGCTCAGCTGTGTCTGCCCATCCCCCTGCTTGAAGATCATTACCCAGCTGTGACTGTCCATCCCACTCCATGGGGACCCCTGCCCAGACAAGCCTATTCCCCCTTGGAGCTCCCTGGTACCAGACCAGGTGTGGGAAGACGCTGAAGCTCCCTGTGGCTGCTGCAGGTCAGAGCAGGGCAAGAGTAGGCAGCTCTGAAGCAATTTAAGCCTGTAAGGATTAAATCTGCTTCCAACCGGGTGTGCATGTAGACACTTTCCCAGAGCTGATTTACTGCACATCAGATTACTCTGCAGTAAATCCAAATAACATTAATTCCATGTGTAGACATGCCCACAGAGAGTGAAGTGGGGCAGCATCACTGTACAATAGTGACAATTCCAATTCTACTCTGATCTTGCGACATCACAGCTAGCAGAATTTGTCTACTAGAACTGGTCAGAATAAAACAAATGTAACAACCTTTTAAGGATGTAGCTGCTCCACTGGCTGACTTTTTGGTATTTTAACTGTATAAAGATGCCCCTGCCTTCCAGAGTCAGGAGGTAAATTAAAGGTCAAGAAATAAGAGGAGGCTGAGAAGAGAAATAGCAATGCCTTTGTTTAGCTAGTGAATGACTGTAATCGTGGCCTGGGCTATGGCCCATAAAGCTGAAAATAGTGGAATATGTGGTAAAATGGTTTTATGGGAAGAAACAATATATATATATATATGTATTTTTTATCTCTAGACACCCTCTCTTCCCACTTCTGACGCTGCTATTTGAGAAGTGTGAACAGGCAACACAGGGCTCCGAGTGCATCACTTCAGCCAGCTTTGATGTGGACATTGAGAATTTTGTACACCAGCAGGAACAGGAACACAAACCATTCTTCAGCGATGATCCTGAACTGGACAATCTGGTAAAGTTGCTGTTCAGACAAATCAGAGCTGCTTTATTTTTTGAGACATTTGAGACAATATGTACATTTAAGTGCTTTGATTTTAGGTGACCAGTATTTGAATCTAAAGCAAACTAAGGGTATCAAGACAGAGAAGTCTCATAGTGGATGAGTTTAAGGAAGCATATATCCCAGTTGCATTAGGAAACTGAGAGCTAAATAACCTTTAGCAGTTCTTCTTTCCAGAAGACATAGTTATAAACTGTCTATAATTTAGAACTAGTTTAAAGGCAACAAGCTGTATTGACTTGTGCACACATGACACAAATGCACTGTGTGGCAGGAAGAGAAATTCCACTGTAGCCTTTTAACTGTCTCCATCAATAGTCCATGTCTTAGCAGGCAGTCTGTAGGAATATCTAAGTTTGTAGTTGAGACCAGGCCAGAGGTCAGGAGTCAGGGAGTCCAGAATACACAGTAGAGAAGCAGAAGAAAGGTTGTGGGGTCCAAGACAGGGGTGAAGTAGGAGCAAGGCATGAGGGTCAAGGGAAGGGAACAAGCTAGGAGCTGCTGTAGGGTGTCAGGTGTTGAGCAGCCATAGCCCAAATGAAGGACCTGGGCTTGTATATTCAGTCCAGCTGGCTCTACAGCATTTCTGGATGTGCCAGATGGAAGTATCAGATTAAATAAGGATGTCAACAATTTTCCCAGGTTTCCAAGACATATCCACTGGGCTATATCCCTCCCAATCTATCAAATAAAATAGTTTCCCCCTCTGGCTAGACTCCAGGACTTGCCAAATCAGATTAGTCATTGTGCTTCTGGACTGTGATGAATGGTGGGAGCACTGTTTTTTCTCCCTTGGAAAGGATTTTCTACCTAAAGTTTTACCAGGAATACCAGAAATATGGGGTAGATCATCATGGTATCTCGAAATCTGAGTTTAAAACCCACCGAATTTGAATATTTGATAATCTGGACTGGTCCAAGCAACTGCTGGTTCAGCTTGATAGCTGGCCTGCTGATCACAGATTGTATGCCAAAAGTCAGACTTGTCCCCAGGGATGAATTGGCAGCCCCGGTCAGTCTGCTTCGTAAATGCTTCTTTAGTTCTCCCTGAACTTGATATATGTGACCAAGTCCATGTCTGCTGGAATTGAAGATAGGGGTGGGAGGTCTAGGTGGGCATGAGGGTAGAAACTATAGTTTGTCACATTTTCATGGTGGGAGTTTGGTTTTGGCTTATGCATCACTTAGAAATGTAGGTGGTCTAGAGTGCTGATATATGTGCTGGGAGGCTGCTCTGGTAAGCTGTAATTACAGTGTGTTGGAGCAGACTCAATTAATCAAGTCTGCTGACAGCTTCTGTGTCTCGTGTATCAGTGTCCCCATTCTTCTAATTAAAGCACGCCCTCCCCAAAGCATGTGTAAAAATGCCCTAGGTTCTTATGACCAGGGATCCTGGTTTTCTCTGATTTAAAAAAAAAAAAAAAGTCCCCTATTTTTTAATTTAAAAAAGTAACCCAAAATCCACATTTTTTCCATGATTAAAATGAAACACCACTATATCTCCATCTCAGTCTCCATCTCTATGAGGACTTCTGAGAGGAAACATGCCCCCTAGAGGTGATGGTGATATTCTTCAAAGGCAGCCTTGTTCCGGATTGTGTAATTCCTTTGCGGCAGCATTAGTGTCCTGGGGCATTTGTAGACGACACAAGATTTCCCATTTATGCTGACGTAATTGTGTTTGGGTTTGCACGACTGGGATTTCCCACTGTTCTAAGAGTCTTTTCAGCATGTTAAACTAACAGTGCTCGTATGTGTTTTATTTTGTGTCGAGTTCGCTTACTTCACTCGAATCCATGGATGTGTGTCATGGAAATACATAGACATGTAATGAGACCTTTGTCCACCAGATGGAGTTGTGGCTTTTTTTTTGTATTTTGCCCCTTTGCCCACCAGATGGCACTTTGAATTGGTGAGACCGGCAGCCCCATCCCAGGGTGGGGAGTGCTACAAACCTCTCCTCCTCTTCCCTCCAGGCTGCGCTGGGGCCAGACACATGCCATCACCTGCATGAGATGAAGCCACCATCCGGCAGGGGTGGGTGTGGGGGAGCTAGAGGCTGTAGGTCAGGAGTGAGGGGTAGCGGCAGGGCCGGGGATCTGTGGCTTGGTATTGAGGGGCAACAGAATGGGCAAAGAAAAGTCCTCCCCTGTGTGACAGGACTACAGTTCCCAGCATCCCCCAGCTGTCCAGGCTTGGTACAGTTTCTATGGGGGACCCTTGGCCGGCCCAGGATTCACTGTCTTTTCTCAGAGATTCCAGGTGCATAGTGTCCTTTCTCCATCAAGCCAGAGTTTCTTCCAAAAAGGGAAGTTTTTTAACACTTGTGTGTGTGCGCTTCTTACTCAGGTGCAATAAAACCTTTTTTTTTTTTTTTTTGGAGGAGCGGAAATGCCTGTTTCTGGGTGGGAGGGAGGGAGAGGGAGAAAACCCCTTAGCATCTCCAAAGACACACAGCTCTGGGGCCTGTGGAGGTGCTATCACGTGCTAAATGTCCTCTTTCAAATGTAAAAATGTTTCACTAAAAGCAAAGCCATACAGTCAGGGTGAAGGGAAGCTTGCATTTTTAAACCATTGGGAGATGCAAGGGATTTTTGCCCCAGTAGGAAAGCTTTGAATTTAGATAGATATAGATATAGATCTGTGTTGTTGGGTGTTAGGTTCAAAGTAATTTTACCTGGACATTTTCCCCACAGCCTTATCGATTGCCTGTGTCCAAAACGTGTTATTCTGACCGAATCCTCCATGTTACATAGGGCAGACTTCAGATTATAGCTTTTATGCCAAACATTGACAATAATATATTTGTTCTCCTCATCTCCCTCATACATAATTGAAAAACATAACAAAACAAAAACACTGCATGCAACTAAACTAAACTAAACAGAGAGAACGCCCTGATGTTAGCATGTTTGGTTGGGGTTTTCTTATAGCCTCTTATCATGAACCGGTTGTGACATAAACCAGGTACTTGTTAATCCTAACACACAGCATTATTCAGTTATTAACACACAGCATTATTCGGTTGCCCACCTATATATTTAAAACTTCTTTGAATCATTTCCATTTAGCTTTGGCTTAACATTACCCACCCACTGTCATTACAAAACAATTCAAAAGAAAAGATAGCTAAGGAACAATATGCTGGGAAAACGTCTCTCAGTCCTGTTTTCCTGATTTCCAACTACTTTCTTTTTCATTGACAGCCTCTTTTCTACCCTGTATTCGATCACTGTAATGTCTCCTTTCAGCTTTTTTTCTCTTTTCCCGTCTTCTCCTCCCCCCTCTACTTTTACCTCTCTGCTTCAAATTTTGTCTTTCAAATTCTACTTATTTACAATTTCATTGACATCCTGCCATACTTTTAGCTTTCATCTCTTGGAGTTTCAGAAAGAAGAGACTCCCTATATGCCCTAAGAAGGGTAACTGTGCCCAGAAGCTTGCCAAAAACTTTTTTTCTGGCTCAGTTGGTCTAATAAAAGATATCACATCTACTCAAAAAGAAATACAATAATCTAGAACTCTTGGTTTCAAAATTATACCTTTTATAAGACCAGCTGGGAAATCACAAAGAAAATATCCTTTATTTTCATTTATTTTATGTATCTACTTAAAGAACTGTCCCTGCCTTTTTGTTAAAGGTTTGCACCTCCTCAGGCCAAACTGTGTCTGGAGAAGCTGAGGGTTTTCTCCCTCCTCCCCTCCTGCCCAGTAGTGATCCCCAAGTTGGTCAGGAGGATCAACCAAGTTGGTAGCTCCCCATGGAAACTGTACCAAGCCCAGGCAGTTGGGGGATGCTGGGAACTGTAGTCCTGTCATGCAGGGACTGCTTGGTGGGAGCAGGTGGAGCAGGTGGTATTTGGCTCTCCCTGCTGGAATTTACAGGGAATTGTACAGGGACTTAAGTTGCAGGGACTTAAGTTGCTCAAAAGTGTGTGTCACTCAAACACAAATGCGACGCCCCAAAATAACCCAGGTTAAAATGTTTAAGGTGCACTAAATTAACAGGATTAAATTATGTGTTGTGTACAAACGCCCCTGGAATAGAAAGCACAAAGTGGTATTAAGCCCCAAAGCACTGCAGTCTGTGACAGGATTACTCCTACAACAAAACTGAAGGTGTTTGCCTCCATAACAAACAGTTTCATTGGATCAGGATGAATCAAGACAGGAGCAAAGGCAAATTTTTGTTTCAAGCATTGAAAGGCTCCCTGGGCCTCCTGGGTCCATGTACCCCCTTATAAGGCAGAGAGGTGATGGAGGTGATTAGCTGGAAGAGGCTCTTAATAAAATATTTATAAAAATTTGAAAACTCCATACATAAATCCCTGCACCCCTTGGACTTCATGTGTGTGGGCGGGGGGGAGCGGGAGGTGCAGTCAATCACTGCAGCCACCTTCTGTAATCATCAGCCCCTCTGGGAGATAATGTAGCCCACAAACTCAATGATGGTTTTATCAAAATCCCATTTTTTTTTTTTATTTTGATATAGAGATATGTGACTCAGCCTCTGAAACAAAAATGCACATATTGATTATGTGGTTCCTGTGCATTCAAAAAATCAAACTATCATCCAAGTGGATAATGACAAATTGATACTAACCATCTCAAAAGGTATCATTTAAAAATGTTAAAAAATAGAATGGGCATTGCAGATACCAAAGGCCATTACACCATACTCAAAATTCCTGTAATGTATCTGGAAGACAATTTTCCATGTATCCTTGATTTTAACTAAATGGTAAGGCCTCCATAAGGCTAGCTTAAAAAAATACACATGGAATGTAAAAATAGTTACGTTCAAATAGTTCAATGATTAACAGAAGGGGATACCAATTATAGCTGATTATCCTATTGAGGGCTCAATAATATTGGAATTTGTGGGAGAGAAACCATACTTCTTGGCAATGAAAAATATAGGGGATTCTGTGGGGGAGTTACCAAGCTGAATGAAACCTTTGTCCAGGTTTCCATGAAGATCGTTTCTTAGAACCAAGATTTCAGGTTTGAATAATGAATATATGCTCACAAATTGTACCACAGCACCTGGCTGCAAGTCAAGGAGGTAGTCATAGGCATGGGCAAGATACCAGCCTGGTTTTTTCTTTTTTTTCTTAGACATGCCAGAAATCCCAATATTGGGCAGTGGGGACTTTAGCTGTGGGTAGGGTGGCCATCATAAAGGACATTGCCTTGATGAGAAAAATAGAGGACATAAAAGCACTGGGTTCTGTATCAATAGAGGACGGAGTAGCAGAAAACAGAATGTCCTCTGTGATGGCCACTCTAGTTCTGGACTTACTGGTGCTTGGGATCAGCGGCTGTGGTTTATTGTACAGGAACTCTACTGCTCATGTATAGAGGGCTGGCCTTGAAGGACCATCAGATTAATACATAAATGGAGATTAGTAGGGATATCAAACTTGGTCAGCTCATCTGTTAACTCATCATTCATTCCCCAGCTGCAATAGGAGAGTTGGGTGGCCTCTTTTTGTTGAACATCCTCAGTCAGAAAGCAGAATTCCATTGAATAGTGTGACATGGAGTCATAACTCTGCCCCATGCCTATTTCTGCTGCCCACTCCTGAAGGGGGTCACCATACAGAGTAGTCAGTCCTCAATAAATTTCTTCATGTTGCCCAGCACAAGGCTGGCACATTCCACAAGTGTAGAAGCCCCAGCAAGGATGCTGCCCATCAATAAGATGGTTACTAGGCCATCTTAACCCTGTCTGTGGGATAAATATGAGGGCATAAGGAGAACTGAAAGTGGTATTGGTTCAGGAAAACCCTTACATTCCTTGGAGTTCACATCAAATCAAGCTGGCAGAGGTACTTTGGGTTCAGAGGAACAGATATGAAATGGACAACTGTAGCAGAAGTTTGTGCCTTCTCGACCCACAGGACCACATTTTCCTCTTTCAGAATCTCAACTGGAACAGCAGAACTGTATTCTGTGCTGGAGAGCCCCTGTGTTAGCCTGCAGGTTCTGCAGGCTGGCCATCAAAGCTTCAGTGGGGAGAGGGGCGAGGGAGGAATCCATAATGGGTAGTTGAGTACTTCCCCTGAGAATGGTGAGGAAGGATCCTTTTGGGCTGCTCAAGCTATTAAGACTGGAGGATAAGCATTCTTGAGGAGTATGGGGTTAAACCAGTATTTGGGTCTGTGGGGAAACCAGATGGGGGACTAAGGCCGCACAGACGGGTCAGAACCAAGGAGTCTGAGTTATATTCCTAGTCTAGGGATAGCCAAGACCATAGTCAAGGCCAAGCAAGAGGGCAGGAGCAGATAAGTCAAGAACACAGGATGGGGATGCATGAGCAAGGTCCTGAGGTCCAAGGTAGGGGGTAAAGCAGACATAAGGTATGAGGGACAAATGCTTGGAGCAAGGCTGCAGAAAAGCTAGGAACAAGGTTGATTCCTGCTTCAGGGTGTGCTGTGTTAAGCAACCATAGTCCAAATGAATGGCCTGGGCCAAGCCAGCCCAGCCAGCTTTGCAGCCCAGTCAGCCTTGTTGCAGCCCAGTCAGCCATACTCAGGTCAGCCAGCTTCGCAGCCAGTCAGCTCAGTGCCTGCAGCTTGTGCTTTTCTGGAATGAAAGCAGATTGCCTTCTAACAAGACCTACATCCAAATCTCCTACCTCTCATCATTGCTAAAGATCATGAGCTATTCAGACAATCTATAAGTAAATAGCACAAAGGAAAAAGTCTTTCACGTTGGGCCCTATGGCAATGTAGTGACATGATACAGTGACGTATGGTGTGCTACAGCAATGTAGCAATCATGAGAGTCTACATGTGATCGCTAGCTACATCACCAGAGCAGTGCGCTCCCAAGCTGCAGGTGCTGATTCGATCTGGAGGAGATTTGGCCCGATTTGGTGGCCAAATCTCCACATCTGAATCAAATCAGGGGACCAATAAAAAGGTCTGAATTGATTCAAAGCTCTCTGAATCAATTCGGAAGAGATTCGAAGAGGTTCAATGATTCAGGCAGTCCCTGCCTGCTGCAGCAGGGAGCTGGACTCCGTGCAGGTAAGTAGAGGGGAGGCCTATCAAGTCCTAGCCCTTGCCTGCTCTCTGAGCCCCCTCCCCCACCCCCGAGTGCCTGCTGCCCCCAGCCCCCCATGGCTCCCCACCTGTCACCAGCTCCCAGGCATTTAAGGGAAAAAAAAGAAACACAACCCCCCTCCCCCACCACAATCACCAGCTTTTGCAGCAGCCTTGGGGCTTTGGGGAGCTTGTGCAGAGCCCATGACATGGTGTGGGGCAGTGGGGGGCAATGGGGAGTGCCCACCCACAGGTCAAGAACCGGTGAGATGGTGTTGTGTTTTTTTAATGGGCCAGAGCTGGGCAGGTAGAGAAGCCATGGGGAGGCTGGGTCAGCAGGGGGCTGTTGTGGGGGGAGGGGCTCGTTGAAAGCCCCCTATACAGCGTGGGACAGTGGGGAATTGCCCCCCCCCCACACGTGGCAGCACCCAGTGAGTCAGGCCTTTTCCCCAGTGGTGGGAGCTGGGGCAGGTGGGGCAGCCATTGCTGGGGCTAGGAAAGCGGGCAGGGGTGGGCCTGTGTGATTCAGAGATTCAGCTGATGCTGAATCTCTGAATCAGATTTGGGCAAATCAATTCGGGACAGTAATTTGAATCACCAAATCAAATCACTGTCCCCTGAATCAGCCAAATCAAAATCTGAAGTGAATACTAGCCTCTTCGCACAGGCCTAGCAGTAATTGCCCATACTGCACCATGCTTTAGTACGTCCAATAGGAAGCACGGTGCTGTAGCAACTTCACTATATGGCAACATGTAGATGCACCCGTGATGTTGGAAAATAGGACTGAGAGAAGCTGCCTGAGCCATTGAGTTCATTCACCAATGCATTAATAGCATAAAAGGTGAGAACAATTTGAGGAGATAGAGTGTAGTTGTATAGTCCTCCATCCAACACAACAAGGTAAGATCATCTTTTTTCCTACTATTATAATTACCAAATTATTGCAGTTTATAATCTAGTTTGTCAACCAGGATAACTTCCAATCATCTTCCAACTCAAGTCTCTGCCTTTGGAATGAACTTCCAGCCAATTTTATACAGTTCTAGGCTATGTGAATTCCTAAAAGCAAAGTCTGTCAATAGGATTTCTAATATGGCCTGATATTAGACCATTCCAATAATAGATGGCTTTGAAGAACTAAAGGAGATCTGAGTCTGTACTTTTGAGTGCCGTGTGCAGTTATATCTGTGTGGCAACATATTAGGGCTGTGCAAAACTTCTCTGAGTGTTTTGTTTTGAAGCTGTTTCGACACGTTTCCAGCTTGAAACATTGAAATTTAAATGAAACAAAAAGCATTGAAATGGTTTTGAAATTAAATGAGGGCACTCAAAGTGTTTTGAAAGTTTTAAAATGTTTCCAGTTTCAAAGCAACCCATTAGTGGGAGGCAGGGGAGAGCCAGGCCTGAGCTCTATCCACCCCAGCATCACAGCATTTACAAGCTGCACGTGCGACCTCAAAGTATGTAGAAAAAAAAAACTTTTAAAGCTGTGTCTGTGTCTGAATCACTGATTCTCTGAATCTTCAGATTCAGATTTGGCCAAATCAAATCAGGGACAGTAATCCAAATCAATTAATCTAATCACTGTCCCCGATTCAGGCTGAATCCAAATCCAAAGTGACTAGAGCGTGCTTTGCACACCCCCTATAGCTTAGGGGCTTCTGGATTCCTCATTGACGCTGTAGTTTACTATCCAGCTAGCTTCAGATGCTTGCCAGGCTTTTTCCATCTTTGACCAGGATACCATGTTCCCTGATGATTGATGTCTCCAAATATGAAAAATCTCAAACTACTATAATGGAAGGGGGGCAGGTTCAACATATTAGACTGTCTATTAACCCGCAAGAGTCACTGAGAAGACTTCAGCTGCAGATGCTGTTCCAGCTACCATGGATGACTGGTGCCATCTTAGTCAGGGCGGGCACATGCCCCCCCAGGACCAGTCAGTAACTGGGGGGACCTATCATGCCAACCAGGAGGTGGCTGTGGCACTTCCAGAAGTGGCCATGGCACTTCAACTGGTGCTCCCACTCCCCAGCCGGCGCTCGGGGGGGGGCACTGGTGGTCCCAACCTGCCCTCCCCGCCTGTCACCTAAGCGGAGAGTGTGGCCCGTCAGGAGGTGCACGTACACCCCTGTGCACCCCCTATGTGTCACCACTGCCAGCTTCTGATCAAATTGCAGATTTGATTCAAGATCCTGATTATTGTTTACGAAGTATACAGTGAGTTTTGCATAGACCACTTCACAGAATGCTTGGAGCTGTTCTGCAATGAAGAAATCTGATGTTAAATGAAGTCATCAGCAACAAAGGAAATGTTCACAACAGAACTGAGACTCAGAAGCATATAACAGAGCTTTCTTGGCAGCTGGCCAGAGCTACAGCATCCCAGCCACAAGAGATTAGAATGATTATGAATTGTTTTACTCTAACCTTTCATTATGGCTTTTCCACAGTAATGTCATCCTCTACAAGGGGAATCGTACAAGAAAAAACGATACAGGAAAATAAAAGAATTTTACACTTATCGGAGAAGAGTAAATGTATCAATAATTGAAGATTTAAATGTTCAACGTTTTATATTCCTCTTGTGGAGGGGTGAGATAATGGGTCGGTCAGTGTGCTAGACCAGAAAGACAGGCCTTATGATATCTGAAGGATTTTTAACATGCATTCCACTATAAATAAATATAGATATAAGCTTAATCCTGCAGCATTTAACTACCAGAGAATCACTAATGGGTTCTGCTATTGAGTAAGGGTTCAGGAATAGGTTTTACTGAGTTGTTCTGAGAAAATTCTAGAACTTTAAAGATTGCATTGCAGAGATTGAGTCATTAATAGTAGCTGGTGCAGCTCTGTTTTTGCAGTCTGCTTTTTCTGCCCCCTAAGAAAAGACCCTTTCATTCACTGCTGTATGAATAATCTAAGGTGAATACATGGTTTCTTCGTTCAAACAGCAGGAAGAACTACTTTGCATTTTGCAATTATCCTTTAGCTATACCAGTGCTAAATTAGAAGACAGCCTAGGCAGTTGTGCCAGGACTGCCAGTCTGGAAAGCAGACGTTATGATCTCTACAGCATAAGGAGCAGGAACACCAGAGAGCTTAGATCAATTTCTCAACCTTTTCAGCCTCAAATCAGCCTTCCATAACAGTTTGGATGTTAGTGGCATCTCACTTGACAGCACTGAGCTCAAATCTATCTGGTACCAGGCAAGGGTGGCAGGGGCAGAACCACACCTCACTGTGCCCCATTCTTTCCACCATCTGCAACCTCCCCACCCCTGGTCTATTCTTGAGGGATAAGCACAGCCTCCACTGCTGAGGAAGCTCATTTAGGGTCTTCCACATCAGCAACTGCAGCCCCCTGCCCCATGGCCCTTCCTGTGGTCCTGTGAGCATGCATTAGGGGGGTGGGGAGGAGGGGAAAGGAGACTACTTGAAAAGCATGGCTGCCGCTTTGCCATCCCATGGCTCAAAGCATGAGGACAAATGGCACAGGGGCTGCTACGGGATGGGTGGGACAGGGACAGGGAAAAGGAGAAGTCAGAATTTGCTGAGTCAGAATCTGTGAGCAGTGTTTGTGTGCAGAATTCTGCAGAAGATATGGGGCTCCAGATGGGGGTAGGAGAACCCTTTTCTCTTCTCAGGCAGTAGATGCTGATCCTTAAAAGGATCTCACAGCATGTCAAAGTTCTGCAACACCCTGAGTGATCTAATCCCAAAAGTGAGTCAGTAAAACTGCAATCGGAAAGAATCTCAACATGGGTTTAGGACATCAAGAGGCACAACTGACAGGATCTTCACAGCTGCAAAAGAAAAGTTGGGAACAACATAAGCCTCTACATGACCTCCTTTGACCTCACAAAAGCTATCAATTTTGTCGGCCAAGAAATGTTGTGGTGAATCCTTCTGAAGTATGGATGCCCACTGAAATTTGTCACCATTCACTGTCTTCTCCATGAGGATATGCAAGCTGTGATTCTCAGTAATGCATCTATCACAGATCCCTTTGAGGTTAAAACAGAAGTCAAGCAAGGCTGTGTCATTGCTTCAACACTTTTCTCAATATATGTTACCCAGAGGGTTGATGGAAATCAATCGTCGTGGTGTGCTGTGACCAGTGGGGTCCCACAAGGCTCTGTCCTAGGCCCTATACTGTTTAACATCTTCATTAATGATGTAGACATTGGTGTCAGAAGTGGACTGGCCAAGTTCGCTGACAAAACCAAACTCTGGGGTAAAGCATCCAAACCTGAGGACAGAAGGGTGATCCAGGCAAATCCTGACAGGCTCAGAAAATGGGTGGATGAGAACCTGATGGTGTTTAACACCGAAAAATGCAAGGTTCTCCACCTTGGGAGGAAAAACCTGCAGCATCCTTGTAGGCTCGGCAGTGCTACACTGACTAGCACTACAGACAAAAGGGACTTGGCAGTCATGATTGACCACAAAATGAACATAAGCCTTCAATATGATGCTGTGGCTAGTAAAGCGAGCAAAACGCTGGCTTTTATCCACAGATGCTTCTCTAGTACATCCCGGGACTTCATTCTCCCCTTGTACTCAGCCTTGGTGAGGCCGCAGCTGGAGTACTGCGTCCAGTTTTGGGCTCCACAATTCAAAAATGATGCAGAGAAGCTTGAGAGAATGCAGAGGGGAGCCACATGCATGATCAGAGGTCAGTAAAACAGACCTTATGATGAGAGGCTGAGAGCTATGGGACTCTTCAGCCTGAAAAAGCGCAGGCTCAGGGGGTGATCTCGTGGCCACCTACAAGTTTATCAGGGGTGCTCACCAGGATCTGGGGGAGCATTTGTTCACCAGATCACCCCAAGGGATGACAAGATCGAATGGTCACAAACTCCTCCATGACCATTTCAGGCTGGACATAAGGGAGAATTTCTTTACTGTCCAAGCACCCAAGTTTTGGAATAGACTGCTGCCAGAGGTGGTTCAAGCACCTACTTTGAACACCTTCAAGAGACATTTGGATGTTTATCTTGCTGGGATCCTATGATCCCTGCTGACTTTCTGCCCCTGAGGCAGGGGGCTGGTTTTGATGATCCTCCGGGGTCCCTTCCAGCCCTAGTGTCTATGAATCGATGAACAGTGTCGAGCTGTGGTAATCCAGATCCCTGGTGAGACTCTGGACAACATAGAGCATCTCCTGTACCCTGGAACCATCTCTCCCAGAAGGATGACATCAACAAAGAAATCCAACATTACCTCAAGCAAGCAAGTGCAGCCTTTGGATGCCTGAAGAAATGGGTGTTCAAAGATTGTGACATCAGATCTGAAACCAAGTTCCTGATTTAACAAGCAGTCGTGATCCCCACTTTGCTGTGGGGAGTTGAAACATGGACAACATACTGGAGACAGCTAAAGTTGTTGGAGAATTATCATTAATGCTGCCTGCAAGTGATCCTCTGAATCACAACAGGCACACCAATGTTAGTGTCCTCTTGCAAGAAAACACCACAAGTATTGAGGCATTGATCATCCAGCATTAACTTTGTTGGGCCAACTGTATCATCTGGATTTCTGAAGCCAGACTCCTAAAGCAAGTTTTATTTTCCCAGCTCAGCGTATATTCAAAAGGAGGGAAGAGAAAGTGATTCAGGGGTGTTCTCAAGGCGAACCTAAAAAAATATAACATTGATGTCAACTCATGGGAGACTATTGCCCAGGACCACCCCAAATGAAGGAAGTCTCCTGCGGGGATCTCAGTACTTTGAAACCTCACAATAACAGTAGCAAATGGAAAAGCAGGGGGAGCAGAAACAGCACCTCACAGACCAAATCAGAATCCAGAGCCACCCACGCCACACGGAAACACGTCTGAACTGCAGTAGAGCCTGTCGATCCTGGTGAGGCCTCCTCAACCATCTTTGGACACACAGATAAGACAGTCATGAAAGACAATATTCCTTGACTGGGAGGGACTGCTGAAGGACTAGAATTTTCTCAGCCAGAGTGCAAGTCTCCTGATTCATTATAGTACAGTATCTCCTCCCCCTTGTTATGCACTCCCTTCATTTTCATTGGTTCTAGGTGTTGGATTTAAATAATCACTGCACAATTAGTTTGCAATAACTGCTCAGTATGAGAGTCCCTGTACTCTGATTGACTGACACCTCTTATTACCCAAAGTTAGGTACAACTTATATATGACTCTGCAATCTTACTGTAAATATGCTAATAATTACTTTGATTATTCAGGGTTGCTACCCCAAGAAAATGTTTTTGTACTGACAATCTACAAAATTTTTACTGACAACCAAATGATATTGATATGTTTTTACTGAAATATGTTTTACATAAGGTAAACGTAACACTTTTACCAAGCCAACAGTGTGCCCTTGTTGCAAAGAAGGCTAATGGTATACTGGGTTGCATTAGTAGGAGTGTTACCAGCAGATAAGGGGAGGTGATTATTTCTCATTAGGGGAGTAGTAAAATACTGAGGTTATCCAGAAAGGTTGTGGACTCTCTCTCCATCCTTGGAGGTTTTGAAGACCTGGCTAGACAAAGCCCTGGCTGGAATGATCTAGCTGGAGATGGCCCCAATCTGAGCAGGGGGTTGAACTAGATGACATCCTGAGGTTCCTTCTAATCCTCATTTTCTGTGATTTTATGATTCTAAGCCCTGGATGGTAATAACATGAGCTGGGTTCAAATTTGGGGGTTTAACACCAATTTTCTAAATCTGGCTTGAGTCCTCACCCAGAAACCTGAAAAAGTTTCCCGAGGTCCCTTCCAGCCCTAATGTCTATGAAATGAAAAGTACACTTTAATTGGGTGTTCCAAAGTGAAAAAATGTCCCCACTTGCAAGCAATATTAAACCAAAAAAGGGTTTCTGTCAGGAGAAAAGGAAACAAACACATAATCTTAGATAAAATCATAACTATTAAATATTAAGCGAAACCTAAACCATTAATAGTCTCAGTCTTACTGCAGCAGTAGTTTTACACTAAGTTTCTCCAATCCCAGGCATCTTCTACTCACCTCCACACCCTGATACTCCTGACCACACCCTGCACCATTCTGTCCCTACTCTATCCATCCCAACATAGATCCCATCAGCCACCACAGATCCATCCTGTCTATACTCCCCTTACCCTCTCCCATGCAATGCCTCTGACTGCCTAGGGCCATGTGGGCCTGCCTACCTCCAAGCAAGCCTACCTAGCAGGCAAACAACAGGATGCAACAGCAGCTCTTAGCTGGGTGGTGGTGAAGAGGGGACTACAGAGGCTCCCATGGACCAGAATGCCTTAGTGGAGACCTCCCTGTAGGGTACCAACCTGTGCTCTTGCTCAGATAAAAAGTGGCACTGCTCTGCTCTGTCTGTTCATTAACACTTGTATCCAGCCTCATTCTGATGACAGATGTTCAATCAAATTCATGGTTTCTTAGTCTTTTTGCAGACAGCTCAATTTTTTTCTTCAGACTTTTCAGATAAGAGTTTGTAGGCTTCTTTATGGACTCGGTAAACAGTTGGCAACCCTGACACTAACCCCATTGCTCCAATTGGTTCTTGGGTACCAGAACTTTCCACAACAAAATTGCTACCATAGCTTCTTATTGCAATTGCTAGAAGCTAAAACCTTTAAAATGCACATGAAGGTAGAAAGAAGAAAAGAAAAATATGCTGGGAAATTGTTGAAAGGAAAAATATTTATAGACTCTTGATTCATATACATCCTTCCTCCTTTTCACATTGTTCCGAAAAACCATTCCCTTATTCCAACATATGAAAGAGATACTTCTTCCCAGAAAAGCTCCCCTATACTTGAGCCGTGTTTATACATCTGTTTAAAATGTGTTTTAAAATGTTGCTGCATACTCTGTGTGTTCATTTAAAATTATGTTAGTTGTATCGTTTGTGTCCGCCTGAACCTGAAGGTGTATTAGTGGATTGTTTACTTGGAAGCCTAATATTAAGAATTAATTGTTTTGCTTGTGTTTCATGGCAAAGAAGTGTCAAATTACTGTGCTGATTTGTCACCCAGACACAAAAATTGGGTATCATTTGGCAGCTCATTGCCATCAAAGCTTATTGGGATAGGGAATAAGACAAGCTCCATATGTATCCAAAGATAAAGAAAAAAAAAGAAGAAAAAGCTTTCCAGTTCTAAAAACAAAATGCACCTTAAGAGCCAAAAATCAAAAATAAAGCAAACAAACGAAGAAACCAAACCTTATGTCTTATAGGCAGCCAAGTGCCAGAACTACTCCTGCCAGGTTTTAAAAGTTTGAAAACTCCATTTACAGCTTTCACATGCATATCTGAGGAACCTGCATTAACAGAGCTGATGTCCAAACAGATACCATCTCTCACACAAGACAATAGATTTGTGAAACAACCATATGTTAGTAATTATGTGAAAGTATACAAAGCCTAGTTACCAATGTACACTGTTTCTTTGGCAGGGTTCTGATTGATTCTACTATAGAAACAGGGATACACCTGAGAGGGCTCCCAAACCATTCAAAAGGAAACTAGTCAATTCTCATACACTGTAAATATGAAAAAAGAAAATGTAGAAACATTGTACAGAAGATGAAGAAATGCATGACACAAAGAATGTTGTACTGGTTGTGTTGTAGTGGTATGGACAGGGCTGTGGGGAAGTACTAAATAGTACCAGTATCCCTACACATATTTAATGTGCCACATCACAAACAAAACTTTTTTTATTTTTCTTTCCTAGTAGTCATGGTACAGATCACTGCCTCACTATGTGTGCCTTAATGAAAGCTTTCCCTGCTGCATAAGGGTTTTTTGAGGCAGTCTGCAGTTCTATTACAGGCAGGTATGCAACTATGTATGGACAACCACTCTAGACATAAATCACCATAGGCACAGACTCATGAGTGACTGGTGCCACCTTAGTCAGGGTGGGTACATGCCCTCCCAGCAATCAGTCAGTGACCGGGAGGGAGGGGTCCCGCACACCCAGTCTCACTGACCATGGGAGGGGTGTCCCCCATGGCTGATTGCGCCCGCTGGGAAGTGGCTGCAGCACTCCCAGAAGCAGCTGTGGCATTTGCAGTGGTACCATTGGTGCTCCTGCCTGCCTCCCCTGCCTGTTGCATAAACAGGGAGTATGGCCTGTCAGGGGGTGCATGTCCACCCCGTGCACCCCCTGTGCATTGCCACTGCACTAACTTATTTTTGCCAGGGGACGGGGGAGGCTAAGATGATGACTTCCCCCCCCTTTCCCCCCCGCAGCATGGTGGAGCAGAGGTGAGTGAAGCCTGGGGATGGGGGAGGATGTGAATTGCCCACTGCAGGCTTGGGACTCCCCACTCTGCTGCTCAGGAGTTTTGTGCCAACCGTGCTGCCATGGAAAGGCACCCCCTGCCTGCCCGGCCAACTCTGTGTGGCTTCTGCCAAAAGCATCCTAGAAAAATATTTTGTCCAACATGCACTTGAAATACTTGAAGGATGACTATTTCACAAACACCTTTCCTACTTCTCTGAATTTAGTGGGACCCCATTTCAAAAACTTATGCAACTCTTTTTTGATTATGGAAAAAAATAATAGGGAAAAGATGGTAAAAAGTCCCTATACATAGAAAATAAACCAGGGAAGGAATCCTGCTTTATCTGCACATCAAAGAGAATCCTGCTTTATCTGCACATCAAAGGGCAACTCAGAAAAACACTCTCATGAACCCAGAGGAACAGACTTCCAGCTTCAGCTTCCTCTGTGCAAAAATGAAGTTTATTTTCTACCTATGGGGACTTTTTACTGTCTTAAATTTTCTCTGAGCCTAAGGAAGGACGCATGTGCCCAAAAGCTTGCAGAAAAGAGGTTTTGGGGTTTTTTGTTTTTTTTTTTGCAATTTCATAGGTATAATCCAGGGGTGAGCAAAATGCAGCCCGTGGGCCAGACGTGGCCTGCCAGACCATTGTATCTGGCCCATGGGGTCCCTAAAAAGTTTAGAAAATTAATATTCATCTGCCCCTGGCTGCCTGTCATGCAGCCCTTAATGGTTTTCCAAAACTCAGTAAGTGGCCCTCCACCTGAAATAATTGCCCACCTTTGGATAATAGCTGAACCAAGAGTTCTAGAGTTTTGCTTTTTTTTTTTTTTTGTCTCAGACCAACACAGCTACCAAATACATCCCTAAAACAAATAAACCAGCACTTAGCTGTCTTCCAAGGCTTCACCTTCTGGCCACCTTTTATCTTTCAGAGGCTTTGCGGGGCCTGCAGGCTTGCACAATCAAGCAAGCAAACAAACAAATGGAAAGGCAGGAGCAGCAGCTGCTTAACTAGAAGCTCCAGGCAAGCCTACACCCTGCCAGGTACAGCCCCTTGAGGCTGCTTCCAAGTCTTTTATCCTTCCCCTTACTGGCCCATCTGGCTAAGTCTTCCTCATTCACCCCACCTCTGTCAGCTCCTTTGCTGAGAGAGACACTGCCTCCCAAGACCTGGCTCCCAAGCCTTTGGTGAGTTCTTCCAGGTCTGGGGTGGGCATGAGGAGGTGCTTCTGTTCAGACTCCCTTGTACCCATAGTAACAGGGCCCTGCCATGTTACACGTGGGCTGCCAGTCAGCAATCTGCATGTGTCTTACTACTCGGTAATTACTTGGCAGTTAATTTGCTACTTGCATTTTCAGGTAGCAAATTAACTGCCAAGTAGATCAAATTACTGGGCACTAAGGATCTGCACATGTAGATGGTGATGCTTACTACACAGTAATTTGCTCCACTGCACAGTAAATATCTCGTGTAGACACACCCATTCAGTAAGGAACCTACATTTACCTAGATTTTCCTTTTCCTTTTAACATCTTTATAGATTTTTTTTTACTTGATTCCTTTTCTAAATCCCAAGTAATTAAAGGGCTTGTGTGTGATGTCCTGCAGAAATGCAAACACCTCACCTTTTGTACCTACTGGTGTAAAATTAGTCATTGAAATGCATGACAAATGATTGCAGTGTGATATATCTGTATTTTGTTGTGCATTGCACTGTAGTTGACTAATTATAACATTTTACACAAATTTATTTTCAGTGTATTTTCTCAGTGTTTTAATAAGTAAAAATATTTCCCAGGATGTTGTTACGTTGACCCAAAGACCAACCCAGCAAAGGTTTGAACCCTGGTCTTCAGATAATCAATTTCAACCTGTATGCTGGATCTATACCCCTTCTGTAGGGCACCCACTACATATGAAATGTGACATACATTTGCTGCTGAATGATACAATATGACCCTCTAAAATCTTTACAGAGCCTCTGCTTTGCAGAATAGTTTTACAGCCTATGAATGTTATCTGCATTCTTTTGTGATAGATTTATTATCTTGCCTTTGGCCTCATGAAAACACAAAGTAAGGGGAGCAGACGTGGTTTCCCTCCACCTTTGTAATCAGAGAATGTTTCTGTTTCTGTCCTATGTCCTTTCGCTCATCTCCTCTGATTCCAGTATAAATACTGTAGGGATATATGGAAGGAGGGTGGATTCCTGAAGATAATGAATTCCCTAGAAGCACTTTGCTTCTTTTTTCTCTCCTGCTTTAGTTTTTGTATGTCATGTTGTATTTTCTTCCACATTTACAAGAGGTGGCATTTGTTCCAGTGAGACATTATCTAAATGTCTGTCAATCTAAAATTGCAAAATCAGTGGGAAAGTGGGGGGAAAAAAGGATGCAACAAATAAGAGTATGACATGCCATGCTTTAAAAATTGCAGGGGGGTTTTTAAAGTTAAACACAGTTAATTCCCTCCTGAAATACTTCCTCCACAAATCAGGTCATGTGTTTTTATTCCCCACTAGTTCTCAGCACCAGTTCTAGGACCTTTACATACTGGCTCCTTGCTTTCAGATGAATATAAATGACCATGTCTAATCTGAAATAAATAAATGAAGTTGTGAGTACATAAATTAGTCAAAAATAGTATATGGAAGAAGTGTGGTCACTGGAGAGGATCTGTGCAAGGAGATTGTGGGTTTGCAGATGACACCTCAAAAGATAAGGAGGGTGGCACAGAAGCAAGCAAACATTTGTAAGGGAGAAAGGACTGCCAGCCAGCCTGGACCCAACTGAGGGAGAGGATGACAATGTCATCTCCCACATCCACCATTGCACCTGGGCCTCAGCCACCAGTAAACAATGATGGGAGCATGTAGTCCTCTCCACCTGGGATGACAGACACGGGGTGCATACCTTCAGACTGTCAAGGGGAACGTTTAGTTAGGTTTTTGGTTGTAGCCATGTTGGTCTAAGAACACAGGCAGGGAAGGTTGTTTGAGTAGATGTGATATCTTTTATTAGATCAACTGAGTATTTGGGGAAAAAAATTGGCAAGCTTTCAGATGCAGTCACCCGTCATCAGGCATGGGGTGTCTCTGATGTTCTGAGATTCCAAGAAATGAAAGAAGCTAAAAGTGTGGCCAGATGTCAGTGAAAATGTAAATAGGTAGAATTAGAAAGACAAAGGGTGAGGCAGAGAGGTGAAGCAGTAAATAGGTAAAATTAAAATGTGAATAGGTGGGGTTAGGAAGACAAAAGGTGGAGCAGAGAGGTGAAGCAGAGGAGGGGGAAGAGAGCAGGGGGAAAAAAGGCTGAAGGGAGACAGTGCAGTGATAGAGTACAAGGTAGAAAAGAGGCTGTCAGGCAGGCACCTGGTGAATCAGATGTCAGGCAGGTTGTAATGTGTCATAAAACTAATGTCTATATTTTGTCCATGATTTTTATCCTGTAGATGTACAAAGTGAAGTTCGTAGGCTCATCTACAGAAGGTGTTAGTAAGGTTCCCTTTGAGGATTAGAACTGAGAGATCAGAGAGGAAGTTATTGTCCTGTGAGAAGTGTGCACCTGCAGGTAGTTGTCTTTGATAGATTTTTGGTGTGCATTCATTCTGGTGTTGGTGTCTCCTACATATTCTCCCTCAAGACGTTTAGTGCACTGGAGGATGAGATACGTAACATATCTGGAGGTGCAGCTGTAAGATCCAGGACTGCTGATGGTTCTGTTGTGGAGTATAGTTATAGTGGGGGTGATGGAGATATGTTGGCAGGTTTTGCATTTCTTGTCCTGGTAAGGTCTGGATCTATTTGTTGAAGTGGTTTGGATCAGAGGGAGTTCGCTTCTGGTGATGAAGTTAGTGAGATTCGGTGCTTGTTTGAAGGCTAAGATGGATGGTTCTGGAAATATCTCTTTAAGAATTGGGTCTTCTTCTAGTATGGGTTGCAATTGTTTGAGGATTTTCCATGTAGGTTTCAGGGAAGGGTGGTATGTTGTAACTAATGGTGTGCGATTTGTGGAGATTTTCTTTTTATACTGCAGTAAATCTTCACGTGGTATCTGGGTGGCTCTTTCAAAAGTGCGATCAATCTCTTTGGAGGAGAAGGGAACATTTATGCACCTGGTGGCCCAGCTGGCTCTGAATATTGAGCATGAGGACACTGTGATGTGCCCAGCCCTCACCCCATGAGGCCATGAAGCATGTAGCCATAGGCATCCTGAGGATGGCTACACCTGCCAGCCTCAGGTACATGGCCCACTCTTTTGCAGTGGGGAGAAGGCCACTGCTGGCCAGGCCATCCTGGGCGTCTGTGAGGCCACCCAGGACATCCTGACCAACTAGGTCATCTGACTGGCTAACCCAAGGGTGGTGGAGTTTGGGGCCCTTGGGTTCCCCAACTGTGTTGGGGCACTGAATGGGACCCACATCCCATCCTCTGCCCCCCTGGGGGAGGGTGGCAGTACATCAACCACCACAGTGCCCACCCGGTGGTGCTTGAAGTGGCCATAAACCATTGAGACTGCTTCACCCCCATTTATTCCAGGTCCTGGGGGCCCATGACACCCACATTCTGTATCACTCCCCACTCCCAGGCCTGATGGAGGCGTGGACCTTCACCTAAATAATCTAGCACCTGATCATAGGGGACATTGCCAGTGACAGTGATCGCAGCAGATGCTGCATGCCCACTCCTCCCCTGGCTGATGCACCCTTTCCCAGGTCCCTGGATGCTTGGCAGTAGTACTACAATAAGGCCCTCACCCACTGCTGATGCATCATTGAGCAGGCATGGCCAGCTGAAGAAGCACTGGTGGAATCTCGCCACCTGCCTGGAGGCAACATTGCAGCACATACCCCACATCATCATTGCAATGTGTCCTGCATAATGTGTTTGAGACCAGGGGAGAGATCTTTGTGTCCTAGTGGGTGGAGGAGGCTTGCCATGTATCATGATGCATTCAGCGGCAGCTGCAGCAGATCCGGCCAGCCAGGAACAGTGTCACAGGGGAGGACCACCCCCTTCAGCTGTGGCACACAGGAACCATGGTACATGACGCCATCACACCCCACCTGCAGGCTCACCCTCACCCCCATCTGAGTAGGCACCACTGGTGCCAGGCCACCTGCCCAGTGGCTTCCATCCTCACCCACCGCTAGCTCTGCAAGAGCACAGGCAGTGTGGCTGTATTGGGAACAAAAGCAATTTTATTCCCCCTGTCTCTTCCCAAAACTTCCACAGCATCAGCAATGCATCATGCCCACAGTACCCCTTGTGATACCTTCCACCACCCCAGTACCATTCACCCCCACCCCCACCATGCGTAATCTCATCCTGACCCAGAAAGCAACAAAAACTATGTACAAATTTCACAGGGGAATGAGAGAGGGTCCTGAGGGGTGGGGAAAACTCAGGGGCAGGAGGCACAAGAAGGATGGACTTAGGGGTAGGTGGCCCCATGGTCCAGACCTGTGTATTGGGCTTGGGTCTGAACACCCTGGTTGCTCTGGGGAGGAAGTCAGCTGCTTCTTAGGTGCAGCCACCATAGGCTGGCCAAGGACCAGGAAGGGGGGGAGCCAAGACCCATGCCCCTTGATGGCCATGGCAGGCCTGTTGGGACCTTCTGGGGTTGCAGATGTGCCATTATCCAACCAACCTGCACCCAGCTGGGCCCAGTCCCTGGTGCTGGGGGTATGAGCTGGCCGGGGGGGCAGGTGGCTGTTGTGGAGCTGGCACAGACTAGGGTGCAGCAGCAGAAGCTGGTAGGCTGGGGATGGTGGCCACGTGCTGCTCCATAATCCTGTGCTTGTGCACGATGACCACATTCATGGAGGACTGCAGTTGGTACACCTCCTCCAAGCTGTCCTGGGCCAACTGCTGCTCCTCCTCAGTTTGGGTGGCTAAGTGCAGCAGGGCCATGCTCCTGGCCTGCACATCCTCCAGGACCACAGCCTGGTCACAGCAAAAGCAGTGGAGCTCCTGTAGGACCCAGGCATGGAAACCCTGGACCTTCTGGCAGTATGCCTGCTCCATCCAGAGCACCTCATCCTGCCAGCTGCACCACTCCCAGAGCAGGTGGCACATTCAGATGGCTCCCAGAATCTGTGACTCTTGGTAGGTGGCTCCTGGGCTCAGGGTGGCAGCCTCTCCCTTGGCAGAAGGGCTGCCTGTAGAAAGAGCAAATGGAGGATCATATTCAGCTACAGAAACATGGCATGGGGTGAAAACAGGCCTCAGCAAGGGTCACCAAGAAGTAGCCTCACTCTTGGGTGCAGGACCAGGCAGAAGGCTTCCAAGCTAGAGCCATGTTGTCCCAGCACTATGACAAGGACTGCGACCATCCTAGGGTCTTTCCATACCCTCCCATTGTGTGTCTGGGTGGCCTGCTGCCAAAAGGGTCACCCCCCAGCCATGGCATCCATGGTGCCTCTCCTGGAGGAAGCCTCCCAATGACAAGCGTCACAGCCATCTCAGCCTTTGGCACCCAGCATTACCCCCTCCCAGGATAGATGTGGTGTTCCACAAACCCTGGGCCCTCTGCTAGTAGTCCCAATGGGTACAGAGCTGGGAATTCATGGGCATGTGGTCCCAGCAATACCACCACCTCCCCCATGCCCTCATGGCCAGGGCCAGCTGTGAGTGCTGGCAAGATGGGAAGATTTTCCTGGTTGTGCTGGGAAGTGGGCTCCTGCAGAGCAGATGAGGGGGTCAGGGGGTCAGCGTCTAATGATTTGGTGACCTGATCGTAAAAGGTTGCAATGGTGGGCGGATGAGAATAGGATGGGGTTTAACACTGATAAGTGCAAGGTGTTGCACATGGGGAGGAAGAACCGGCACCACACTTACAGGTTGGGGAACTCCCCTCTTGCCAGCACGGAGACGGAAAAGGATCTTGGAGTCGTCATTGACTCCACGATGAACATGGGCCGGCAGTGTGGGGAGGCAGTCAAGAAGGCCAACCGTACCCTGTCATGCATCCACAGATGCATCTCGAGCAGGTCCAGGGAGGTGATCCTCCCCCTCTATGCGGCACTGGTCAGGCCGCAGCTGGAGTACTGCGTCCAGTTCTGGGCGCCACACTTCAAGAGGGACGTGGACAATATGGAAAGAGTTCAGAGGAGGGCCACTCGTATGATCAGGGGTCAGCAGGGCAGGCCTTATGAGGAGAGGCTACGGGACCTGAACCTGTTTAGCCTCCACAAGAGAAGGCTAAGGGGGGACCTTGTGGCCTGCTACAAACTGGTCAGGGGGGATCAGCAGGTATTGGGGGAGTCCCTGTTCCCCCGTGCGCTGCCAGGAGTGACCAGGAATAACGGTCACAAACTGGCGGAGGGTAAGTTTAGATTAGATATTAGGAGGCGCTACTTCACAGTCAGGGCGGCTAGGGCCTGGAACCAGCTTCCAGGGGAAGTGGTGCAGGCTCCTAGCCTGGGGATTTTTAAAAGGAAGTTAGATGAGCAACTTGCCGGGGTCATCTGACCCCGGTGCTCTTTCCTGCTAAGGCAGGGGGTCGGACTAGATGATCTACCTAGGTCCCTTCCGACTCTAGCTACTATGAAACTATGAAACTATGGAAGAAGGTGGTGGGGATGGGCTTGGAGCACAGGCAACGCCTGAGAATAAGGAGGCCAGAAGAGAAGGGAGGGGTTGTGGGGGGACAGTGGGAAAAGTCTCCCAGTTCCTTCAGGAATCAGTGACAGGTGGCCAGCCCACCTGGGAGACCAGGGATCCTGGCCCCTGGGCTGCAGGGGGGAGGGGAAGCCAGACCAGTCCTCTGGTGGGAGTGAGGCCTGGTGCTAAGGCTTCCAGCGTATGCCTTCTGATGACCTGGCCAATAACCCAGGCTCTTCCCCGTCCTGCTGCTTTCCCACAGGAAGTGGTGGACCTCTCACTCTGGTCTTCCCTTGGGCATTGTGGTGGCACTGGGTCTGGCCTGTGGTGTTCACTACTTGCTGGTGTCACTCCCAATATGGCTGGACAGTGGTGGGGCAGCAGGCCTGGAGGAGGGCCTTGCCTCCAGAGACTTCAGCCAGGTCTCCAAGCTGGCGGTCCCTGCCTTTGCTCTGGTGGCAAACGAGTAGCAGGAGGACTTGGTGCCTGTTAGTCCCAGGATGTGGGCCAGGTCCTCGTAGTGGGGCATGGCAGTGTGCCTCACCCCTGAGCACCAGTTGGCATTGCAGACAGCATTAAACTGCTGCCACAGTAATTTGGGCTTTTTCTGGCACTGCTGCCACACCTTCCAGTGCCTTCACCTTCTGGGCAGCTATTGCCTGGAACACATGCTTGTTGTGGTAGCCCACAGTGAACCACCGCTGTATATCCTCTTGACCCCAAATGGCCAGGGGCTCAGCCACCTCTTCCAGCCTCCAACTGGCACCAGTCCTGAGCAGGCTCCTCTGGCTGGGTCCCCCCACTTGCTTCCCCAGGATCACCCATGATGGTCCCTGATGCAGACTTTGGGTCCTCCTGCCACTGCTGCTGGCCTGCATCTCAGGCCCGGGTGACTCAGCCTCTGGGGACAGGCATGGTTGGCTCCCATGCATTGCTGCAAAGCAGACTGGCTGGTCCTGCTGCTCTGCCTGGGCCCAGGACAGACCCTGGGTGCCAGGTACATTCTGGAGGCAGCTGCTGCAAGCCCTCCTATACTTTTATTTCCTTTAGCATGCTGAGGTGGTGTGCTGGAGCAGCAGGGGAATGCAGCAGTCATAGAGATGCTCTGGCCAGCTGCCAGAGCATCTCCTTGGAGGACCCAGCCTTTAGTTGCTGCAGCGCATGCTCCTAGAGCACGCGCTGTCGCTTCTTTTTGTTCTGTTTTATTTAGATACCAGGATTCTCCAGAGTCTCATTTTTACTCCGTACTGTAAATATGCAGCACAGAAAACATTTTCACATGCACAGTGTGCATTTTGCAGAGCCTCAAAAGCCTTTGAGGCTCTGCAAAATGCATGTTCCTGTTTGTCTGGATGCTCCCCATGGAGACTAGGAAAGAGAAGGTGAAATAATCAGGTTGGAAGATAATGTGGGTGGGGTGAGAGCTGTGTGGGCTGATCTCAGATCTGAGACATGCACAAAGAAACTAACAAATTTGAGCAATGTACTGAATGTATGTAACATAGAAAAAAGGAGGAATCAAAGATGCCCCTGGTTATGAGCATGAGTACTGGGAGAATAATGTTATGTCCTGCAGAGAATGGAGATGTATAGCGAAATTGGAGGAAAAAATCATGAGTTGATTTTGACCATATTATATTTAAATTGAAAATGAAATATGTAAGAAGGAATGTTGGAGAGAGAGAGAAAGAGAAACTGAGATGCAAGACTCCATGGGACCAGGTGAGTCGTACATGAACAGACAGATTTTGAGCCATAATAGAGTTATTGTATTATACTAATTATAAGTTGGCCCTGCTATAAGTTGACCCCATATATTTATATTCAATTTCAGAAAAAGT
Organism: Crocodylus siamensis; assembly: GCF_052110815.1. Classification (NCBI taxonomy): domain Eukaryota; kingdom Metazoa; phylum Chordata; order Crocodylia; family Crocodylidae; genus Crocodylus; species Crocodylus siamensis. Next base: position 12,810,790 of record NC_143408.1, read on the forward strand.
TGAGTTTTCACTTGAACACAAGTCAGTAAGTATAGATAGTAAAGATCCTGAACATTTTACATAACCAAAAAGAGAATTAAATAACCAAAGAGCTAAATGTACTAAAATATTAAAATAAAAACTGCACTGAAAAAAAATTCAGTTGGTATACTTATGTATTAACAAACATATTGCAAGTACAAACATCAAGACTATTGATGATATGATTATAGACCAACCTTGTGTATAAGTCAATTGCAATATTTTAGTATTCTTTTGGAGGGAATAAAGGAGAATTTAACTAGCAAAATACAGTGGTTGAAAATTCAACCACTGTTTTAATAATAAAAAAAAATCAATATATTGTTATAAATTTCATTTTAATCACAATTTTAATTCCTTCCATTTTTAATTAAGTTTTCCTCAAATATTCTTAGCAAAGCACGTACATGTTTACTTAAATATTTGGTAAACAATAATTTGCTAATAATTTTTATGATTTTTAATAGAGAATTGACATTTTAAAGCTATATTTTGGTGAAAAATAAAACAAATTGTAATAATTTAGAAGGATAATTAATAATTACTCAACAGCAAAACTTTTCTCATGAAAAATTGCAGCTGCTATGAGTTTTCAGTAAAGCAAACAAGCCAATGCAAAACCTTTTGTTAGTCTGAGCTAAAATGTGTTCCACCTCATCTTCACTAGCATTGTTACCTGTGCTGGCTACATTACGGCATGCCTACCCATCTTGCAATTTACCTTCAGTTACAGAGTAGAAATAGTTTAAGGGATTTGTTATAGGCAGGTCTCGTACACATTCAAATGAAGGCATCATTGTTTCTTGGCGTTGTGTCACCAGTTGAGTGATCTTTTAACTGACAAGAAGCTGTATTTTAGAATTCTGTGTAGGAACCTTCTTTGATATCTATTATAGTCTGTATAAATCTTATTCATCTTGACTCCTTTGATAAATTGCTAAGCCTGGGAGCATCCTCCACAGGTAGAATACAGGAACGGTAAAATTGTATCTGGAACCTAACATCTGGCATCATGAATATAGGTGACACGTAGGGTGTGCACAGGTAGAATACAGGAATGGTAAAATTGTATCTGGAACCTAACATCTGGCATCATGAATATAGGTGACATGTAGGGTGTGCACAGGGGTGCACGTGCACCCCCTGAAAGTGCTGGTGCCTGCCCTGAGAGTGAGCGCTTTTGGCTTAGGTGATGGGCAGGGGGGGTAGGCAGAGTGCTGGTGCCCACCCCGAGAAGTGCAGCTGGAACTTCTGGGCATGCTGTCAGCACTTCCGGGCTTGGCATCCAGCTGCAGGGAGCTCCCCCCACCACCGACACCACTGCAGCCTCCTGTGGAAGGTCCCCTCCTGGCCCACCCTCATCACCGATGCCTATGCCCCCCAGCCTCAGGAGGCACACGTCACCTATGATCATGAATGAAGGATGAAATGGGGCATCCCTGTATTTATTTATTTATTTGATTTATATGCCAGCCTTCCCAACAAATGGTGAGAGCACCTTATAATAACAGGACACAATAACTCATAAAACAAGAGAGTAATCAGATGTAAGCACCTGGGAATGTAATTTTATAAACCACCGAGAACTATTGAACACAGTGGAACTGACCTGATTTACTTTAGAAGTGGATTTACTTTAGTTCTAGGATTTTATTAACTCCACAAAACATACCATAGAGATGGCCACTGTTTTACACTGGAACATTTTTGCAAATGGGATTTTCACTAATTTCATTTTGGTGAAAATTTTCAGGTTTTGCCTGAAAAATCCTAAACTTCAAAAAAAAATTTTTTGATTTTATCTTTTTTTGGTGAAAACACAATCAGCTTTCCTTTATCAAAACCTGAGCTTGCTTTGTCATTTGTTCCCTGCAGTGAGCTTTTCTCCCTGGAATTCTTTTGTCCAGTACCTAGCATTTCTTCTTCATTACAACTTTTCCTCTTGTACTTGTCTTCTAGAGCAATTCTCAATCAGGGTGCCACAGTACCCTGGAGTGCCTTGAGATCCTTTCAAGGTTGCCACAGGGTATCACACAGTATTAGCACTTCCAGGTGTTCAAATACAATTCACAAGATAAATCCAGACATTTCAAATAGGAATTTATAATGTAATAAAAGTTCTGATCTTTCTGGGTGCATGTACTATGGAGCTGACTTATTAGCTCCATAGTAGAGTGTCACCATCTACACATATGGTGCTATTAGGCCAGGGTAAACTAATTAATTCCACCATAGGATAGTATTGCCCAACACAAGTTCTATCCTATGGCAGAGTTATTTACTTCATTGAAACACATATGTAGATGCAGACTGGAGCTGGCTGAGGCACAAGGGTGCTACAATCTGTGGGCTGCCTACCAGCTAGCCTTACACTGGAGCACCCTCATGACCCGTCCAGGCCCTCTGTAGCATGTTGAGCTGTCTGGGCTGGCAGGCTAACCCCTGGGCCTGCTGCCTGCTGGGGCTGTGCTGTCCCAGCTCAATATGCTATAATCCCAGGGGCATGTGTAAACACAGCACCCAGGAGCAATTAATTCTGGTGTGAACTGTGCCAGAGTTCATTGTGTTGCACAAATTTTACATGTAAATACGTCCCCTGTGTTCTTTGCAAGGGAAAACATTGCTCTATTATTTTCCCATAGTCAAAAGATAAGAGAAAAAGCAGGCATTTTCTGTCTTAAGTCTGATAAGGGGTGCCTCAAGTTAAAGAAGATTAAGAAACAGTGGTCTAGTATCAGGGTGGGTCCAGAGTGGAGGGCATAGGACAGTGAGATGTAATGCCAGGGCTTGCTGTGATGTCCCAGCTGGAGTGGGCAGGAGGGGCATTGAAGCTTCCCTGGGGTAGGAGTGGGGGGGGCCAAAAGTAGTAGCAGGCAGGAGATGGGGGCAAGGGAATATACCTGTGAGCAAGAAGGGGAAGGAAGGTATTCTTATCTGCACTGGGGACTTTTAGAAAGCCCCCAGAGGTTCCAGTGTCATGGTCTTCCCATACTGGTTGGTGTAAGGGGAAGAGGAAGAGATTAGGAATGAGGTGCAGCTGTCTCTGCACTGTGTGTACCTGTTCCCACACCCCACTTTGCCAAATCGTGGATCTGTCCTTGCCTAGTATAATCCCATATCCGTTCTGTGATATCAGTTCTGTAGCCTTTTATCCCTGTAAGAGCTGAGAAATCTGGCCCTCGGTAATGAAACATATGGGGGGCCTTTATTATGTGCCCAGTGGAAAATGTTTAGAATATGATAGCTTTAAAGTTGTGTAAATGGAGGTGCTAAAATGACAATTATTCTGAACTGAAGTTTCTGTGAGGATCCTACCTTCTTGTAGCTATAGTAAGTAGCTGTATAGTAAGTAGCTGTATAGCAGTAAGTAGCTGTATAGCTGTAAGTAGCTGTATAGTAAGTAGCTGTTCTTTGTTCATGCCTAATGTGGCCAGGAGCTCCATATGGAGAATAACTTTGTTTCCTGCAATAGGAATATAAATACTGGTATAGTATAAGAATAATGCGTTCTACAGTGAGTTTTGAGAACCTTTCTAATACTAGGGTTCTATATACTGAATTCATCTACATACACAATTAATTCAAAGCAATAAACTCTGAAGCAGTTTGAGCCTGAGTAAACTACTCCCAGGTGTAGTGTCTACACATGCACATAGGACGGGAGCAATTTGATGCAGGGCAAAGCAGTTTACACCAGGGCTGCTCCTGCTTTCTTCTGTCCAGAACTCCAGGTGACAGCATTGGGTGATGGAGGGGCTGGCTAGGGCATGAGGATGTTGAAAGTGCAGAGCTGTATGGCTAGGCAGCAGGCAGGAATCTAACCCCCTATTGGCTGGGCTAATACACCCACGGTGAGCATCTACATGTACATTTAATCACAGTTAATTACTCTGCCATAAGATAGTACTTCTTATGGTGATGTTAATTAATCTACTGAAGCCTAATATCATTGCATGTGTAGATGGTGAAGCTTTACTCTGTAGCCAATTAGTCTACTCTGCAGTAAAACACATGTGTAGATATGGCCACTGACTCTTAAATCTACCCAAGTCTGTAAGATGAGTGCTGCATAGATGAGAAGAGAGAAGCATATATAGAGAAGACAGGAGGATTGGTTCCCACCATAGTAGCACCTCTTATTGCAGAAGCACCATGGGCACGTCTATACATATGCTTTAATGTGCATTAACCTATTTTAATGCACATTAAAGCGTCACAGAAGAATCATGCTCTTTAGCTAATGTGCATAAAAATAGGCTAATGCACATTCTTCTGGTACCTCACAATGGAGGTACTAAATTTAATGCACCTAAAGCACTTTATTGAATGTATAGATGTGCCCCATGTGTCCCCACCCATTGAGCCTTTGCTACCCAGCTCAAGCCCCTAAATCCAGCAGCTCCAGTTCTCCTCCCTTCAGCCTAAATGTTTCAAAATATGAGCTGATTTCTCTCCTCCTTTAACATAACTGCCATCAATAGTTATTCTTTCACTTGGACTGATGTGTGAAAGAACATTGATGACCAATCTGGAGAAAAGCAGTAACAAGCAGAAAGTTCTTCTGTGATCATTGTAGTCAGCAGATCTGACTCTGAAAGGTCCTATTTGCTAAACAAATTGAGATCAAACTTTAAGTAAGAAACTCTTCACAAGTTCCACTACACAAAGGTTTTAACAAGCAGCACTCCCTCCCTCCCCCCTCAAAAGGCACTTATTATTTTATGATTTTCAGGGCTTATCTCCACTGAAGGCCCAGTCCTGTAGCCTTTTTATCCCTGTAAGAGCTGAGAAATCTGGCCCTCGGTAATGAAACATATGGGTGGCCTAATACCCTTATTAGTTAAAATTTATGTGCCCAGTGGAAAATGTTTCGAATATAATAGCTTTAAAGTTATGTAAATGGAGGTGCTAAAATGACAATTATTCTGAACTGAAGTTTGTCAGACCCAATGGGAACTCAGAGGAAGAGTAAAGTTGGTAGTTAGCACAAGCCACTTAAAATATAATGAGATTCTTTCATTATTTTGAGGCCTCAGTCTGACAAATTCCATTTGACCAGTATAAGGTGTACTGGGGTTGGTTTTAAGATAAAGCTTGATAGATCCATAAAAGCACTTATATGATATGGTTGCAAGGGGCTATGCAGTATGATTCTGGAGGGTCTTCCAGTGCTGTCTTACATTCCTAAAGACTTACTTCTGTAAGTAAGAGCTGCAGGATTACACTGTTGAATGGGAAAACAAGCCAAAATCAGTTTTGAGCAGAATTTTGAAGTCCATGGAGCAGATGGATTCTGAATGAGGATGAAGTGAGTAGCAGGTAGTATTTGGAGGTAATATCTTTGTATTAGCATTACAAGGAGGAAATGTTGCTGTTGCTGCTGCAAGGGCTTTTCCTTAGCTTTTGTTAAATATCAGTGTGGGCTGGTTCCATGTACTACGTCAGACTCAGGAGTCTGATGTGTCAGTGTTTACCCACACAAGAAAACTTCTTCCTTCCTTCTACTAGTGTTACGAACAAGATTCACATCCAACACTACACCAGGAATATGAAGGAAGCAGCTGTAATACGTCTGAAGCTGATCAAGAGAAACAAAGTTTTCTATTCACTTATTTATAATGGTGTGAAGATTCCTTAGCAGATAGAGTGGGTTTTGTTTGGGGTGTAATACTTCTACCTTCCCCAGTGCTGTCTAGGACTTTCCTCTTCACTCTGTGAGATCTGCAAGGCCATCATTATGTCTGGACAAGTGATGACAAACAAATCCTCTGCTGAAGTTTGTTTATGTTTTCGCTGAGATTATTTAATGCTACTAATTCCATGTAAATTATCTACCATTGCTGATGACAAAGAGGAGATGAAAAGGGCAGTGACATTAGCCATCATTAGAATAAGAATCATGTATTCCTCACAGCCAAGATGCACATAATTAGAAATTAGAAAAAGGTCAGATCTTGCCATTATCAACTCAATCAGCTGCTGAGTGCCACACAGTCAATTAATTCAGCATCTGTATTTTTTACAACCCCACGCACGTATTCCATTGGACTGTAACTCTTTATCCAGACAGATATACTGTGCAATGAAGCAGGAACATAAAATAAAAGACCCTAAGCAAATGAGCTGAGATAATTGAGAGATTTAGTGTGTGTGTGTGTGTGTGTGTGTGTGTGTGTGTGTGTGTGTGTGTGAAATCTTCTTGCCTTTGCCCTTGAATATTGACTTTCATAAATGTGATTGTTGGATGCAGCCCCTGGTCTGAGGGAACCCTGTCCCCAAGAGTACCTTTCTGGAGCTACATCTTTCTTTGTGCACATTTTCCAAATAGTTGTGGAGAACTTAATTTCCTAGGGCATATGCCAGTCATTTTTAAAATCTTGTTTAATCTTGTGCATTGTTCCCATTTATTTAACAGAAAAGAAGTAGAAAACAGAGTATTGGGGTGCATACATTCACAAGCATATCAAAGCAAACACATATGTGTTGCAGCAAGAGCTGAAAAACCAATATATCCCATGGGATTTCAACTCTTTAATCCAAACACTTGCTTGAGTAGATGGAAAGCAAAGGGAGTTTATTCCCTCCTTGCCCTGGCTACCCATACTTCTTTGTCCTTCATTTTGTCTCCCTCCTGGCTTTGTGACTCACTTGAAAAAGCCTTAATGGTAATTTATGAAGGAGAGATATTTCTGTACCTTGAGACCTCCGTTTTTCTCCTACCCATTTTCAGTACCTCTTATATAACCTGAGTACACAAACTAGTAAAGGGCAAAACAGGCCTCCCCAGTGTTTCTTGTTTTCCACTGCTGCCCCTGGAAGGGTTCGGTGGAATTGATTGCCAATCCATTTAAATATGCATAGTCAATTCTACCCATGAACAGTTGTGGCAAACTGTTTGTAAAGATAAGCAGTATGATTTATACATTAAAAAACCCTTTGAAATGTAAAGACTTTTATTATATAAAACTTAATTTATTGCCCTGTAGTGAATATTTGAAACTTTATCTATTATATGAGATTTCAAACTGAGCTGTGAAACTTAAGGTTCTAGTTCCATAAGAGGGCAGTTTTAATGTGTAATTTCTTAAATATTTATGGTGTACATTTTAATGAGGCCTGGGTTTTGCTCTAGAATAGGCATACAACTGTGTTGCTAATCCATAATCTTGTTAATAGAAAAAATGTCCTTGATCAGAACAATCAAATGCATTTTTACACCCAATGCTTAATGTCTGAAATTTGTTTGGACATTTTTTTTTTAATCGGGATGGTAACTCTTGCTAATTTATATGTCTTATAATACTGGGTGAATCCACACAAGACATTTACTTGGGAGTTGACTAATTAGCTCCACAGTAAAGTCTCAGCATCTATATATGCTGCCCTATGAGGCCACAGTAAAGTAATAAATACCACTGTAGTTTAGTACTTGTAAACACAAGTACTATCCTGCTGCAGTGTTATTTAGTGTGCCACAATACATTTCTGGATGCTGATGGGGCTGCCTGGGGCATCACGGTGTTTTAGTACAGGGGCTGTCTATTAGCTAGCCTTGCACTGGAGCACCCTCGTGCCCAAGCCAGTCCCTTCACAGCATTTTGAGCCAGGTTGAAGCAGCCTCAGGCTGGCAGGCTGACCCCCTGGATCTCCTGCCTGCTGGGGCTGCTCCAACCCAGCTTAATGTGCTGTGGTCCAGGGCACACATGTAAACATGGTGCCCGGGACTTTATAAAGTCAAATTATTTCATATGTAGATACACTTATTGACTAGCAAAATAACCTTTAAGCAGTGGCAAAGCACTTCTTGGGGAAGGAGATTATTTTTTATATTTATTTTCTTTGATCAGTAATGACAAAACTCCACAATCTAAGAACACTGCATTCCTGTACTAATACCATAGTCCTCAAATATTGGCTGAGACTGGGTTAGAGATGGCCTGTTATTGTTTCTGTCATCTAAGTGTCCAGATCATGTATGTGGCATTTGTGGTTGTCTAAGTGCTAAAAATGTCCCTTACATGATGGTTGGAATTCTGTTCCTGGGTGTGTATCTGAGTGAAGGGATACATGACCAGGAATAGATTTCCAACTGGTGTGCAAGTGACATTTTTGGCACTGAGACAGTCAAATGGATTACCAAATCTGGACACGTAGCTGACCAGAAAATAATTGAATTCTACCCTGTTTGGCTACAAGACCAGAAATTGTACAAGGATACTAAATCCTATTTCAAATTTTGCACCTGAATGAGAGTTATTTATGCCATTTTTGGCATTTCTGCAGATTCTATTTCCACGTTCATAGCTATTTTTTCTGTACATGAGTATTTGGAGTTACTAATAGGAAGCTGATAGACTCGGATTGATTTCTTCTCTTTGTTTATTTCTATCAGATGGTGAAAGCAATTCAGGTTCTGAGAATCCATCTGCTGGAGCTGGAGAAGGTGAATGAATTGTGCAAGGACTTTTGTAACCGTTATATCACCTGCCTCAAAACTAAGATGCACAGCGACAACTTACTCAGGAATGACCTTGGAGGTCCCTACTCCCCAAACCAGTCCTCCATAAACCTACACCAACAGGTAATGGCTAAAGACACCTACCACACATGCATCCCTGAAACCTGGTTTGGAGATTGTTGTTCTACAAACAATTATGTTCCATTTGCTAAAGTTCCTTCTTATTTTAATCCAGTAACCAGAAGACTACAGTTATCCTAGCTGGCTTTTATGAGACTGAGGTTTTCTGTCTGACCAGAGAAGTAAGGTACTATGGGAATCTTAAAAAAAACCTCTCTAAATAAAAACAAAATCATTCATTTTCTACCTCAGAACTTATGGCCAAATTCTAGAAGTGCTTCCCCCACTAATTGGCTTCTCCACCACCTGTACCAAAAAGTAATCCCTGACATACTCCAAGAACTTGCTGAACGATCATGTTACCTTCCCAGGACATGTTTTGGTAATTACATTCCTGCATGAGCAGTAGGTCCTTGTGATTTGGACAGGTCCATTAGTTGTTGAAAAAAAGATTTGTTCACCTCCCCTCTGTGGTTTGGTAGTCTATAGGAGATACCTACTGTGACATCACTCGTGCTGTTCTCTCTCACCTTAACCCAGGCTTTGAACAGGCCTACTTTCCATTTTGTATGGCACCTTGAAACAAATGTCTTTTTATGTATAGAGCAACACCTCCTTTTTCATCTATCTGTCTTTCTGAACAAGTTATACCCATTGATGATAATATTCCAGCCATGCAAACTATCTCATCAGGTCTGTTATCTCAGCTACTTCAGACTTCAATGAGTATCCTAGGCCTTCCAGTTCTTCCTATTCATTCCTTAAGCTCCTCACATTAATATATAAACAATTTGATAACTCCAATTTGCCTGATTTACTCTAAGAATATTTGTAAGACTTCCCATATTGCCTTCTGTTACTTGTTTTTTACTCCTGGCATCCAACATTTTACTTACCTCTGGGCCCCCATTGAGCCTAGTTTAAAACCTACTTCACTAGGTTAATGAACCTGTATGGAAGGATGCACTATCTTGTCTTCATTAAGTAGACCACCTCTCTTCCCAGAAATGCTGGCAATTAAATATAGAGAGGTAGCTGAAGAGCTTGTAAAGCATTATTAGAACCGTGGGAAATTCTGATTCTCACTTTTCCAAATCTTATATTGACGATTTGAAATATTTTTCATGGAATATTGCAGAAAGTTCACAAACGTGAAAACTATTGATTTTGGAACATCATAGCAAAAAGGACAAGATTTATAGTTACAAAAACTTGTACAAAAATTTCACCAGCCTCAGGCCTAATTTTTTATTTTGTAATTAACTTTTTAAAAAAAACTTTTCCTTGTACCAAGGCCAGATTTGGCCCTTTAGATTAGCTATCATTGATCCACTGGACTGACAGAGCAGTAACGCAAGGGACTTTTCTTCCCAGGTCTCACTAGTGTTGCCTTCTGCCTTTTGTTTTTAGACGCAGCACAGGCAGCTTCTGTGATGTGGTTGAGTGCATTACTTCTATAGTATTCCATCCTGCCTGAACATTGCTAACTTAATTTCTCACTGCATCCTAAGCTATTTTATGGGATTGATTTATTGAAACTTTTGTTCAGATGCTGACTGAACAGCTGAGTGTACAGAACATTTAAAAGAACATGAAACAAAATGGGAGGCAAAAAAGCATGAAGTAAACCGTCTTTTGGTCCAATGGCAAAGTTCACAGGATTGTTCAAGGCAAACAGAAAAATCAAAATTAAACTTTAGTAAAACTGGTGAAAAAGAGGTAACATGAGAAGGAAATTAAGGATCTCAACAGAGATTATAGACAGACATAACATTTGAAACGCCTTTGAAATACTTCAAAGGGCCAGCCATACATATGTACATGCTCTCAGAAGGATCCCAAAAGTGGCCAAAGTACTCCAAAATAGAACTTCCTAAAAAGAGGTACTGTTTAGAAGTACTTCATTTCCTATTACATCAGCACGCAGAGAGGGGGTCCATGTGTCCTCTAGAAGTCCACAGTGCTCTTGCTCTGTCCACTCTTTTCCATGAGAGTGGATAGGATGACTAATAGCCTGCCTGCTCCCCTGCCCATGTGTTCCTGCTCCCTGGCTTCTGTTACCCGCAAATGCCTAGAGCAAGGACATTAATAGCAACCAGAGTGGTAGGGCTCTCTGGACTCTAGGCATACCTGAGGCCCTGACCTCTGCCAGTACTCAAGGTGATCCTGAAGCCACAGTTGCTCCCAGCACTCAGGACACTCTCCAGTCTATCCCAACCATACAGTTGGTTCAATAAAAGCAATCCTTGCCTCTCACAAGTTCTTATTATTTTCAAGTGTCATTCTTTATTGTGAAAATGATAGCTAATGAATACACATTTCACAAACAAAGATCTGCAGAGGTAGGAAAGAGAACAATAAAGGAAGTTAACAGAATTGCTGGGAAATTAAACATTAGTCCTCACCATACAAGATATTGGGAAATATGCATTCTGGACTTATTTATTTCTGATAGTAGCAATGAGACATTTATTTACATATTTATTCATTTTTCTGATTTATAAACAGTAACAAGAGGGATTAATCTAGATAAAAATTCTCAGCTAGGGTGACATGGGATCCTTTTAAGGGCAACACTGCACTGCCAGAAGGAACCTCCCTGCTGTGCCTCTGTTTCCATGACTGTGGCAGGACAAGGCACTCCATTTCAGGTTAGCCTGATGAGAGGAGCACCATGAGGCTTCTGGCCCATCTGAGGACCCAGACGAGAACATCACTGCCACAGACAGGAGGGCTACCCCTGTCCCTGCACTTTTTTGTAGGCAAGGAGCACCCCCAGGTCTTCAGACATTTAGGGAAAGGCAGGAGGCATGTCTCTCTTGTGCATGGAAAAGGAGGGGCTCCCTCTGCCTGTATTCCTGGAAGGTGCCACTAAATTCAGAAGAGTTATGGAGGAATACCTGAGTCTGAAAAAGTTAAGAACCCCTGATCTAGATTATAATGAGTGGTATTGTATTTTCTTGTTGGTTGTCTGCATGTTCAGATTTGGTCATTTGCATGGCAGTTCTGATTGTCTAAGTGTCAAAACACAAATAGGAATTCTATTCCTCATAGCATGGGCTGTGCTTGTATACAGTCATTTGTGCATGCACAGTGGCAACAAAATGGAAGAAAGGGAGGCAAGCTGGCTTATCTTTTGTCTCCAGTACTTGAGTGGATAGAGTATGCAACTAGGATGCCAGAGGACCTGGGTGCCAAGCTCTGCCTCACCCAAGGGTGTGAACCCGCATCTAAGATTTCCCAGGATAGCATGCTAACCACTAGGGCTGTGCAAAGCTTCGGTCCCTGATTCGATGTGGCAGAGATGCAGCCCAATTCGGTGGCTGAATCTCTGAATTGAATTGGAGGACCATTTAATCTCTCTGAATCAAATTGGAATCCTTCAAATCAATTAGGAGAGATCTGGAAAGATTTGTAGATTTGGACGTAGACACAGCTTTAAATGTTTTTTCTACATACCTCTAGGGAGCAGGGGCTCATGAATGCTGTGATGCTGGGGTGCATGGGCTCCCGTATGGCTCGGCAGCAGACCCAGAAGCGGACCAGAAGCACTTCTGGTCCACTTCCAGGTCCACTGGGGAGTGTGCTGGCTCCCCCTCAGCTCAGTGACTGGTACCTCCTCAGTCGGGGGGGGCAACCAGGGTCTCCCTGTGGCCAATTGCCAAGCTGGTAGACAACGGGGGGCAGAGGGCAGTGGGCTCCCTGGCAGACCCAGAAGTGGACTGGAAGTAGTTCCAGTCCACTTCTGAGTTTACTGCTGAGCATGTGGACTCCCCCCCACCCCACTCCTGTGGAGCACTCCATCCACCCCAGCATTGTAGGATTCACGAGTCACGCATGCTACCTCAAGGTACATAGAAAAAACATTTAAAGCTGTGTCTATGTCTGAATCGCTGATTCTCTGAATGAGCACTGAATCTTCAGATTCAGATTCAGCTGAATCAAATCAGGGATAGCAATCTGAATCAGATCACTGTCCAAATCGGAATCCCAATTGAATAGGGCCCTCTTCGCGCACCCCTACTAACCACCTATTCCATAGCTGAAGCATTACTTAGTTCAGGCTCTGGCATTCCTTTTAAAGCTGAGCCACTAACACAGTCACTTGAAAAAATGGTTGGACAGCACTACAAAAAGGAAACTTCTGACTTCATGGAATCATAGTATTATAGAAAATTAGGGTTGGAAGGGACCTCAGGAGGTCATCTAGTTGAACCCCTGATCAAAGCAGGACCATCCCCAACTAGATCATCCCAGCCAATGCTTTGTCTAGCCAGGTCTTTTAAACCTCTCTGGTACCCTGTTCCAGTGCTTTACTACCCTCCTAGTGAGAGAGTGTTTTCTTATCATAGAATCATAGAAGTCAGGCCAGGAGGGACCTTGTAGATCTTCAAGTCCGACCCCCCACCTGGGTGGGAGAAAACCTGGACTCAAATGAGTCCAGCCAAGTAGGCATCAGGCCTCTTCTTAAAGACCCCCAGGGTAGGAGCCAGCACCACTTCCCTTGGAAGTTGGTTCCAGCTCCTAGCCACCCTAACTGTGAAGTAGTTCTTGCAGATGTCTAATCTAAACCTACTCTCCAACAACTTGTGGCTGTTATTCCTTGTTATGCCAGGGGGCGCTAGGGGAAACAGTGTCTCTCCCAAACCCTTCTGGTCCCCCCTAGTGAGTTTATAGACAGTCACCAGGTCCCCCCTCAGCCTTCTCTTGTGAAGGCTGAACAGGTTTAGGTCCCTCAGTCTTTCATTGTAGGGTCTGCCCTGTTGTCCCCGGATCATGCGGGTGGCCCTCTTCTGGACCCTTTCAATGCTGTCCACATCCCTCCTGAAGTGGGGCACACAGAACTGGATGGAGTACTCCAGCTGTGGCCTGATCAGCGTTGCATAGAAGGGGGAGGATCACCTCCCTGGCTCTGCTTGAGATGCACCTGTGGATGCACGACAAGGTGCGGATAGCCCTGCCAACCGTGACCTTGCACTGTCGGCCCATGTTCATCTTGGAGTCAATAATGACTCCAAGATCCCTTTCTGCCTCCATGCTCTCAAGAAGGGAGTTTCCCATTCTTTAAGTGTGCTGCTGATTTTCTACTGCCCAAGTGCAGCACCCTGCACTCGTCAGTATTGAAACGCATCCTGTTTATGTTAGCCCACCCCTGTAACCTATCCAGATCTTGCTGCAATCTTTCCCTCCCTACTAGCGTGCTCACCTCACCCCAAATTTTGGTATCATCAGCGAATTTAAACAGGTTGCTTTTCACCCCGTCGTCCAAATCGCTGATGAAGAAATTGAACAGCGCAGGCGCAAGGACCGAGCCCTGGGGGACTCCATTGCCCACTTCCCCCCCAGGTCAAATATGACCCGTCCACCACCACCCTCTAAGTACGACCCTTGAGCCAATCTGCTATCCATCTGACTGTGTAGGCATCAATGCCACAGTTGCCTAGTTTTTTTAATGAGGATGGGGTGGGAGACGGTGTCAAAGGCCTTGCTGAAGTCTAGAAAGACTATGTCCACGGCGACACCTGCATCCATTGCCTTTGTGACCTGATCATAAAAGGCAATCAGGTTGGTCTGACATGACCTGTCCCTAATGAGACCGTGCTGGTTGCCCTTGAGCATCATCCCATCACAGATGTGCTCCTTGAGGATCTTCTCAAAGAGTTTCCCAAGGATTGAGGTAAGACTGACGGGCCTATAGTTGCCTGGGTCCTTTCTCTTCCCTTTTTTGAAGGTGGGGACCATGTTAGCTATCTTCCAATCATGTGGCACCTGGCCCGAGCACCATGAGCACTCATAAAGCCGTGCCAAGGGCCCTGCAATAACCCCAGCTAGCTCCCTCAACACCCTGGGGTGGAGAGCATCTGGACCTGCTGACTTGAACACGTCCAGCCCCTCCAGAAGCTCTCTAACCCAGTCCTCCCCAACCCGAGGTCTGGAGGCATTCCCTTCGAGTCCATCTTGCATCACAGCGGGGAAGTCCGGGTCCCTGCACAAGAAAATGGAGGTGAAGAATTGATTAAAGAGGTTCGCTTTCTCCTCTGGCACAACCACCAGCTTGCCCAGTGTATTTTGCAGGGGCCCCACATTACCCGGTGCCTTCTTCATCCTCCCTATATATTTGAAAAAGGACTTTTTATTATCCTTGATCTTGGACGCTAGTCCTAGCTCTATGTCCGCCTTAGCTTTCCTGACAGCCCCCCTGCAGGCCCAAGCAAAGGAGGTATACTCCTCTTTGGAGATAGCACCCCCCTTCCACCAGGTGTATGCCACCTTTTTGGCAATCAGGCATTCCTGGACACCCTTGGAAAGCCAGGGGGGCTTTCGGGCACTCTTGCCCCGCCCCCCCTTCAGCACTTAATATCTAATATAAAATTTCCTTGTTGCAGTTTGAGAATGTTGCTCCTTGTTCTGTTATCTGTCACCACTGAGAACAATCTAGCTCCATGGTCTGGTAGTTCAAGGGTGCTATCAACCCCCCACCAGTCTTCTCTTCTGCAGACTAAATAAACCCAGTTTCCTCAGCTACTCCTCAGAAGTTATGTGCCCTAGTCTCCTAACCATTTTTGTTGCCTTCCACTGGACTCTCTCCAATTTGTCTACATCCTTTCTGTAGTAGGCAGCCCAAAAGTGGACACAGTACTCCAGATGTGGCTTCACCAGTGCTGAAGAGAGGGGGATAATCACTTCCCTTGATCTGCTAATAGTGCTTCTACCTATGTAGTCCAATATGCCATTAACCTTCTTTGCAACAAGGGCACACTGTTGGTTCATATTCAGCCTCTTGTCCACTGTAACTGCCAGGGCCTTTTCTGCAGAGCTGCTGCCTAGCCAGTCAGTCCCCAGCCTTGGTGCATGGGATTTTTCTGTCCTAAGTTCAGGACTTTGCACTTTTCCTTCTTGAACATCATGAGATTTCTTTTGGTCCAATCCTCAAATTTGTGTAGGTCTCTCTCGGCACATCTACATGAGATGCTACTGCTCAGTGGTGACTGTGCATTTATTTAGTACTTGTATAAACAATTAAATAAATATTCAGTAAGCAGAGTTACTGTGTAGTAGTGCAGGTGAATGCCATTTTTATGATGCTACCGTGCAGTAGCCTAATACTATTGCACAGTAGCATCTTGGCACGGCTTTTGCCGTGAGATGCTACTGTGCAGTAGTATTCAGCTACTGTACAGTCAGTGTCTCATGTAGAGATGCCTTCAAAATCCTAGCACTACCCTCCCAGCATATCAACTACTCCCTCCAGCTTGGTGACATCTGCAAACTTCCTGAGTATGCATTCTATTAGACAAAACCAGCCCAAGGACCAACCCCTGAGACACCCCACTTGATACTGGCTGCCAATTAGACACTGAGCCATTGACTGCTACACTCTGAGCCCAATGGGCCAGCCAATTTTCTATTCACCTTACAGTCCATTCATCCAACCTGTACTTCTCCTGCTTGCCAGAGAAAATGTTGTGGTAGACTGTATCAAAAGCCTTGCTAAAGTCAAGGTATACCACATCCACTGTTCTACCCACATTCGCAAAACCAGTCATCTCAATCATAAAAGGCCATCAGGTTAGGCAGGCATGACTTGCCCTTGGCAAATCCATGCTGACTTTTCCTAATCATCTTCTTCTCCAAGTGCTTATAAGCAGATTCCTTGAGGACCTGCTCCATGATGTTTCATAGATTTCACAGATTGCATAGACATTAGGGCTGGAAGGGACCTCAGAAGATCATCAAGTCCAGCTCCCTGCCCCAGGGGCAGGAAGTCAGCTAGGGTCAAAGGATCCTAGCAAGATAGATGTCCAAATGTTTCTTAAAATAGTCCAGAGTAGGTGCTTACACAACTAATGGAGGCAGTTTATTCCAGGCCTTGGGGGCTTGGACAGTAAAGAAGTTTTTCCTTATGTCCAGCCTGAAATGGTCTTGGAGGAGTTTGTGTCCTGGGATTTGCTAGAATTCATCTATGGATGCAAGCCAGAGCTTTGCTCACTTTACCAGTTGTGACATTGCATTGGTGGCTCATAGTCTTGTGGTCAATCATGATCCCCCAGTCTCTTTCAGCTGTGGTGCTAGCAAACATAGCACTGCCAAGCCTATAAGTGTGCTGCATGTTATTTTTCCCCAACTACCTGGCATTTTTTGGTGTTGAATGTCATCAGGTTTCCATCTGCTATGTTTCCAGGGATTGAGGTGAGGCTGACTGGTCTGTACTTCTCTGGATCCTTCTTCTTCCCGTTTTTAAATATGGGAACTACATATGCCCTTTTCCAATAAACTGGGACCTCTCCTGATGGCCCTGAGTTTTCAAAGATGATGGCCGGTGGCTCTACAATCACATTGGCCAACTCCCTCAACACCTTTGGGCAGATTCCATCTGGCCCCATAGACTTGTATAAATCCAACTTTTCTAAATAGTCCCTAACCTATTCTTTTGCTCCAGTTGTCTGCTCATCCCCCCTCCACACTGTATTGCCAGGTGCAATAGTGAAGGAGCTGACCTTGCCTGTGAAGACCAAATTTAAAAAGGCATTCAGTAGTTCAGACTTTTCTGCATCATCTGTCACTAGGTTGCTTCCCCCATTCAATAAGGGACCCACATTTTCCCTGATCTTGTTGCTAACATACTTGTAGAAACCCTTATTGATACCCTTCACATCCCTTGCTAACTGCAACTCCAATTATGCTTTGGCCTTCCTGACTTCATTTCTGCATGCCTCAGGAATACTCCTGTACTCCTTCCTAGTCCCTAATTTTTTGTCTGTTTCCACTTCTTGTATGCTTCTTTTTGTGTGTTAGCACTTTGAACAGTTCCCTCCTAAGCCAAGCTGGTCTTCTGCCATACTTGCTAGTCTGCCTGCAAATTGTGATGGTTTGTTCCTGCACTCTCAGTTAGGCTTCTTTAAAGTACAGCCAGCTCTCTTGGACTCCTCTCCTCCTCAGACTGGATTCCCAGGGGATTCTGCCCATGGATGCTCTGAGTGAGATGAAGTCTGCATTTCTGAAGTCCAGAGTCCTTACTCTGCTGCTCTTCTTCTTTCCTTTCCTCAGATTCTTGAATCAGTAAGTTATGATGACTACTGCCCAGCAGGGCACGAAGAGCACTGCCCCTATTTGGCTGCTCCAACACTTGCACCAAAAAGTTGTTCCAAACACTCTTCAAAAACTCCCTGCATTGCCTGCACACTGCTGTATTGCCCTCCTAGTAGATGTCAGGGTGACTGTGAAGTCCCCCATGAGAACCAGTGCCAGTGATTAGGAAACTTCCTCTAGCTGTTTGAAGAAAGTCTCATACACCACATCCTCCTGGTCTGGTGGTCTATAGCAAAACCAAAACCAAAGCCCTGCAGGCAACATGACCTGCACAGACATGCATTGATCTGTAGGATGTCCCCACTCCTGCCTGGACCCTTTCCCTTCACTGGAAGGATCAAGGAGAATGCCACCTGCACATTAGTTCCCCATCACCCTTGCACCCAGAGCTCTGTACTAATTTTTGATCTGCTCGGGGTCTCCCCTGGCAGTATCAGCGGTGCTCACATGGATGAGCAGTATGGGGTACTGGAGAGCTATATATGCCCCTCTGTGAGATATCAGATCCAGGCTCTGGGCAAGCTGCAGACCTCCCAAAATAACAGGGCAGCCAATTTTATCATATTGCACAATTGGGAAGAGTTACACGTGGAAAAGTTTATTCTTGTACTTACCATAATAACAGAATCTGCTTTGGGGATGATTGGTAACATAGCCTAGACTGGTTTTCTTTTGATGAACTAGAGTCATGGGGCCTCTGTAGAGAAGCCATCTGGTAGGGATGAGGCCCATGATGTCCTAGGATCTGATGCAAATATGATGTTGGGAAGGTGACTCAATGAGGATGCTGTCCATAACTTCCAATGGAGCACTCTTGCCTGCTACAACTTGATGGAATGATTAAATTGTTGGGAGCTGGAGTGAAGGAGCAGCTTTCATCCTTGAGGTCTACCCTGGGATTCCTGGGGGCTCCTCCTCCCCTTGACACTCCCACCCGCCTTATGTTAATACTGTTGGTAAATGTCTGGGACAATCAGTCGGTTGCTGGCCTGGCTTGCTTGTATCCCAGTAGATCAATATTGTTGGTTGAAGTGTAATCCAGTCAGTCCTTGGCCCACCTGTCAGGGTCAATTGAATGATACCCACCTTGATTCATTCTTATCTTCCTATCACTGATGGCTGGTAGCAGATATATGGTCAGGCTGGGCCAACAGAGTTTGTTCATGATAATAAAGAAAACCATCTCAGTTGCAAAGTGCAAAGTCTCAGTCAAGTGCAAAGTCCTGAACTTAGGACAGAGCAATGCCATGCACTGGTACATACTGGAGACCAATCAGCTAAGCAGTAGCTGTGCAGAAAAGGATCTGGGAGCTTCAGTGAACAAGAAGCTGAATATGAGCCAACAGTGTGCCCTTGTTGCAAAGAAGGATAATGGCATACTGGGCTGAATTGGTAGAAGCATTGGCAGCAGATCAAGGAAAGTGATTATTCACCTTTATTTAGCATTTATGAGGCCACAGAACAACAGCCCAGGCCTTTGCTGCCACATAGGGTTGTGGCATGAAGTAGTATATTCAAACCCTTCTCCACTCCTTTCCCCACTTCCCACTCTGACTTGCTGCACTGTACTGTGAACAGAAAATTCTAGTGCTGTTGCTTCCTCAGTTAAGAGTCTTGGTTTTACCTTGGGACATCAATCACCAATGCTGGTTTGGGAGAAGATACAGTAATAGCTTATGAGACTGTTCCAAAGTAATTCATCCCATAAGAAAGATGAGAACTTGGAAGGAATATATTGCCTGGGTTTTCACGAGGTGGTGAAGCTACATAATTTCTCTTACACAGGATTTAGCTTAAACTAACTCTTGTAGCCTTATGGCATCAACCATAGCACATAGTGACATTTCTGAGAAGGTATACACATAGTTTTCACATTTGTTTCTGGTCAGCCACACCAGCAGGGGGCCACAGGGAATGGGGGAGTTCCCTATCTCCAGTTCTGATACTGCTCAGCTGTTGGCTCCTACCAGGAGCAGTGAGCTTGTCAGCATCAGGATGGGGTTGCTTTCTGCCCCTCATGTACCATCTCTGTGTGGCTCCCAGTTCACTACAGGAGCTGGGAGCCAAGCAGCAATGGGACTGGGGAGCTCTCTGCTTTCCCATTCAGCCCAGGAATCAATAGAAACTGTCCTGCTTGTGGGGCATTTGCCTGTTAGCCCCCAGCTGGCTGAATTTAAATGCCAAAATTGTAGCTGAACAAAACCCCATGACTAATAATTATGACACAAAAAAGAGAGCCCTCACTTGTTTTAGCTCAATAACTGAATGCTTAGGGCACTCACCCTGGAAATAGGAGTCTTGGACCACGTAGATGAAATGAAAGGCATGTGTTCATGACACTTTAAAGTGGGCTAAATGCTTTTGCACTGCTTTAATTGTGCTGGTGTTTGGATGCCTTGGTGGTATATTGCACATTAATTCCAGCCACTGTAGGAAATCCAGCAGTGTAATACACCTTAAAAGACTTGGGGCACAACAAACTAAAACTCCTTTGAGTTGGGGCCCCTAAAAAAATTAGAAAATTAATGTTTATCTGCCTCTGGTTACCTGTCATGCAGCACTCAATAGCTTGCCAAAACTCAGTAAGCATCCCTCTGCCTGAAATAACTGCCCACCCCTGATGTAGGAGCTGTGCTTTTTCGTGGGGATCAACTGTGGGCTGAACCCCCACCCCCGCGAATTCAGTAGGGGTCCCACAGTGGAGTTCGATTTTTTTTTTCTTGATCCCTATGTACCTATAGAAGGACTTTTTGTTGTCTATTTTGGAGCTTGATCTCCATGCCTATCTTGGCTTTTCGTGTCTCATACCTGCAGATCCTGGCCATGTACTCCTCTCTGTATGCTGAACTGTTTTTCCATTGCTTATATGCTTTTTTCTTTTTCAAGAGTTCCCTGATGTCCCTGTCCAAGCAGGTCTTTTGACCCCTTTCCTGCTTTTTGACTGCATGGGGGTGGCCTCTCTTTGGGCAGTGACACTTGTATCCTTAAGGAAGCTCCACCAATCCTGAACTCCCACATCATCCAGTTGATGGTTGTGGAGGGCATTTATAGCTCCAGACTCCTGAGCTTACGAAAGTGTCACAGGACACTAAGGTCCATTAAAAAGCTGAAACTGCTAGAAGAGTCTTAGCAGTGAGTTGGAAGCCTCAGCTGTTGGTTACCAGGGGAGCCAGAATGAGCTAGTGGCCCACACCTGTCAGCGGTCAGCTGACGGGAAGGGGCAGGGCTTGGCTCATACATAAACCCCAGAGCTGAGGCTAGGAAGGCAGTTCCCTGCCAGCAGCCAAGGGGGAAGGCACTCTCCCAGAGCAAGCAAAGGGGAGAGGCCTGACTGCAGGTACAGCCTCTGATACTGGTGAGAGATGGAGCACCCAGTGTAGCTTGAATGATGTTATAGCCAGGCAGCTTGGATTTATGTTATAGCCCAGGGGCTTTTGTTTTGTTTGCTGTTTAAGACTGGTGGTTTGGGTGAGGCTATTTGGGGAAGAAGAAGGCCTCATAGGGGACCCACGGCAGTGTGGGGACCCTGGCACCAGAGGGGGTGCAGTATTTTGGGGTGCACCAACCCCAGCGCCAGAGGGGGCGCAGCACTTTGCAGGGTCACAGAGAGCTCAAGCGCCAGTGAGGTGTGGAGTGAGACAGGGCTGCAGAGGGCCCAGGGAGGACAAGGGGGCCAAATTATAACAAGGCCCAGACCAAACAACTTCAGTACCATCTGTAAGGCTTGGGGCATGGTAAAGGGGTGGTTGGAGCCACACATAGCCCATAAGGCTAGGGTGCCCTGAAACACCCGTTGTGACTTCTTTCTTGGAACAGTACCCACCAGGGGTCCGGGAGTCCACGGGGTCAGACTGGACAGCAAACCATGTCCAAGAGGACATAAAGGCAGCTTTCCATACTATATATTTTCCATCAAAAACGTGTCAGGCAAGAATCAAGGGTTCCCATTGGGCCAACGTGGCACGGTAAGGGGGCCTTGGGGAGATCACGGCCATCCTGCAGGACTCTGTGCCATGACAGTCAGCACTAAGTCCAGAGTGGCTTTACACCTAGTCAGTCCTTCCACAGCCTGTGTCAAGAACAGGTCATCAATAGCTGCCAGGAGGTTGGTTGACCTGCTGGAGCTGGCTGAATGGTCTTCCCAAGAGATGTCAGGGTAGCTGAAGTCACCCATGAGAATCACGTCTTTGGTGATGTCTGCCTCTGGCAATTCCCTGGAGAATGCCTAATCACTCTTCTCTTCTTGGGAGGGATGCCTATATCATACTTCTACCGTCAGGTCCCTCTCTCCTGAGCCCTGTTGTGTCTTGATCCATACGGTCTGAAGGGACCTCTCCCTGCAATCAAACATGACTTCCAGGGAGGGGTACCGCTCTTTCACATAGAGGGCCACACCTCCCTTCTTCCCAACCTGATCCTTCCTATAGAGTCTATAGCCCTCAATGTCCACTGCCCAATTGTATGTATTGTCTCACCAGGTCTTCATCAACCCAGTGAGGTCAAATTCATCATCTGCCAGAAGGAGTGCCAGTTCATCCTGTTTCTTTTCCATAATTCTGGTGTTCCCATGAAGACATCTGAGTTACGCCTAGTCACGTCAGGTTTTCTGTCCCACTTCAAGTGCCTCAGGGCATTGGTACTCATCTGTGTATCCCCTATTTGAAATTCCTCCCTTGAGTCATCTTGGCCAGAGGATTTGTGTATAGCAGTGAAATCTACCCCCTCTCCCCTGGACATGCCTAGTTTAAAGCCCTCCTCAGCAAGTCGGTGATTCTTGTAAAGAAGAGCTTCTTCCCTCTGCCCGTGAGGTGAACACTATCTGTAGCATGCAGACCAGTGCTGTTGAACTGTATCCCAGGGTCATGGAATCCAAAACCAACATGGCAACACCGTTTCTGAAGCCTTTGGTTGACTTCCTCAATACACTCCACCCTCTGATGACCATGGCCTCTAACTGGGAAGATTGAAGAGAAGACCACTTGTGTTCCTAGTTCCTTGAGCTTTGCCCCCATGGGCTTGTAGTCCCTCATGATTCTCCAGGGGTTGTTTCTTACTGTGTCGTTATTGGCCACATGGACAAGGATCATAGGGTAGTGGTCTGTAGGATGGACCAGTTTTGGGATCCTTGCTGTTAAATCTCAGACCCTGGCTCCTCAAAGTCAGCAGACCTCTTAAGCCAAGGGGTCTGGACAACAAATGGCACCTTATGTTCCCCACAGCAAGGAATCCCCCAGCACAATCATTCTTCATTGCTTCTTTGGTGGGGGCGGCTGTTCCTGTCCTGTCTTTGGTGCAGAGAATGCTGTTGTCTAATCCGTTGATGATGAGACAGCTGTGTAGTTGTTGTGCAGGACTATTGGTGGAGCAGCTGATGCATGTCATGGCTTTGAGCCTGATGTGTCCAGTTTCCATGAGCCATCAGTTGGGGGGATCTTGCTCAAGCCCTCTCTTTTGCCTGGTCTTCATGGCATCCTCCTCCAGGCATAGGGCCTGGCAGTAAGCATCAGTATCTACCTTGTGTTCCCTGATGGTTCAAATGCTGCTCACCTCCTCCTGGAGCTCCCTCACCCGGCCTTCCAGAGTCTCAACCAGTGAGCTCATCCCACAAGTGGGAGTGCTTGAACCCCAGATCCCAACTTCCAGAAGATGTGCCAGGTAGCCTCCACAGCCTGGAGACAAGGCTTCCACCTGTTTGGAGGCCAGGACTATGGGCTCCATCTGGGTAAAGACCTCCGAAACACCAAGTGGGGGTGGTCCATCAGGATCAGGGAGTGTAGGCGTGTGGCATGTGCCCATCACCATGTTGCATGGTAGGCCCTATTCACTCAGCTCCTTAGGTGCTTGTTTGAGGTAGGTGTAATTACTCCCATGTGGGCCTCACCAGCAGCTGTTGCTGATGCTGCAGTCTGGTAGACAGGCTCAAGTAGTTGCCTGCAAGGGAATCCCTTGGCTTTCTGAGGAGCCCCTGTGATCCTGGGCCGTTCCCTGGAAGGAGTGGGGAAGGACTGGTTCCTTGTCACCTTTACCCGAGATCCAGTGTCAGAGGTCTGTCCCATGGCATGGGGGGATTCAATGACCTGGGGTGCAACAGGCACGGGATGTGCTGCGTGTCTCTTATGGGGTGCAACTCAGGGTTGAAAATGCCCATTGCTTGTCCCTCTGTGCACCCTTCTGCACAAACTCCCACATTAACAAGCACGCTGTGCCCAGAGCATATCTGTTTGTGAGCTCTGTTCACATGGCTCCCTGTTGGCTGGGCTAAGTAAGAGCCGGGGGGGGGGGAGGGGCTCCTCAACTCTGCTCAGCTGTCCCCTCTAGCTACTGCCCAGCCACTAAGAACCCAACTTACCTCCTGGCTCTGTGCTGGGGGTCAGGTAGGGGTCCGCCGGAGAGATCCGCCACAGTTCTTCACTCTTAGGGGTGCAATGGGCTTGCACCCATAGATGTCCCACCAGCAGTTGGTCCCAACTGACTTTCTATTCTTTCTATTCATATTCTGACTTTCAGGATAGCATGTCTGCTTTTCCATTTTTGGACCCAGGTTGGTATATTATTTGGAAATCAAAATGGAAGAAGAAAAGCACCCATCACAGCTGCTTCAGATTGAGAGATTTTACCTACTACTTTTTAGAAGTATTCTAGAACCTTGTGGTGTGTGAAGCCCTATAACTTGTGTTACACTCCTTCAGGTTAGTGCCACCATTCCCTGAAGACCACATGGATGGCCAGATGTTCCTGGTTCATGATATTGTCATTCTTTTCTGCTTGTTTTCAGGAAAAGAAAGTGCAGAGGTATAGGGTTTGTTCTGGACCCTGCCATTGGGAGAGACCTGCACTTATGGCAGTGTTAGATGCATCCATCTCTGCCACAAATGGCAAGCAGAATCTGGATGGGAGAACACAGGAGAAGAGGTGAAGTCCTTTTTCAGGTGTTTGAATGTTTGCTGAACCTCCTTGGATCAGTAGAACTGGACATTCTTCTGCAGAAGCATCATGAGGGAACTTACTACCTGGTCAAAGTTTGAGATTAATCTGCAGTAAAAAGTCACAAATCCTCAAACTCCCTGGAGTTATCTAACATTCTGGAGGGCTTTCCATTCATGGATGGCCTGAACCATTTGCAGGCCTTCAGGAGATGAAACAAATTGAAGGAACTTGATCACCATTTCGTCAAACACATACTTCTCTAACTTGGTGCACAGGCCGTGCTGGCACAGTCTTTCCAGTGCTGCTTGGACATGCATTGCATGATGGCTAGGGTCTTCTGAGAAAATCAGTATGTTGTCCAGGTAGTCAATTATAAGTCCAGCAGGCCTCATAGAATATCATTGATAAAGTGTTGAAAAGTAGCCAGAGCGCTGGTGAGTCCAAAGGGCATGACTAGTTATTCAAAATCCCCATACCATATCCTAAAAACAGTCTTCCATTTGTCTCCAGTGTGGATTCAAACCAGGTTATAGGCTCCCCAGAGATTCAGTTTGGTAAAGATAGTACTCTGGTTCAGTGCCTGATAATTGACGCAGAGATGGATACTCCCATCCTCTTTTTTTTTAAGAAATAGGATGAGCCCTCCTTCAGGTGATGTAGACCTGCATATAAACCCCTCAGCCAGGTTCTCTTTTAGGTACTCATGGAAGGTGGAGAGGTCAGGCTTCGACATAACGTTGAATTCCCACAGGAATTTTCACTCTGATTTGAAGATCAATGGGACAGCTGTAATCTTGATTCAGAGGAAGGAAGTCTGTATTTTTTATTTTCAAAGATATCTGTGGACTCCTGGTATGTCCTGAGCAAATGGGTTTCAGGTTATGGAAGTGGCACCACTGGGAGTTCTGCAGCAGGTGAGCCTCTATAGCTTGGATTTTAAGGAGGTGTGTCCACCTAGCCTATAACAGTGTTGTTGGCAGTAGTCTGAGTTCAAGTGGACTTGCTGGGATTTCCATTTGATTAGTGGATTGTGGGGAACCCCAGAATCAAGGGGTAGTACGGGGAGTGAATGGCCCCAAAGCATATGATTTCTCTGTGTCAAAGCAGATTTATCTTGAGGGTGGTGGTCTCCCATTCCATAGTCCCTGAAGCCAGGAGCAAGCCATCTATGGTCTCTATGGTTTTGGGTTTGTGTCATTCCGTTAGTGGGATTTGTAGTCCTCATGGCATTCATTGTCTTGTCTGTGAAATTACCCATAGTTACAGAGTCCAGCACAGTGGTCAGCATGACAAATGAGCATTTCTGCCCTGGAACTTAGAGGTGGGTAGATAACAGTAAGTGGGGATTCCATAGGCTAGGCTTGCCGCAGACTTCATGGGCTCTGGATGCCTTAAGGAGTTTGGACAATCCCAAGCTGGGTTATATTTATGTGCGCAATTATTCCTTTCTCATTTAAGGACTTTGCATTTCTCTTTGTTGAATCTCATCTGATTGATTTTTGGACCATTTCTCCAGGTCAATTTGGATGCAGCTCTACCTTCCGGTGTGTCTGCAAATCCACTCAACTTGGCATCATCTGCAAATTTGCTAAATAATGCACTTAATCCCATCATCCACATCATTAAAGATGTTAAACAATATTAACTGCTGGGGAACCCCACTTGATACCTCTTCCTGATTAGACATTTAGTGGCTGATGACTACTCAATGAATATGAGTTTTATACCCACTTTACAGTACTTTCATCTAATCTGCATTTCCTTAGCTTGTTAATGAGAATGTTGCGGGAGATAATGTCAAAAACCTTGCTAAAGTCAAGGTATGTTACATGCACTGCTCCCCTCCCCCGCCAGCCACAGAACCTGTCTTTTTATCATAAAAGGAAATCAGGTGGGTCAGGTGTTGCTTGTTTTTTATTAAATCCATGCTAACTATTCCTGATCACCCTGTTCTGCTCAAGGTGTTTCAAATTAGATTCCTTGAGGAATGTAGGTCCATGAATCCTGCTTTATGATTGAATTAATGATGACTCTTTTGTAATTCCCTGAATACTTTTTTCTTCTTTCTTAAGAATGGGTATATCTGCCCTTTTCCAGTCATCTGGGACCTCATCTGACAAGTTCTCAAGGAGGATAACCAGTGGCTCTGAAATTGTCAGTCAATACCTTCAATATTCTAGAGTGTATTCCATCTGGTCTTGCTGACTGACTGTATCTAGCTTTTCTAAGTGATCCCTAAGTAGTTCTGCCACTACAGTAGACTGTTTGACTTCTTCCCTATTTTTTCTTCCAACTGTGCTCATCATCTTCCAGCTGGCCTTATTTGTGAAGAATGAAGTAAAAAAGACATTACATACTTCAGCCTTTTCTTCATTGTCTATAAGTAGAATACCATTTGCATTCCATAAGGGACTTACGGTTTCTTTGGTTTTCCCCTTACTTTTGTCATACTTGTACAATCTCTTGTTATTGCCCTTTTTTTTCTTCCCAGTTGCATCTCAAATCATGCCTTGGCCTTCCTAATTTTCTCCCTGCACACCCATGTAACATTTTAAAACCCTTTCCTAGTAATAAGACCAAGTTTCCACTTTTTGTAGAATTCCTTTTTTGTGTTTTGACTCACTGGATGGATTGCTAAAAAAAATGTATAATATGCCTGCATTAGTGCAGGGGTTGAACCAGATGTCCCTTAATTCTGTTTTTCAGTATAGTGATGTCACTTCAATTTCTACATCACCACTTAGCTCTTAGTTCTGGGTCTGACCTCTTACATTAATTATCATGGCTAATGATGTCACAAGCCAACGCAGATGAATATATAAATAGAAGCTCCTTGAAAAGTTTCTTCCTAAACCAGTTACACTTATCAGGACTAAATGTGCTGTAGAAAGAGTGGTAAAGTAATTTTATTTCCCCAGTAAACTAACTTAGTTTGTCATACCTATACAGATAAAGTAGGCACAACTGAGAAAACAAATACAGTAAAAGCTCCGTTAACTGGCACCTTACTAGCCAGCATGCTCTATTAACCAGCATGCTGGCTTGCAAGGTAAAGTGAAACTGGAGGTGCCCACCATGGCACTTCCGTTTTCTCGGAGCCCCCACGGCCCAGGGCAAAGCAGCCTGTGCTGCCGAGCCCCCATGGCCCAGGGGCATAACAGGCTGTGCAGGGCCCGCAGGAGGAGCAGCAATGCCATGGGAGGGGTGGTGATGCTCCGGACATGGTGGGTAAAGCAGTAGCCTCAACAGGCAAGGACGCCTGTTCAGGCTACTCAGTTAACTGGCATATTTTATTATCTGGCATCCCCTATTCCCAGGAGATGCCGGATAACAGAGCTTTTACTGTATATTTTTTACATACATTTTCTTGGAATATCTTTTCTTTAAACAAAATCCTGATTGTATGGGTGCTACAGCTAATGAAAGCTGAAGTGTCTTCTGTGTTGCTTGTGTATATGTATGTACAGATGTGCTTGTGTGTGTGTGAAGAGTAACCTGTAATTATGTCTATAGGTCTCTCTCACTTTGGGCACTTTTATAAAATCCTCTTTGTACAATCTTATGCACTCCAGGAAAAAAAAAAAAGATGATTTTCTTAATTTTTCCTTGAGTTCTAGATATTTAAGGTAGGAGTAATTGACCAGAGATTTTTTTGGTTTTGTTTTTGGGGAGTTTTTTGGGGGTGAGGTATAAAGATATCACCAAAACCTTCCCTTCAATTTGGGAGGGAATATTACTGTTGACACACACTCTTCTTCCTTCCCACTGTAATCCCCAGGTCCTTTTCTGCAGAGCTCCTGCTTAGCCAGTCAGTCCCCAGCCTTTACCAGTGCATGGCATAGTCCTAAGAGTACAGACAGAAGTGCAGCTCCCCGGTCTAACTCATAGAACTTCACAGAAAGTGCCAAGAGTTAGACTGATCCTCCTGACCCAACAGACATTAGCTGTTGGGTTGGGAGGATGGGGGATCAAGCTCCAGTTTGGAGCTGATTCAAGGAGAGAGGCTGCACCTCTGCAACCTCTTTTCTTAGCCCCACTCCCTTCCCAGCCCCCTGATGCTGTCTCAGGATGGGAAGGGAAGAAGGCAGGGAAGGGAGGTCCATTCTGGGGTTTCTCCAGCCAGTGCTGGAGTGGGTGGGGATGTGTAGATTGGAGCCACCCACCTTGGGGGGCCTCCAAGCCACCCTCCAACACTAGCTGCACAACCAGCAGAACAAGCTCTCTCTGGTCCCACCCCCTCCTCCCATTCTGAAAACAGCACTGGGAACAAGGCTAGTTTGCCTCAGCCCAGCCTTGTTCCTGGTATGCACACACAAGTTAATGAAAGTACTTCACTTTGGAGCACCTTCACTTGAACCCTCATGTTCAGATTCTGATGGGATCAGGCCTTGTTAAAGTGTTCTGCAGCCATACACTTGTGTTAAGTCATAACGATAGAATACTTTCAGGGCCAGATCAAGTGAAAATTGTCACTTCTGTCTCCACCCTAAATGCAGGACGTTGCACTTTTCCTTCTGGAGCTTCATGACATTTATTTTGGTCCAATTCTCCAGTTGTTGAGGAACTCTGAATCCTAGCCCTACCCTCTAGTGTATCTACTATTCCCCCTCAGCTTGATGTCATTGCAAACCTGATGAGGATGCACTCCATCCCATCTTCCATGTTGTCGATGAAGGTATTGAACAAAACTGACCCCTGGAGCACTCCACTTGTGACTGGGTGTCAATTCGTTACTATCCTCTGAGTGATGATCCAGCCAGTTTTCTTTCTACCTTACAGTCTGTTCATCCAACTGATACTGCCTTAATTTGCTTGTGAGAATGTTGTGGGAGACTATATCAAAACCCTTGCTAAGGTCCAGGTATATTACATCCACTGATGATGCACAGGCATATGCACAAGTCACAAAATAAAAGTTCAGAAAAACCCCATGACTAGTAAGTGTTAGACACCAGAGGAGAAGGAGGATTTGGTACTTACCCAATAAGTAGAAAGTCCAGGTTCTAGGTATCCTATACCATGAGGAAGTTTGTATCTCTATGCTTCTGACTTTCCCGGTATAATGCTCTCACCCAAAGGAACAGGTTAGGCATTTTCTAGATCTTCCTCCCAGAAGCATGGCAAGATATTTCAGTGCATGGGGGCAGAAGTTGGGGAGAGAAGAGGGATTACTCTGACCACTGGAGAGGAAGAGGGGGCACAAGTGGGGGCAGGTAGAGGGAGAATGGAATCTTTCTTGCCCCTGATCTCTGTGCTCGGGCAGCAGCTGCTACAGCTCCTGCTGTAACATTGTGAGCTTGGCTGCTGTATCTGATGAATGGGCTCCCTGAGTGCTGATGCAGCAGCCCAGCTAACTCAGCCAGCATAGTCACTCCTGGTGCCCCATTCACTAACCCTCTCCCCCCTGCAAACAGCCAGCTTCTGGGCACAAGGCTGCAACTCTCACAGCAAAACCTTGACAGTGATATTATCCCATTCACCTGCTCACCTACTTCCTCCACAGATACACTACAGTACATGGGGCTGTGCCTGCCTGGCTCCTACAGCCAGGCTGCACAGGGCTGCCCCTGTCATGGAAAAGACTTACATGAAGGTGGGGATTGTGCTTGCAACCCTTCTGTGTTGGTGCCCAGGCCTGGTGCCCCTCTCACTCCACCCTAGTTACACTACCTGTTTCCTCCAACCCTCACACTGAAGCTGCCCCTGGGCAGCCAAGAGAGGAATATATGTTAAGCCAGGAAAAATAGCTCAAGTCTTCAGTGAAAGGATGCTTTGAAAGTTGTACATGAAGGAGTCTAGCCTGGCTCCTTGCTCCCAATGGAGTAGAAACCTGCACACTGCCCTCCATGTATTTTATCTAATGAATATTAAATGAAAGTGAGGTAGCTCAGCTTCAAAAGGGGTGCTGGAGAAGGAACTGAGTACTGCCTACCCTGTGGTGTTGTGGTTAGCACCCTGCATTAGCAAGTTGAGCAATATAGGTTTAAGTCCCCTCTGAATGAGTAGTGTCAGAAAGCTGGGTCTCCCACTTCCTAGATAAGTGACTAGAACATTTACTTGTTAAGCAGAATCATGGAAGGGCACTCTTCTTCCTCATTTTTTGGGGCCTTACATTCAGAGAGGGGTGTGTGTGTGGCCACATAGTGGCCCAGCCAGTGTGTAGCTTAGCACACTTGCTCAGTAGTCACATGGACATTTATATGTACACACTGCACAGGTAATAGAACTGCCAACAGTTACTGGAAATGTGCTATAAGGGTGTGTAGAATTATTTTCCAGGTCTCCTAAGCCTCACTTCAGTCCTGTTATGCTACTGAACAGGCCAGCCTATGGTACCAACTGTTAGTCTGCCTGCTCTCTGCTTCCTGGACCTGGCTAGATACAATGCTGACTATACTGGAGTAGCAGTTTTAGATTACTTCAATATAAGAGCAGGGATAAGTACAAAGAGCGAGAAAGATGAGGTCAGTGATGGATTCAGTTTATTGGTGTATGTGTTCCTATCTACCATGCTTGACTCTAAATCTTTAATAGAAAGGAGTTTCTGAAGGCCCCTTCTGAATCAACATAAAAATATAAGAACATTAGCCCATTCAACGTATACATTAGGCCTATGCAAAATGGCTAGTATTCACTTTGGATTCAAATTCGACCAACTGGGGGGACAGTGATTTGATTTAGTATTCGAATCACTGTCCCAAATTGATTTGGGCGAATCTGATTCCCAGATTTGATTTCTGCTGAATCAGCCAAATCTGAATCACACAAGTCCCATTCCCCACACACTCTCAATGACTGCCCTGCCTGGCCCAGCTCTCGGCTCCTTAAAAAAAAAAAAAAGCCGCCACTCACCAACTCCTGTCCAGCAGGGGGGCGATCCCCACTGGCCCATGCCATGTGGGGGCTCTGCCACAAGCCCCCCAACCCATGCCTGCTCTCCTCCCCCCTTCCCCCCCATGGCTGCCCCACCTGCCCCAGCAACTGGCCCTTAAAAAAAACAACAACAAAAAACCCTGGTCTCTTCAGCTGCTGCCAGGTGGGGGGGGGGCAATCCCTGGTGCCCCCCACTGCCCCGCACTATGTGGGGGGCTCTTCTGTGAGCTTTACAAAGTCCTGAGGCTGCTGCACAGCAGCTGGTGAGTTTTTTTTATTTTGGTTTGGTTTGGTTTTTCTAAAGGGCCAGGAGCTGGGGCTGGTGGGGCAGCCATATTGGGGGCTGGGAGAGCAGGCAGGGGTCGGGGGATGCTCAGGGGGAGCTGGGGGAGTAGGATGGGGATGTGGCCTGGCAGGGGTCCCTCCATGGTCCCCTCCTCCAGTTCCCACTCCCTCACCCCCTACTTACTAGCATGGAGTTCAGCTCCCTGCTGCAGCCAGTGGGGACTGGCCAAATTGCTGAAGCTCTCTGAGTCTTTTCCAAATTGATTCAGAGTCCTTCAAATCAATTTGAACCTTTTAATTGGTCCCCTGATTTAATTTGGATTTGGAAATTTGGCCACCGAATTGGGCCTGATCTCCAGATCAAATCAGCACCTGAAGCTTTGTACAGGCTTAGTATACATCATCCCTCTGTGCTCACCACACACGGATCTGTGGAGCCTGGAGTTCCTAGAGAGAGCTGTCCAGTATTTTGTAGCCTTTGATCCAATACCTCAAAACTAGGCATGGCATTCTTGGAAACCTAGGGCACTTGTACACGTGATGGGGGTTTAGTCCTTTAAATTAAAAACCGTCCATTGCAATTTAGGGACTTCTGTCACTGTTATAGCAAGGGGCCCCATCCCCACCTTTTTTTTTGCCTGCTAAACCTATCTTCTTTTCCTGTGGCTGGGAGGCAAACTGCCACTGAGCAGCTCCTGAGCTATGTTGTGGGGGGGCAGACATTCCTGCTGCTAGCGGGCTGGGGCCTGGCCCAGTTCAAGCTCAGGGAACAGTTAGATTGGGCTGGTTGCTGCTTCCAAGTGGGGGCAGCCCCTGGCCTGCTAGCACATAAGAACAATGATATTCTTCTTTGCTCAAGTCACTTATGGCTAAATCACAAAAAAATAGCATAGAGGAGGTTCAACAGCACACAGACACCTCCTTGCAGCCTGCCACATGGGATGCAGTGCTAGCAGCGTGCAGACCCCCTTGCTGCACTGACTGAACAGGTAGCACGTGGACCCCTGGGTCCTTCCTCACTGCATGGGAATGGGAGAGCCAGCTGCGCGGGCTCATAGGATTAACTGCTTATGGGCTACCTGTGGCTCATGGGCCACCAGCTGGACAACACTGATCTAGAATATTTTAAAGCACAAAAAAGTATGAACAGAATAATGAGGCTTCCTCAGCCTGGCAAAGGGTTTTTAAACCTGAAAGCTTGCTATTTTCCCCCCAAATATTTAAGTTGGTCTAATAAAATATATCACATTCACCCAAAGAACCTTGTCAACAGAATAAGAAATCATCTTATATACATATAGATGGTTCAGAAAACATCTCAACTGTATTAGGTGTTGCTGCTGTCATAGCCATGATGATACTAAAGACCTCTTAGTTGTTACTCCACTGCCAGAAATAAGGATTGAATTTTTTTTCCTCAAAGGGCAATTTTGGACACCATGTCTCACTATGAATCATGTATGTTCTGAGTCAACTTTAATAGAAGTTTGAATCCTTTTTTTTCCCAAACAGAAGTGGCAATGAGAATCAGCACTGCACAAGCAGGGAGAAGTCCACTGAAAAGAACAGACAAAATAAGTTTTTTCTTATTTAGCTTTACTGAAATAACTAAACTACTTAATCATTGTTCTAAAATAATGACCTTTTTCTATTCTCTAATATTCTCTAGAAATGGACATATTATTCCTTCATTGCTTTATTGTAGTTTTCCTTATGATCAAAATTAGCAAAAAAGCTGACATGAAAGAGAACAATAATTGCTTAATGAGCATCTCATTTGTAATTTATTAGTTTCTATTATTGTGAGTCACCATAGCAACAGCTCATATCCAGGGTGATGAGAGAGATGTTAGATATGAGCTGATGAGGCTCCAAGTCCTAGCAAATGGAGATGCACATTTTTTATCAGTAATTTTAATGAAAATAATAAGTGAGGAGTTAATGAGATGGAAAGCTGTCCTGTGGCTATTGTGATTTTTTTTTAAGTGTTGATCTAATTAGAATGCATCGGTCAGGAAAAGTAATGAGGATTTAGTGCCTCACAAAGATGTGAGGATCATATCAGAAAATTAGCACAAGTCTTTGGAAATAATCAGGCCCTTGGAGAGGTACTAAACCCCTCCTCTCAGTGCCCTCTGGTTTTATAGAGTTCTGTAATCAAGGAACTGTCCTGGTTTTCTCTTTCCTCAGTTAGAAATAGATTCAGCTACAGCATATTCCTCTCCCTGCCAGAGAGTTCATACTTGCAGTTAAAATTCGTTAAATATAATCTCCTGTAAAACTGGTGTGTGGATGCTTTAGCAGAAAGTAAATCTCAGATGCTGACTAATGAGCTAGAATAATGTGTTTTCACCCATTGTCAGATAAACACACCTCAAACCATGTGTACAGCTCTTCACATAGCTCTACATGATCCAGGATCACATGCCCAGTCTTTGAGCATTAAGACTTATAGCCACAAAGAGGTGTTATGTACTGCAGTGCCGAACTTTGCAGTGCTTAACTTATAGGGTATGATAACACTTTCCCAGTATGGCATTAGGAAACTGCAGGCCAATATGCAACACCCATTCCAAGCATCCTATTTCTTCAACCTTATAGTTGCCTTACACCTCACTAAATCAGCTATACTACTTCCAGGGTGTCTACACTTGCCCCTGATTGTGCAGTTGGTACCACACAGACATTTAGTACCTGCCTTAACATATGCTAAATGACTATGCAGTACCTCTTGGTACTGCAGTGTCCCAGTGGCACACGGATTATTTTCTACCCTGCTGTGCAGTAGCAGCAGCATCACTGTTAGTGGCTGCTGAAGCTTATCACTATTGTAACGTACAATGTCACCATAACTCATCACTATGGTGACATAGCATCTCATGCAGATATGTCTCCAGTTGTGGAGGCAGTAGTGTGTCCACTACACACACTGATAACTATAGCACTCTCTTGACTAGTGTAGACATACCTTTAGAAGGCTTGCAAGCTAGGATATGCATAGATGGTTCCACGAAATGCTATGCAGATATTGTTTCTCTATCTTGCCTTATGCTGGCATCAGAAGCAATATAACCACATTACTGTAGTGCTGCATGTGGACTAAAAAGCTCAGTGTCTCAGAAGAATGGTTAGCCGAACACGGTGTAAGCAGGTTGCCTAGCCTGCTGGGTTCTGCAGGCTGATTTTTTCTTCTTGAGGAGCTCCCCAGCCAGTCCTCTCAAATAAAACAAAGTATTCAAGTAACAAACAAGCAAACAAAACTAAGCCTTTCTGCCCTGTCCCACACATGAGAAGAGGAGTTCTTGGGCTCTGGCCCCAACACAGTAGACTAACCCCTTCTCATAGCAAATTGCTATAGCCTCAACTTACTTCACTCTTCCCTGCTTGCTCTTTATGGAGCTTTTAAAGCTCCTAGTAAGACACTCCCTGCCTAGCCAGATGCCTCACAACTGAGCCCTCTCAACAGGACGGACTGTTACTCTCAAAGGAACAAACTACTCTGATACACATGACTATACTACTTTAGGTTCCAGAGCTACTAGGTATTGAACATGCATGGAACTACCCTGCATTGTATAGTCATGACCTTAGTGGAACCCAGCTCCCTTATATTGGTACCCAGGCTCACTATATGATGAAAGGAGAATTAGGTCAGGTAATCAGAGTGACAGAGGGAAAGCTGTGGGGTGGAAGGGCTGGTGGGGGTGGGTAATCCAGGGAGAAAGATTGGGTAACTGCGGGGCATCAATGGAGGGGGGTGCTATTTGGAGAGCTGAGAGAGTGCCTGAGGGGTATGTGGGGGGCAGAGAAGGGGGTGTGATCCAAGCAGCTAAAAAGGAATGAAGGTTCACTGGGAAATAGGCAAGAAGCAAGAGATAGATCTATAACCGAACCTTTTATTGGTTACCAGGGATCCGGGTTTTCTGTTCATCACAGAAAAACAGTTGGAAAATGTGAAATTTCTCATTTTAAAGATGTCCTCCGCCCCATAGTCCTGGCACCTGGGCGCCACCTCTGCCAGAGCTGAGGGGAGTGGGGCAGTGGGCTGTAGGTCATGAGTGGGTGCACCAGTAAGGCTGGGAGGATTGAGGGGTTGTGGGTGGGGAGTGAATGGCACTGGTATATCAGGGCCGCTCAGCTCCATAAAGCAGGGGGAGGAGGCAGGAAAGAAGCAGATGGAGCTGGACCCGCATTCTGGTGAGTGAAGCGATCACAGTAAGCTCTGATTTTCCATGATAAAAAAACCCAAAATCAATGTCAAAATGTATATGTATTTAGCATTTATTTTATTATAGTGATTAAGTCATAGGTAGGCTTCCAAATTCCAACTATATATACTGTTGTTTCATTTTTATAACAGAAAAACATGGATTGCATGAGGGACATGGTAGAGGCAGTGTGGGACCCCTGAGCTGAATCCTCATCTGTAGGACCAAGCAGGGATGATGCAGAGCCACAGGTCCCAATTCCGTTGTACAGAGGTGGTGCAGAGCCCCAAGGCATGTGGGATCCTGGCATGTGGGATCTGATCTGGCCCACAAGGCCAAAAGGTCAAGAACCCCTGCTTTCCTGTATTTACCTGAATCTAAAATGACTCTGAATTTAAGATGATACCCCCTCTCCAATTAGATTCTATACATGGAAAGTTTATAAATTTGTAAATTTTATAATTTGATAAATTTTCTATATATAGAATCTAATTATTGGAGGGTAGTCTTAAATTCCGCACCCGGCCCCAAGTACTGCAAGGCCAGGCAGTGGGGTGGCAGGTGGTATGGGGAGGCCAAGCAGCTTGCCCCATTTGTGCCTACCCCCATGCCACCTCTGCCTTCTACCTTCCCCACCTGCAGCTTCAGCACCCCTCCACTTCCCCTTTTTCTATCCTCCTGCCCCCCCCACACCAGCATCTATTCCCCCCTTCCCCAGGCTCTGCTCCTCTTTCCACCTCCAGCCTCTGGTTCCCCCAGGCTCTGCCTTCCCTCCCTACCTGTCTTTGCTCCCCACTGTCTTACACTTACCTTTTCTCCATGTCAGCAAGCTGCATCTCAGTTCTAGCTTGAGGCATGGAACATGGCCATAGCTCAGCCGCTGTAGCAGCCATGTGAGCTGCATGACACTTCTATGGGGCCAGGCTCAGTAAA
Source organism: Crocodylus siamensis (assembly GCF_052110815.1). NCBI lineage: Eukaryota > Metazoa > Chordata > Crocodylia > Crocodylidae > Crocodylus > Crocodylus siamensis. Next base: position 12,847,705 of record NC_143408.1, read on the forward strand.
CTAGGCTGCAGTTTACACAGAACCTGCTATTATGGAGCAAGGGTAAGGGGTGGAAAGTAGAGGGCCAGGTGGGCAAGCAGAAGCTGGATGTAGGGTGGAGACTGCAGAGTGCAGAGCTGTGAGGGGGTAGGCAGCAGCCGCCACTGTGACTCTGGCCACAATGCCAGGTAGGAGCCTGAGCCCAAGTCAGAGCAGACACTTCCCTCCACACAATCCTTGTACATTATTCTAAGATGAGGGGCTCCCCCCCACCCATGTTAAGTGGGAGAAAAAAATGTCTTGGAATTGAGTAAATATGGTATTTCAATACATAACATTTTTTAAGCATTTTAACTTGAAGACTGATTTTCTTTTTCTGCCTTTTCACCGTCTGCTGATATACAAAATTTTGTATCAGGTATGATAATAGCTTCTCCCATTAGAACCTTAGACTTGGACCTTATGAGACCTGGAAAATCATTCTTCTTGACTGCAGTGATAAAAGAATACATACTGTCTAATGAAGCAGATGTTTTCAAGAAGCAGATGTTTTCAAAGCCAGGATAGTACTAAAATATTGGCTATAGGACTCCAATTTGTGTCAACCATTGATTTAATTTCTGTCATCAGAAATATAATTAGACCCTTCAACAGTACATTCTACGCTTGGATATGTGGCAGAAAAGGCAAAACCACATTCTCAGCAAAGAGCTGTCTTTACTAGTAAACATCTGAAAGCATATCAGGTGTATCTCTTCTTTCTCATATCTTTTTCAGTTTATCTCCTCTGTTTGTCATAAAAATATTTCTGTAATTAAAAGAGCTTCTTAGTTAAGTGGTATGTGCTATGGGAAAAGACGTGAAAGCAACTATTAATAGAAAAGAATTATTATATAACATGGCAAATGGGAAGCAAACAGCAATAAATAAATGAATTAGAAAGAAAGAAATGAAGACAACTGTTAAATGATGCAAAATATATCAACAAAATATCTCATTCAAAAGGATTAATTACAATAAGATCTTTTTTCCAGTAAATCAAGAATATAGACATTTATGGGAGTACATTACTAGATGGAAATTGCTATGTTGTCTCTAATGATGTGAAGGCATCAATAGCTGGTAAAAAATAATATAAATATCTTCTGCATTTAGAAACAAACTACATGATGTATTGTGAGAATCATATGCAATGAGAATGAAATACTTTTTATTACTCTTATTCCAACCATAACTAAGGAGGGTCTTAAAAATTACCTGCTATTGCCTAGTATTTTTTAATTGACAGATTCAGATAACTCAATATTTGTTTCCAAAAAGTGCTAAAAAACTCTGCATTCAATTATGTTAATTCTTGAGGCCTTAGAAAACTAGGGACATTCAAGACTGGAAAAATCTAGCATGCCATCAAGATTAAAAAATAGAATAGCAAGTGGGATGACCTGGATGATTATCCACGTGCTGTCAAATCTCGGCAAAATAAAGGAAACATCCCATGCTGGACCTTATTACTAAAAGAAATCAGGTTGATAATATAATCAGTATATCAAAAAATTCTGATTAAAAAGTTTTAGCTCAGCACTAATCAGTATTTTTACCAGGAGTAAAAATGAGTCAGAGACAATCTGTCTCTGGCAGTGCAACGCTGTAGCCAACAGGGCAAATAATACTCTGGTGTGCATTAATCGATGCATCTCCAGGAAAATCACAGAAATGATTCTTTCAGTAAACTCAGCATTGGTGAGATGGCAGAGAGAGTTCTGGGCGCCGCACTTCAACAAGGACATGGAAAAGCTTGAGAGAGTCCAGAGAAGGGCCACCCATATGATCAGAGATTTGCACGGCAAGCCATATGAGGAAAGGCTGAGGGACCTGGGATTCTTCAGCCTGTAGAAGAGAAGGCTGAGAGGGGACTTGGTAGCAGCTTATCGCTACATTAGAGACATACAGCTTTTCACCAGGGCACCCTTGGGGAAAACCAGGAGCAATGGTCACAAACTCCTGGAAGACTGTTTCAGGCTCAACAGTAGGAAAATTGTCTTCATAGCTAGGGTGTCCAAACTGTGGAATAGGATCCCTCCAGAGGTGGTGCAATCATGTACCCTGGAATTCTTCAGGAGGAGACTGGACGGTCACCTTGCTGGGGTCACTTGACCCCAGTTGTCTTTCCTGCTTGGTCCAGGGGGGCTGGACTCAGTGGTATTCTGAGGTCCATCCCAGTCTACGTTCTAGGAATCTTAAAATCACAGACATATTGGTGGAAACCCCAGTATCAAAAAATAACCTGCTGGCAAGAAGCAGTACAGGCTATGCTCCTGGAGCATGTCTTGATGCAACTGGAGGCTGGGTTCTACAGAGAAACAACTGTGGTTAGAGTGTCTCTATTCCTGCTGCATGCCCCTGCTGCTCCAGTACATGGGGCAAATAGGAGCAGGGCAAAGCTGCATTGGTGGATCAGACCTGGGCTCTGTCCCAGGTAAGCAGGGATGTGGGGGTGGGGGGAATATGTGCGGGAGAATAGGGGAATTGCGGGTGTGGGGGAACTGCTCAGGAGGGGTGGGGCCCCCCAGTGAGACCTCCCCAAATGGTGCACAGGCCCCCTGCAGCAGCACCAGCTGTCAGGGTGCTCATTGCTACTCCTGGAAGAGCCCACCTGCTGTGCCATGCCACCTGAGATTGGGAGCTGTATATGGTGTAGGGCATCAGCCTACCCTGCTGGCGTGCACTCTTGGGCAGGACCAGGCTGCTCTTGCTGCCATGCAGTGCTCGCAGCACCACAGGCAGAAGCTGCATGCCCTTGGGCTGGGCTGGCTCCTGCCTCCATGTGCCCTGCATACCATCAGATCAGGCTGGCTCCATGCAAGGAGGGTTGGCCCTGGCCTGAAAATGTGCAGCTTCTGTGTGAGGTGCCAGGAGCTCTGTATGACAACAAAAGCAGCCCAGTCCTGTCTGAGAGTACACACCAGCAGGCTGGGCTGTCACCATGCACAGCCCCCAGTCTCAGATGACACCGTGTGCTGCCAGGTGGCTGTGCCTGCAGTGTCACTAGTGCCCTGATGGCCAGTCTTGCTGCTGCTGCTGCAGAGGGGTAGGAGCAGAGACGGGGTGAGGGTGAGGACAAGGGCAGGTGAGGGCTCTCCTGAGCAGTCCTTTCCACCCCCACAGTCCCCTTGACCCCCACACAGCTCCCCTACACCCACAACCCCCCACCCCAAATCAACTCCACAAAACCCACACCACCCCAAACCCCTGCACAAGCCCCACATCCCCCACAAACCCCACCCTCACAAACTGTACAGCCACCCCTACACCCACAACCCTTCCCAAAATCCCACATTGCCCCCACACATCTCTCCCCAAGTGCCCAGCCACCAGATGGGACAGGTCCTGCTGGCAGGAGCCCTGGCTGCAGGGGCAACTACTACACTGCACCCCTACCCTATACCTACACCAAAGCTGGGACATGTGGCCCCCGCTTGGAGAGGCTTCTGGTCCCAGGAACTACTTCTGGGCTGTGACGGGCTGGGGGTAGAGGTGGCAATGACAGCAGGGGTGAGAAATAGAGATGGGGGTCAGGGATGGGGGAGCATTCCAGGTAGGAGAGCCCTTCTGCCTCCCTAGTTCAGCCTGTGCAGGGGGAGACCATCCTGGAAGGAAAGGGGCTTGCCCAGACCAGTCCTTGAGCCCCAGTTGAGGGCTCCCCAGGAATAGCATAGATATTGCTGGGGGCTGGGCACAAGTGGAAGGGGCAGAACAGTAAGGGCTGGCACTGCTCAGAACCACAAAGTAGCAGATAGAAAAGCTGCAGCTGGGCTCATGTCCTGGAGCTGGGATGAAGCTGATGCCAGGAGGGAGCTAGTGGGGGGCAGGTAGCGGCTGAGAGTCAGGAGTGAGGAACGAGGGCAGGGCACGGCACTGGAGTATCAGTGCTGCTCAGTTTCCAGTACTGGTGTGGGCATTGCAATGTTTTATTGATATATTTACAATTTTAAAGCAATTCAGAAGCCTACCAGTGCCTCTATCATCATAATAAAATGAATTCTAAATCTCTATACAGTCTGGTGTTTCCTTTTAGTTTTTTTTTAATCATAGAAAAAATCAGAGCTGCCCCTGCCTCCTTCACTCACGAGGATGTGGGGTTCTGAGCAGCACTGATATGCCAATGCCCTGCCCCTGCCTCTCACTCCCAACTCACAGCCCTCCCCAAGTGACCCTCACTCCAGACTCACAGCCCCTGCCTGCCCCCCCACTAGCTTCCTCCCTACAGCAGCTCCATCCCAACACCAGGACATGAGTCTGGCTGCAGCTGTTCCACCTCCTGCTTTGTGGCTCTGAGCATTGTCAGCCCTTGTTGTTCTGCTCCTTGTGCCTGTGCCCAGGCCCCAGTGATCCCCATGCTGTTCCTGAGAAGCCCTCTACTGCAGCTCAGGGATTAGGCTGGGCAAGCCCCTTCCCTTCCAGGCTGGCCTCCCCCTGCACAGGCTACTTTAGGGGGCCAGAGGGGCTCTAAGCCTGGATCTAGTGGCCTCTCCTACCCAAAGCACACCCCCACCCTGACTCCCATCTCTCTGTTACAAACGCATCCCTGCTGTCCCCTCTACCTTACCCCCAGCCCATGACACACCCAAGTGGTTTCTGGAGACAAGGAACCCCCACCTTCCATGCTGGTGCTGCATGTCCCAGTACTGGTGTGGGCACTGGGCAGGTCTGAAGTGTGGCAGTTGTCCTGCAACCACAGCTCCCGCCTGCAGGGCCCATCCCATCCCATTTGGCCAGCTGGGCAAGCGGGGGGTGAAATTTGTGTGGGAGGTGGGTGCAGAGTTTGTAGGAGGGTATGAGGAGTATGGGGTTTGTAGGTGTGTTGTTGGGGGGGTTGTAGGTAGGGGGGTACTGCTTAGGAGGGGTGGGTCCCTCACCTTTCCCCTGGCACAGCCCCCCTCCACCCCACAGCAGCAGCCATCAGGCTGCTCAAGGCCCGCTACTGGAAGAGCTCCCCTATGGTGTGGTATGGCCTCAGCCACCTGAGACCCAGAGGCATCTGTGCCACAAACAATGTTCCTGGCCCAGCCCAGGGGCATGCACCTTCATGCAGGACTGGGCTGCTCTTGCTGTCATCCAGGGTCCTGGCCCTGCATCCAAGAGCCATGCATTGGGCTGGGCTGGGTCCTGCCTCCAAGTACCCCATGTGCCATCAGTCTGGGCCGGCTCCATGGAGGTAAGACCTGGCCTGGCCTGGCCCAACATGCAGCCCCTGCATGTAGTGCCAGGGGCCCTGGGCAGCAAGAGTGGCCTGGTTCTGCTTGAAGGCACACATCCCTGGGCTGGGCTGGGCTTGCACCATGTGCCACAGGCAGCACTGGGTCTCAGGCAGCCGGGGCCATGCCTTACCATAGGGGCCTCTGCCAGCAGTGGGCCCTGAGCACCTGATGGCCACTGCTGCAGAGGAGGAGAAGCTGTACACCATGCAGGGGGCCGGAAGAAGACCCACCCCTCCTGAGCATTCTCCCCCACCCCAACAAACTCCCCCTACATACAATCTCCCCACTCCCACATCCCTACTTAATGGGGTCAGCGCCTGGGTCTGGTTCACCACTGCAGCCCTGTCCCACTCCTATTTTCCTATTCTCCTATTCATATTATTATTATTATTCCTATTCTCCTATTCATCTTATGTTTATGGCCTTAGTTAAATGATCTTCACCTGGATATCCAGAAGTGAAATTGCACCCTGTTGATACTATTAGATCTTTTAACAACTTTTGATAGCTGACCATGAAGTGTTGATAACACATTTGCATGACTTGGTAGGTATTTGCAGGACTTTTCTTAACTAGTTCTGCTCTTTCCTAACAGAGATCTCAGAATGTGGTGGGGCCATGTTCATTCTCCCCTTGAGACCTTCCTTTTGGGATTGATGACACCCAGCTTTCTTTATCTCTCTATTTCACCTGATTCAGGTCCTGCAGTCTCTGCTCTTACCCAGTGCCTAGCTACTGTTGGGAATTGGTGAGGGTGAACCAAGTGAAGCTGAATCCAGACAAGACAAAGGTGATTGTAGTGGGCAGACACCAAGATTTGGGGGGGGCGGGGGGAGACTGGGACACTCATTATGGATGGGATTCAACCTCCCCATGTCCCTCAGGTCTACAGCTATGAGATGCTTCTGGGTCCCTTGCTGCACTTGGATTCTCAGGGTGCAGTTGTGCCTAGGAGTGACTTTCACCAACTGTATCTGGTGGAACAAGTGCATCCTTTTCTTTCAGTTTCAAATCTGGTCACCATCATCTGACAGCCGAAGGAGGGCTTGGGACCTTCTAATGTTGGCTACAAAGGACCCGCTCTCAGGATCATCATAAATTCTAGTTTATTGTACAGGATGTGAAATTACCAGTAAAATCATATATACAAACTTTGAGTTATGAGAGGTACTGACCACCTTAACACACTGACACACACACAATTGCTGCAATAGTCGTGTAGCACTGATGTTGGCTTACACCTGTCTGGGGCACTGGAGTCTTCTGCTGATGGTCAGCTTCCTCCAAAGTGATGTCTTCTCCAGAAGAGGGTCGACTGCTTGCCCTTCTGCCTCAGTAGGTCAGGTGCTAGATGAGAGGGCGTCACTGAGGGTTATGCTTCACTGCCTTTTATCCCTTTCTGGAAGACTTGTGTGATTCCCCCAGCACCATCTTGGCTGCCCAGCTCACAGGTCGCTGTCCCATGTGGGTCTTGAGTAGTGCATGACAGCTGTTAGTCACAGTCACTAGAGGTTTTGCCCAATGCTGAAATTTTGGGAAGCCACCCTTGACTTGATTGATTCAATGGCTGTGTCCCTGCAGGTTTCAGGTAGTTTGGTTAGCATAAAATGGCTTGTACAGTAGAGTTTTGTAACGGTAATTTCCTCTGGTTAGGCTAGTGTTGCCGGCACAAGGTGCCCGAGGGAGGCAACAATTGGGTTCGTTGCCCGGTGTGCGTCGCCAATAAACATACTGGGGGGAGAAGTAGACAGAGTTTATTTGAGCTCAAGTAAAAGGTGCAGGGAGACTGTATGGTCTCAAATCCTGCACCCCTAGCCCTGCAACAGTGTATTTTTATACCCTGGTCACTTCCAGCAGTAGTTTTCCACTAGTTGGCTTCCACTCCCCCCACCCCCTTCCCTCCTCCCTTCTCTCTCTGAGTGGTGTCCTTGCATTCCACAGATAACAGTTTTAGGGAGTTTCAGCTTGCCTGCTACTCATCCTGTTTTCCAGTATTACAGGAGGTTACAAAGAGTTTAAGGAAAGGGTTATAAAGGTTCAGGAAGGGGGGGGGGGCCCTGGCTCGCCTGGGCCTAGAGCAGAGGGGCTTCATCGACACTCGTGGTCTTCCATCCCTCTGAGTTACCTAGGGTTATGCCCAGTGACACCAACACTAGTGTCATTTAACAGCCAGAGGCTCTTGCTTTGTCATTCAATTATCTATTGACTCATACTTGCATTCACTCAAGAGACCAACCCAATATAGCAGACTTTATCACTTCACAATTACAGTTTCAATGCTGTTTTAAACAATGGCCCAGGGTGTAACTTCATTCTACAGGAAGTATATTCCTTAAGGGTTTAAAATAACATATAAAATACAAAATGCCATGGCAAAGATGAGAAAAATGAACTATGAAAATGCAGTGAGAAATATATAAAAATGTAGTGTGACGTAGTGAGGATCAAAGGCTACTGGGGACAGTGAGTGAGTTAGGTTAGCACCAAGATATAATTACAGTCTTTGAAGTGGATATTCTAGTTCTTTTGTTTTCTGAGCCTTGCCATACCCATGCAATGTGTGTGCTAGGTTTCTGTCAGTACTCAGAAGGAAAAAGAATTGCACAAAATGTGGAGAGGGATGCAGGCAAGAAGGGGCTTCTTGTTACACTAAAGGGTACAAATTGGAAGCCCAACAAGAATACTGACAAAACTAAAGACACAACATCCTAACATGCCACAGGTAGAGCAAGGAGACAATAGCCCTCTACTTCTGTAAAAGCTCCCTGTCTTTTTTTTTGTTTTCTTCCCCCATCTCATCCCTCAATTTGTTCCTTTCCTTATCCAAATAATCCTTGTTAGGTATCTGACTGCAGCTTGATTTTTTCTTTTTTGTTGTGAAGACTGAGTCCAGCTAACTGTTGATTAGCTCTATCTTCTTCTATCTCCTGTTAAGAGTTTCCCTTAGCTAGTTAACAAAAGGGCCCACAGTTTCCTTGGTCTTTCTTTTCTGGCCAGCATACCTATAGAACCTCTTCTTGGTGTCTTTAACCTCCATGACCAGGTGCAGCTCATTCTTTATTATGGCCTTCCTGATTCAGTCCCTGCAAGGTCTTGCTATTTCCTGGTATGCTTCCTTGGTGACCTGCCCATTCTTTCATTACCTGTATGCTTTCCTTTTGCAAGCTTATTAGCTCCCTCAGTCCATTTAAATCTGCATTTTGAAGCAAAATTAAAATGCTAGCCTTCCAGTATTTGAGCTAGCTCCAGTGTGTTTGCACAGCACTGCCTTTCTCTGTGTAGACATACCCTTGGAGTCTTTATGACTGATGGTCTTTCTAATAGATCTGTTCAAAGGCAGTCACAAGATATTGGGCTAAAATTAGGAATCACTGAGTTAGATTTTTGACATGTGTTACGCAGAAGGGCAAACTAAATGACTGTAATAAAGTTTTTTGTGGGTTTAATAGTTATTCAGTTGTGACCTCCTCCCTTCCCCTCCCATCTGGAGAAGCTGAAAAATGTTTTGTATCCCCTTTTCTGGCACTCAGTTTCTTTGGCTGGGCATACTTCCCAGCAGTACCGCAGTATTAACTACATTTAAAATATATTTATATATAGTGCAGTGTCCTCTGTTTCTGTCCACAGAGTTTTCTGTCAGACTCTCAGCTTCCTGAGTTCCCTTATTGAGACTCATTGCACTGAAATTTGTACCCTAACTTTCCCCAGGTTTCCTATGAAGTGCACTTTGCTAATGTCACTTGCAGAAAGTCAGTGTTTTGCTACTCATCTAGCCTTCTGCTGTCAGTCTCAACCCCAATGACAGAGATAAAACTTCGGACTGCTCAAAGTTATTTCTTCTGTTTGACTAAATGATTGATGAGGAACTTAATATTTTCTATAATTCTTCCAATACACTTTAAATTCTTTTCTGTAATTGAGAAAATATTTCCATTTCTTTTTTAATAACTTTCTTCCCACTTCTTCTACTATTGCTTATGAGCATCTTTTTTCCTTCCATCTCTGGTTTTGTGGATATGGCCCTTTCTTTTCTGTTACTAAGGAATCTGAGTCTCCGTGCTACAGTGGCTCTGCTTTGGGCCTGGAGCCTAGTTTCTTAAAAGGAGTTTAGGTTTTTTTGCTTTTCTCATTGCTTCTTTTCCAAGCCAAGGCTTTTCCTATCCCCCTAGCTTCTCTCAGTCCTAACAATCCTTTCCTTCTTTAAACTCAGCTCTGCCTAGTGTATTCTGAAAGCAGGGGAAATGTGCTGCAGAGCAGTCACACAATCTAAATGTGTTGGGGGCGGGTTTTGGGGGGAGGGGTGTTTCTTTCTCTTTGTCCTCTTTTTCTCCAGCTTGGAGATTATATGAACACATAGCTGCCAAGGTTTGTGTAGCTCAGTATGTGACATTCTGATAAAGTATTTAATGAGCTAGTTGAAAATTTCAGTTTCAAACTTGCATCTCTAATTTACCAGAACAGCTCTCTTTGTAGCACACACCACACATCAGACATTATCCAACCCCACTTTGGCATTCTTTCCAAGTTCGGCTCATGGCAACACAGAGAAGGAGTGATGTGGGGCCAGGAAGAAGGAAGCAAGCTGAAGAATCTTTCAATGAGCCAGTTCCTAGTCTTGAAGTAAGCAGGCCCTCAGTTCTACCCTAGACGTGTTCCTAAGGAGACAACATTATTTCAGCTACCCTCCCCTTTCTCCATTTTATCTTTGGCAATGGATAAAATGGTTAGAGGCAGTGGCTCAGTCTTGAAAAGCACACTGAACAGGGAGGCCTGGATTATGATTTACCTGTAGTTTGGTGGTTTAAGAACCATAGTGGAAGTCAGAAAGTTACAAATTCAAACCACCTCTGGGTGAGAGGAGCTTCCTGTAGTGGATTGAGGACTTTCTTAGCTCAAAGAGTCCTTAAAACTTTACACAATTCTTTATTTTTCTGGGTACACTTGCCTCTCAGGAACCACTACAGACATAAATCATAATTCTTTAACACACTTAGCATAGTCTATACAGGGTGCTCTCACAGTCCTGAGTCTTCTCCAGCCCCTGAGAAGGAGCTTGTGGCTTCCTGCCACTCCATCTTCCTTCTCTAGCTGTCTCTGACTCAGCTTCTGATGTGGTGCTGTTGTTTCCAGGCTTGCAGTCCCTAGATCTTCTTCCAGACACCGAGAATCACCATGGCTCAGTTTTGCCACCACTAGACTAGTACTTCTGTCTTCACTATCCCTCAGTCTTCTGTCTCTCTTGGTTCCCTTCTGGCTTCTTTCTCTGTGAGTCTTTCAGCTTTCTGTGGCTAGCTAATTTTTGGTATCAGTTGGCTCAGTCCTCCTGGCAGACCTCTAATCAAGTTACACTACTTGCAGCTGGGTGGTAGCCCCTGCAAACCTGAAGACTCCTGCAGCCTGGTATGTGTAGGCTGCTGCAAGCTGTTCATAGCTAGTCTGCTATACTTCCCCTTAGATATATGGAGGAAAATAGATTCCCACTGTCATTCCTTAAATTTGGGAAACATTATTAATTCCCAGTGAGCCATATGACATGGCACCATGAAACCCAAGTGCAGTGATTCTGATCCTGGGTGCTACAGCACCTTGGGGTGTCTCAGATTCTTTGACAAATGCAACAGGGTACTTTGCAGCTGTTAGGTATGCAAACAGCTATACATGATTCACAAGATAAACCCACAGATTTCAAAGAGGAATTCATACTATCAAAAACATTCTGACCTGTTGTGGTCTTTCTGAGTTTTTTGAAACAATCTAGTTGCTCTATTATTTTTCTGTAGTCAAGAAATGAGTGAAAGCTAAGAGCTGGCATTTCTGAGGACCGTCTTGAGTCAAACAAGGGGGGCCTTGAGCCTATGAAAGCTATGAACCACTGCCCTGGTGCCATTTTCCCAAAGTTCTGAGTAACAGATTTCATAGATTTCATAGACGTTAGGGCTGGAAGGGACCTCGGAAGATCACTGAGTCCAGTCCCCCACCCAAAGGGCAGGAAGTCAGCTGGGGTCATAGGATCCCAGCAATTTACTCTTGAAGGTGTTCAATGTAGGTGCTTGAACCACCTCCAATGGCAGGCTGTTCCAGACCTTGGGAGATCAGACAGTAAAGAACTTCTTCCTTATGTCCAGCCTGAAATGGTCTTGCGGTAATTTATAACCATTCGAGCTTGTCATCCTTTGGGGTGCTCTGGTGAACAAATGTTCCCCCAGATACTGGTGGTCACCCCGATAAACTTATAGGTGGCCATCAGATCACCCCTGTGCCAGCGCTTTTCCAGGCTAAAGAGCCGCATGGCTCTCAGCTTGTCATCGTAAGGTCTGTTTTCCTGACCTCTGATCATGCGCGTGGCTCTCCTCTGGACTCTCTCAAGCTTCTCCACAGAAGAGACAAAACCAATTTCCAGTGCTTCAAGGCTGGCCCTTTTCATCTACTCATAATTTACTTTAAACATTTTACACATGCAAACCACCTGAATCCAGAAACACTAGGCCACTGCTCAGCAATCTGAAAATAAGTCAAGAGTAGGAAAGAAGAATAAGCCTTAGTTTATGTGGGGATCTGATATACATATTGGCATCCGGTTTAAAATGCATGAAAACTGAGAGAAGGTTCTCTGGTGCAAGCATAGACTTTTCTCTCAAGTTGCTTTTAGTGCTTACAAGAGTTTAAATTTGATGAAGTTGTTAAGACAAGGTTCTTTGGTTAAATCCACTATCTTTTATTAGACCAACTCAAATAGTTGGAAACGTTCTTCATAGCCAGTTTCCTGGATGGAGTGGAAGAACCAACACCATCTGCAGACACTTCCTCACGAAGTGTGTTGCCTGATGAAGGGTGTTTGTGCCCGAAAGTTGGCTAAGAAGAATTTTTCCAACTATTTGAGCTAGTCTAATAAAATATGTCAGATTTACCCAAAGAACCTTGTTTGCCTGTGTCCTTAGACCACACAGCTACAACCTGCACCCATGAAGTTGTTAATTAACTTCACCAGAGTAGGGGAGCAAAGTAGGGGTAATTTGTTCATAATGTAGTAGGTTTGTAGTTTTATTGTAACCATGATGGTCTAGGAAATGCATGAGAGGCAAGTATTTTTTGTGATATTGTTTATTGGACCAACTGTATAGCTATGTCTTTGTGGACATATTAGCTCAGATTGCACTTACTCTTTGCTATGTGGGGGGCACAGGGAAACATTCACTGGCAATAGGAAAGCTCCTTTAGTATGTGCCCTTTGGAAAGCTATGACTCTTCATTCCATGCTGTCTCTGCTCTGATTTTCCACTTGCAGGTCATTTCTGAACAAACTGCTGCTTCTTTGATGCAGTGGGATATGTTGTAAAGTACAAGTTTCTCATAAATTGAGGTTAGTGGATTTTACAGTAAAACTGATTTGGTCAAAATTGGTTAATTTAGACATACATACACAACTGCATTAAGAAATTCAAAGTAAGATTGCATCTGAAAGGGATGGAAAAAGGGCACTGGAAAACTCAAGTCAGGGATTTTCCACAGCAAGTTGACATTAAGTATACAGTTTTTAAGAGAGAGAGAGAGAGTGCAAAATTCATCATGGTTCAGATTTAATCCCAGCAGCTTGAAATAGAAGTTACCACCTGTGCTCTTGTTAAGGTTGCTCCTTACTGGAAAATGATACGCAAGATAAAAATTCCACTCTGCTGCCAGATTTGAGGAGGCAGCTTGCTAATGTTTTTCTCAAGTTGTTAATTCCCCTGATTTGTGTTACAGAGGAAAGAAAAACAGATCCACTTGAAAAAATAATGTTAAATAGAAATCCCAATCTTGTCAAAAAGGGGTTGTGGCTCTCCCTCTCTACAGTGACATTAGAAAAGATTTGTGCTTCCTTTTTTTCTTTTTTTTTAGTACAGAATATCAGGCCAGAAAATTTTAAAAGAAGGGGTCAGAATATATTTATATTGATGATTTCTGGGTTATACTGCTGTTGCTTGTCACATATATGTTTAACATCCTATCCAGCTGATGGAGTTTTGCAGGATTCTCCAGTTTGTGGGTAAATAGTTGAGAGAACTGTGGAGGGAAATGGATATTTGTAGCTTCATGAAAGGTATTAGGTAAAGACTCATGGACAGTTGGATCCTGTTAGGGTCTGAAACTTTAAAATTAGGAATGATCCAAACTTCAACACTTGCAATGAATATACAAGCTGCTGTTGAGTCTTGGGTACTTTCAGAGGAGAAAGAACTGACAGAAAGAGCCTTGTTACGTGTTACACAAATATTGAGTCACATACTGAAATATTGATAGGTGTTAATGCTAGCTCAAGTTTGGAGCAATCCCTCATTCAGGCCAGCAGGGGTCTAGATGGCTGATAGGTAAGAATCCCCCCCTTCCATTCTGGGCTTGCCCCTGCCCCCTGGGCCTCCCTTTCTTTCCCTGCCCCCAGAGGCTCCCCACTTACCCCTCAGGGTTCTCCCTGTTCTCCCCCTGCCTACTTGTAGCTTCTTGTATTGTCTGTCCCAGGAGAGCAGGCAGGGAAGACTTAATTTGCCTGACTGGCTTTCTTCTGCTGCCGGGGGGGGGGGGGGGGGGGGGGGGGGGGGGGGGCGGAGCAGCGGTTGCTCCGCTCAGTGGGCCAGCAGGGGAAGGAGAGGGTGTTTAGATTCACCTAGAGTGGCTGCACCTTAGTTTAATACCATCTGGGTGACACAGATCAGAGATAATTCTGCCCTGGAGTGGCATAACTTTGAGCCACCTAGTAAGTGCTTAAAACTTGTTTTAGGTGTGAATGTGTGGACAATTTGGGGTTAAGAGCTCCAGGAGCTCCCTAAAATTACTGTGCAACAAGGCCCAAAGAGGCTTTTCTCACCCCAAAGCTCATGCTCAGTGCTTTAAGGTTTCAAATATATCCTTTGTAAGGAATATGATTACTGTTCTTGTTAATCCTGACACCCCATGTCCAGGAGTTTCAACAACCCAGTGCCTTCTATGGCCACACTGTTCCTGTACAGTTCACATAAACAGATTAAAACATCTCTTAAGGTAACGGTTCCCAAACTGTGGGTTGCAACCCCAAATGGGGTTGCAACATCAGCAGATGGGATTGTGTGGCACTCTCCCACACCAGGTCCTGCCTGCTGGGCTCTGGGCTGCAGAAACCTGGGGAAGGGAAGCAGGGTGAGGAGCTCCAAGCCCATAGCAGACAGCCCACATTCTTCCCCTCGCCTCCCCCCCTCCTCCCCCACCCAATGCTCTGGGCTCAGCAGCTGCTACTTCCTGAGGGCAGCAGCTGGGGCTCAGATGCTGCTGGGGTGAGGGGGCAATGGGCTCTTGGGGAGAGTGGGGGGCTGCACATTGGGAGTGAGGGGCACTGGCAGGGCCAAAGAGCTGTGGATTGAGAGTGAGGGGCACTTGAGGGTATGTGGGAGGTTGGGAGTTGGGAGTGAGGGGTCATGCTGAGGAAGTGGGATCACGCATGGCTTCACACTGAGGAAAAGTTTGGGAAGTGCAGTCTTCAGAAGCTTGTTACTGATAAATTAATACTGGCCTGTCCCCAGAAAATGGGTGAGTACATTTTCAGGAAATGGCAAGTGACATGAGATGTTAAGTTTGAGTGGGCTTTGGTCTTCTGCAGCTGAAAGTTTCTAAAGCTGTTTGCAATTTATCCCAATGCTCTATAACCGCCTCTTCCAACGTATGGCTTTGGAAATACAACATTTGGCTTCAACAGCCTGAGTGGAAGGTTTGTTTGGGATTAGGTTATTTGTTTACTGTCCCAACATAGATTCAGCAATGCTAGGGTCAGAAGGGACCTCTATAGATCCTCAAGTCTGAGCCCCTGCCTACATAGGAAAGAGTGCTGTGGTCAGATGACCCCAGCCAGATGCCTATCCAGCCTTCTCTTAAAGACCCCCAAGGTAGGGGAGAGCACCACCTCCCTTGGAAGCCCATTCCAAATTTTGGCGACTCTTACTGTGAAGAAGTTTTTCATGATATCTAAATCTGCTCTCTATCAGTTTGTGACCATTGTTCCTTGTTACCCTAAGAGGTGCCCTGGCGAATAGAGCAACTTTGATCCCTTGCTGCACCCCCTAATGAATTTGTACACAGCCACAAGATCACCTCTCAGCCTTCTCTTGCGGAGGCTGAAGATGTCCAGGTCCCTCAGTCTCTCCTCATGGGGCTTGTCCTGTAAGCCCCTAACCATATGTGTGGCCCTCCTTCAGAGCCTCTCAAGTCTATCAACATCCTTCTTGAAGTACAGCACCCAAAACTGAATGCAATGCTCCAACTGCATTCCAGTGCCGCATAGAGGGGAAGTATCACCTTCTTGGTTCTATTTGTCATGCATCTGCTGACGTATGATAAAGTGCAATTAGCTTTGCTGCTGATTTCATCACACTGACGACTCATGTTCATCTTGGAGTCCACTTTGATTCCAAGATCCCTTTCCACTTCTGTGCTCCAGAGAGGGTCACTTCCCAGCCAGTAGGGAAGCCAACAATGTTAACATTTATTTGGTTTCTTAGTAAAGCTTCCCTGCTTTACTTGTAGGAACCAGGTCTTCAAGAGCTGATGATGGGTTCACCTGTAAAATATGGACAAGGAGCAAATCTTTTTTTTTTTTTTGTCCCATCCCTTTAGTTTGTTTAGATTACCAGTTGGGTAAAATTGACCAGTATCAGTGTAGACTGCATTTTAGGGCTGAATTCTAAAGATAGGAAAGCCTCGGTGAGTTTTAAGTGTTGTAAAAGTGTCTCAAATTAAATTATGAAGTTTGAAAGAAATATAGTTGAATTTGGGAGTCTTTGGACATTCAGGAAAAATATACTATTTTTAAAAATAGATTAACTGAGTGGCATTAAATTACTTGTATGGACACTTCAATTTAGAATTAAAGTAGCCTTAGTGTGTACTTAGTGTGTACTTCTGTGTAGTGTAGGTCTGGTCAGCTTTTTTCCTGCTCAGTTCAGGGCCAGTGAGATAGGCCTGAACTTTCCTTTGAGCTCTTTTTCAGTTTTCTGCCCAGCAGAGCTGGGACTGGGACTAGCAATTTTGGGGTGTGGTATGCTAACAGAACCAGGAGTTAGTCCCTCAAAGCCACCATATGAAAGTGGAACTTCACTTAACAAATAACTTAAGGTAAATGAAATTAAAGCCATTTTAATTCTGAATGAAAATGTTCACACAAGGGTTTAATACAGTTTAACTAATCCACTTTAAGGTGACGTCTCTAATTAATTTGGATTATTTTTTCCTGAATATTTCTGGTTAGAAGATCTCTTAATATCCAGTCTGAACTGCCATAAGACATCAGCCATGACACTCCATCCTGTTATCTCTCCAATTTTGCTTTCCCTCCAATTTTCTACTTTTACTTTTCTAAAATATGGGCAGTCTACCATTATTGGTCTCAGGAATCTCATATATAGAGGTGTAGCTCTTCTTCCAGGCACTGGTCAACAGCAACAAGGGCTGGGTTCAATTCTGGGGTACTAAATATATTTTACCTTAGCTTGAGCCCCTACCTAGACCACCTGGAAAACACTAAATGAATTACTAGGGTGTCCCACATAAACTAAATCTTCTCTTTGCAAACAGTATAAACACGAACTCCCAAACTTATTACACTGAATAAAAGCAAACAAAAGCAAACATTAAATATAATTTTAAAAAACTATTATTACAAAGCAATGTCTATAGGTGGCATCCTCTTCAACCCTACCCAGGTAGTCTGGGACTTGGGGCTCCCCAATGGGTAGTTCTGGGGGCCTGAACCCCTATACCTGCCCTTCAGCAATTGGCTGGAGGAGGGGGGCCCATACCAGAGAGTCCTATGAGCTGTCCCTTGGGTTCACTGCACCATGGGGAACTGCTCGAGAGCATGGGTCCTTTTGCATCGCAAGAGGCTCCATTGCTCCTGGAGAAGTGGTAGAGCACCAGCCCCCACTTTCATATGGTGGCTTTGAGGGACTAACTCCTGCTTCTTTTAGCATACCACACCCCAAAATTGCTAGTCCCAGTCCCAGCTCTGCTGGGCAGAAAACTGAAAAAGAACTCAAAGGAAAGTTCAGGCCTATCTCACTGGCCCTGAACTGAGCAGGAAAAAAGCTGACCAGACCTACACTACACAGAAGCCTGGGAAAATGACAAATAGTTCCAGGCTTCATCCTGGCCCAAATCTGGTATCTAAACATATGGCTGAAGTTCAGCTGCACAGCTAGGCTGAAATGCAACAGCTATGAAACAACAAAAAGGGCCCAGGCCTATGGCTGCAGTCTGGACAGCAAATCTCAGCTATACCAGGATGCTGAGACACTACACTTCCCAAACACAGAGGCCGGAAACTGCCAGGACCCATTCCTGGGTAGTTTGTTCCAGGGATTAATATCCCCATAGTATTATTGCACTCAGGCTTGTGTGGCCAAAACTGCCAGCAGAACTGCCAGGGCTCCACTCCTGATCAGCAGGGATCCTGATTTTTCTCTGATAAAAAGTACCTAATTTTCAGATTAAAAAAGGTAACCCACAATCCACACTTTTCTGTTATTAAAATGAAACACCACTATACACACACACACACACACACACACACATACACACATATACAGGCAGTCCTCAAACTTACAGTGCGGTTCTTGAAAACTGCATCTTAAGTTGAAATGCTGCAAGTCAGAACCAATTTTCCCATAGGAACAATGTTATCAGTGGGGGGTTGTTTCCTTTACACAACTGCCTCTGGGTAGTAAGTTTGTTGTGGTGTGGGGAGGGAAGGGGATTGGGGGGTGGCACTGGAAGCAGGGGCTATGCCCTCCTGCTGCTTACCTGGCTGGGCTGGCGGAGTGGGGGCTGCAGCCACTAAAAGTCACCCATAGCTCCTGCCACCTTTCCTGTGCAGCCCCGACCGCTCCCATCCACCCCACAGAGAACCAGGGGCACATTCCCCACCCCATGTAATGTCACCGCTCACCCAGCTGGGGCGGGGACAGAGCTGCAGGGAAGCTTGGGCAGCTCCTGCCACTGTGCACTGCTCATCCAAAGGCAGCACAGCTTCTCCGTCCTATGCCCCACCGCGACTCCAGCTGGGTGAGCAGTGGGAGTGGTGTGCAGTGGCGGGAGCCTCTCCAGTCTCCATGTGTCTTTGGTCTCCCTATGCCTCCATGTCCTGCCCCACTTCCCTGGCCCAGCTGGATGAGCAGCAGCAGGGCATGAGGGGGCATGTGCCCCCAGATTGTCCAGAGGCAGTACAGCGCCTCTGTCCCACACCCCCTTGGCTCTGATGGGCACGCGGTGGGTGGGCATAGTCCTCGCTCTCAGTGCTGCCTGCCTGGAGTGCAGCCCCGGCCCTGCAGATCCAGTTGCACCCCCCTGCCATGCCCTTCCTGACCATTGGTACATAGCAGTGGGAGCTGCCCCCCACACCGCAGCTGAGCAGCACTTCCCCCAGCCCCAGTCCCTCCCTCACTGCAGGGGCATTTATCCACCCTCCCACAGCCCTTCCCTCCTTCCACCACAAGAGACTTACCAGCCAGAGGCACCTGTGTTTAGCATCGTAAAGTTGAAACCGGCATTGGGACCTCAAAACAAGGTGTCAGTTTATAAACGTCATAAGTATCATTTGTTGTAAGTCAAAAAATCATAAATCAAGGACTGGCTGTGTGTGTGTGAAATTTTGATGGGTGTTTTGTTTCAAAGCTGCTTCAATGTGTTTTGAGCTTGAAACAGCAAAATCAAAATGAAATGAAGGGTTTCAAAACAGCTTCAAAAGGAAATGAGGTCACTTGAAATGTTTTGCAAGTTTTGAAACTTTTTGGGTTTTGAAGCCAGGCTTGCTTTCAGTTAAACAGAAACTAAGGACAGAGAGGGGGAATGTGGGGGGAAGGACTGCTCTGATATTGACATGTGTATTTGGCCAGTGACTGATCCTTCCCTGAGGTTCCTTCCAATCCCACTGCTCTGGGAGAGGGATGGAAAAAACAGCATAAAAAGTCACACACATCACAAGTTTTGCTTTTCAGCAACCTGAGGTGCAGTTTCCCAGAATCCACTGCACCTATCTCCTTGAAACTTGACAAACTTTGTGGCCTCTACAGGGGCTACCATTTCTGCTTTTTTCATTCAGGTAAGGAAAGAAATGACAAAGTTATAGGCATTTTCATGATTTCCCATTATAGCCTATGGGTGAAACATTGAAATGTGTCGAAACAGTATCAAAACAGCGAGACAGTTTCGACGAAACAAAACAGAACAGTGCTTTGAAACAGTGAAATGAAACATTGTCCCTTTGAAATGGCAAAATTTAAGTCTAAATGAAATGGTGCTGTTTTGCCCAGCCCTAATGTATATATTAGTGGTGTTTCATTTTAATCACAGGAAAAAATAGATTTTGCTTTACTTTTTTAAATCCAAAAATTGGGGATTTTTTTTAATCAGAGAAAACCAGGATCCCTGCTGATCAGTACACACAACCCAGTGTGTGTGTGTGTGTGTGTGTGTGCGCGTGTGTGCGCGCGCATGTATGTGTGTGTGGCAGAGGTAAAATCTTCCTACTCCCAGCCCCATTATACATCCAAGAACTACATCCATTCTTTTTGCAACAACACTAAAAAAGCATCTCATGCTGCTGGGCTTAACTCACTAGATGCCTAGATGCCCTGTATGTAGTTTCTGGCAAAATCCTGGTGTACATAACCAGAATCAGGCAAGGACTTCTGATTCCATGCTATTGCACTGCTAGAAGTGAATTCTTCTGCACCCTGCAGAAGCAGATTCATTCAATGGGATGCCCTTAGGTACTTGAAGAGAGAGATCCTTGTTTAGGCAGGTTAATGGCTATCTATTCATTCCAATGTGGAATTTTAATTCGTGTTAAAAAAATGGTGTCTGCTCAGAATCCTCCTTCCTTCTGATCAGCTCAGCTGAACTTTTTACATAAGCAGCTAGACATCTACATGGACAGCAGCATAAATCTTTTACTCCATAAATAGCTAAATGGGACTGAAAGTGCCTCAGTATTTTACAGATAAGGTTCTTTGCATGAATCTGATATATTTTATTAGACCAACTTAAATAGTTGGAAAACAATTATTAAGCAAGCTTTCGGGTTCAAAAACCCTTTGTCAGGCTAAGGAAGTTTAAGCAGTTGGTCTGTGCTCTTCCTGGATGGAATGAAAAGTAAAGAAGCCAGAGGCTGGTCTGATATGCATACAAGACTGGTAGTCAGTGAAAATATAGATTGAGGAGTCTCAATGGGTGAGAGACAGGTGGGGGTGGGGGAGAAGAGAGAGAAGGGGGGTGAACAGTGGAGAGATACCTGGGGAGTCAGATGTCTGGCAGGTTGTGTCATAAATCCAATGTCTATATTTAGTTCATGATTTTTAGTGTACAGAAGGTTGATAAAGTGAAGTTCATAGGCTCGTCCCTGAGAAGTGTTTTGTAAGTTTCCTTTGAGGATCAGGACTGAGAGATTGGAGAGAGAGTGGTTTTCTTGTGAGAAATGTGCCCCCACAGGTAATTGAGTATTCCTGTCTTTGATAGATTTCTGGTGTGCTCATTCTGGTGCACAGTTGTTGTTTGGTCTCTCCTGCGTATTTTCCACCAGGGCATTTGGTGCATTGGATGAGATATATTACATTTCTGGAGGTGCAGCTGTAAGATCTGGGAAATGCTGATGGCTCTGTTGTGGGGTGTAGTAATTGTGGGGGTGGTGGAGATGTGTTGGCAGGTTTTGCATTTCTTGTCATGGCATGGTCTGGATCCATTTAGTGTGTTCTGGGCTTGAGGAAGTTTGCTTCTGGTGATGAGGTTAGTGAGGTTTGGTGTTCATTTGACGGTTAGGATGGGTGGGTCTGGGAAGATCTTTTTAAGAATAGGGTCTCTTTCTAGCATGGGCTGCAATTGTTTGAGGATTTTCCATACAGGTTTGAGGGAGGGGTGATATGTCATAACCAGCGGTGTGCGATTTGTGGGGGGGTTTCTTCTGTACTGCAGCAGTTCTTCACATGGTATCTGGGTGGCTCTTTCAAACGTGCGATCTCTCTCTCTAGAGGAGTGTCATTGTTGGGTGAAAGCCTTTTTAAGATTAGTGAGGTGGTAATCCCAGGTATTCTCTTCAGTGCAAATTCAGTGGTATCTGAGGGCTTGGCTGTATATCACAGCTTTTTGGGTGTGTTTAGGGTGATTGCTGGTTCTGTGCAGATATGTATGTTGGCCTGTGGGTTTCTTGTATAACGTGGTCTGTATTTCATCATCCTGGATACTGATCATTGTGTCTAAAAAGGAGATGTTGGTGCTGGAGTGTTCTAGAGGAAGTTGGATGGAGGGATGGTGATTGTTGAATTTCTGATGGAACTCCATCAGAGATTGCAGGTTTTCAGTCCAAATGATGAAGATGTCATCAATATATCTTAAGTATAACAAGGGTTTGATGGTACAGTTCTTAAGAAAGTCTACTTCCAGGTGGCTCATAAAAAGGTTGGCATACTGTGGGGCCATTTTGGTGCCCATAGCTGTTCCCATCATCTGGAGGAAGTATTGATTATTAAAAGTGAAATTGTTGTGTGTGAGGATGAAGTGTATAAGGTCAGTAATATCTTTGGGTCTGTATTCGGAGTTGTAATCTTGTTCCTGTAGATATGTAAGGCAGTCTTGGATGCCGTCCTGGTGTGGGGTGTTGGTATATAGGCTGGTAACTTCCATGGTGGCTAAGGAGGGTGTTGCTGGGAAGGTGGTTTATGTTTTTAAGTTTCCGTAAGAAGTCTGTAGTGTCTTGTACAAAATTTGCTCTGTGGATGATGAGTGGTTTTAGGATTGATTCAACAAAACCTGGTATTTCCTCAGTTAGGGTCCCATAGTTGGTTATGATAGGTCTGCCAGGGTTCCCTCCTTTGTGGATTTTAGGGAGCATGTAAAAAGTCCCTGGGTTAGGTAGTGGGGGGGATCAAGGTCTGAAGTTTTTCTTGTAGTCTTGCTGGAAATGATTTGATGGTATTGTTGAGCTTCTTGGTGAAAAGAGGATTAGGATCTTCTTGTAGTACTTTGTAGTAGGTGGTGTCAGAGAGCTGTCTGTTGGCTTCCTTTACGTAGTCTTCACAGTTTAGGATGACTATGGCTCCTCCTTTATCTGCTGGTTTTATTACTATTTGGTGGTTAGATCTTAGAGATTCTATGGCCTTTTTCTCTGGTAGAGAGAGATTATTGTGGTGGTGTGTGTTGCTGATTATTTCATTGCTCATTCTTTCCCTGAAGGAGTCAATGTGGTCGTCAAGGTTAGGGTTTTGTCCACTGTGAGGTGTCCAATCTGATGTTTTTGGGGGGGGGTTTAGCATTGATCTTTTCCTGAATGTTGTCAGAGGATGAGTTGTTGTTGGGAGTGGGTTCAGTTTGGTTGTGGAAATATTCCTTGAGGTGGAAGCGTCAGAAGAATTCTCCATATTGAAATATTTTATTAGGGTATTTTTCTAGACAGCAATTTAGGCCTTTAGAAAGGACAGATTTTTCAGTTCTGCTAAGCATGTGTGTGGAGAGATTGATCATATTTGTGGGTTGGTTGTTGCTTTCAGTTTTATCAAGTCTGAGGTTGGAAGGTTGTAAACTGTTGGTGTTGTTCCTTTGATGGTTATTTTGTGGCTGGGGAACTTGTTCTTGGAGTAATTTGTTCCATTTCTTCTTTTTATGTAGGATGAATGTTGTAGAAAGTTTTTCATAGTCTCTTTGTATCTATTGTATATTGTTAGGGAAGATTTCTGTCTTTTAAGTTGTTGTAGCACGTGATGATTTCTTCCCTCAGTTGGTCTCTTTTGGAGTAGCATAGGTGAAGTAGATGATTTCTAATTTTCTCTGAAGTTCTTCTGCATAGCTGTTTGGAGTTGTGTGTAGTAGTCAGAGGATTGTAGATGTTTAGTCCTCAGGGAATGAAGTTGTGTTCCTTGCAAAGGCTTAGAAAATATATGTTGCTGTTGAGTTTGGCTTCTTTCTTTTTCATGTTGTACAGTTTCCATTTCAATATTTTTTTACATTCTTTTGCTCTTGAAACTCATCTACTAGGCAGGAAAGAGGAGCAGTCTCAGGAACAGAAGGAGAAAAAAAACAACAGGGAGCCTTACTTTATAGCCCAGGGAGGTAGGTACCTCCCTGAGAGTGTTAGGGAGGTGAAGATTGGGGTTCTGGATTCTTGTCCCTGTTCCCCAGGCTGCTTATGCATTCTCCTCAATGACTCTTTGGGCACTTGCCCATGTAGCACTTTTCCTGTTTCCACATGACAAAAAATCACCATTTTGCTACCTTAATCACATCTCACAATCCACGTTTTTACCTTGTTTTATTGTGTTAGTCATTTTTTATCATGGGAAATTAAACCACCTCCAACACATTTTATGATTAGCATGGCAATTTGTGCCAAGAGGATTTTTTTGTTGTTATATTTTTTCAATGTGTATCTAGCATATGGGCAAAAATGTCATTTTTCTTGCACTGATTTTGCCACCAGGTGCTGCTTGGGTTCACTTGGAAATCCATGGAATTTCTGCTGCAATGTGGCTAGAAGACACCAGGTGCAATACTTGCAAATCTTTACCCAGTCATTTAGTTCAAGGTTCAGGTTAATTACAAATACTATTTTTTCAACTCCAAAACAATATTCCCAGTGTTTGCGTGCACTTCCAAAACCTGGCAATGTCTGCTTTCCCAATTGCCACTTGTCCGAGCTGGAAGGCCTCTCCCAGCACCCCAGTTTTTCTCCTGCTCCTCACTTGTCCTGCTTCCCTGCCCCGCCCCCCAGGGTGGTTGACTCCCTACTCCTGAAGTGCACCTCTTTTTTCACACCAAGCCTGGCCATGCATGCCCACCGTACGGGGCCTGGGTGGCCCTGCTGTGAATTGTGGTGCTCTCCCCTTCCCACCCAACCCATGGGCAGGCAATGACCATTTTCCCAGTTGCTGCTTCTCAGAGATGGAAATCCTTTCCCAGTGCCCCAACTTTTCTCCTGCTCCTCACATGCCCTCCTTCCCTGCCCCCACCCCCAAAGGGTAGCTGACCCTATACCTGTGCAGCAAACCTCTGCTTTCACACCATGGCCAGGCTATGCAAGCCCACAGTACCAGGGTTGGTTGGCCCTGCTGTGAATTTTGGGGTTCTCCCCTTCCACCCCTACCCCTGGGGCAGACAATGCCTATTTTCCCAATTGCCACTTCTCAGAGCCAGAAAGCCTCCCCCAGCACCCCATCTTTTCTCCTGCTCCTTGCATGCCCTGCTTCTCTCCCCTCCCAAAGGGTGGCTGACCCCACAGCTCTGCAGCACACCCCTTCTTTCACACCACAGCCAGGCCATACATGCCCACAGTACTGGGGCTGGCTGTGTTTCTCCTGCTCTTCTCATTCATTCATTTTGAGCAAGCACACACACAAAAACCTATATTCTACAGAGCAAAAAAATTGAATAACATAATTTAACTTAAGATCCATAAATCAGTACTTCAATCAACAAAAATGACAAAGAAAAAAGGACTTTGACTTTTAGAAACATTTATTCCAGGGAGAGTGACAAATGGGCAGCAGTAAAGACCCTACAGATTGGCCCCAAGTTCTGGGCTTCAAGGGCAAAACCTAGACTCATGGCCTGAAAGGCTTGCCCACACACTCTAGACAAACAAAAAAATAAGGGACAAAGAAATATATACATATACATGTATATGCAGTTCTACAGCAGGATAGCTGAGGGGGGCCTCAGGACATCAGGGGTCGACCCGCTGGACCTGCCCCCACTCTCCAAGCAGGCAGCGGCATC
Source organism: Crocodylus siamensis (assembly GCF_052110815.1). Classification (NCBI taxonomy): domain Eukaryota; kingdom Metazoa; phylum Chordata; order Crocodylia; family Crocodylidae; genus Crocodylus; species Crocodylus siamensis. The sequence continues at coordinate 12,872,697 of NC_143408.1, forward strand.
AGAGTACAAGGAGCAGGCATCCCCCATCAACCCAGCACAGCACCCCCTCGACAGCCCAGCACTCCTTAAAGGTGGGCACCATCCGCTGGAGGACCACATGCTCGAATGCAAGTGAGAGGCAGGCTCACATCAGCAGGTGGAAAAGCTGCAGGGCGTCATCCATTCCAGTCCTGGCAAGCTGGTTTCAGCAGCTCTTCAGGATGGTCATCTTGCCCTGGCCCACAAGGAAGTTGGCCAGGCCAACTGCGCCCCACTCGGCCACCCAGTACAGGAAAGAGCAGATGTATACGTGCTCTGAGAAGTCCCGGCCCAGTGCCCAAAGCACTGCCCCGAGGGTAGCAAAGAGCAGCTGCAGCCAGGGGCAGTCAAGGAAGGCATGAAAAATGTTCTCTTCCACCGCTCCTGGGCAGAAGGGGCAGGCCACCCAGGTCACTGTGTGAAGGTGCCAGTGGCCAGGATGCCATGCACCAATCTCCACTGGTTGCCAGTCTTCTTGGCAGTGGGCACTGTGTACAGTGTGCACCACGCTGGATTCCCCGGCAATACCAGGTGCCACTACCACTTGGTATCAGGGTGACTGGTCAGCACCTGGGCATGCCAGGTGCACAGCACCTATGCGTAGAGTCCCCTCTGGGGCAGTGTGCTGAAGGGGCAGCCCATGTTGCTTCCAGGGGGCACAGGGAGCCTCAGCAGCATGTCGGGCTGGTCAGCCAGCTCAGTGGTGACTGCTGGAATGACCAGCAGTGGTGGATAAATTTTGTTTGGGGGGAGTTTGGGGGATGGGTCTGGGTTGTTTTGGGGTGGCAGGTGACTTGAGAAAAAAGGAAGGAGTAAAACCGGGGGGTGGGGGGGAAGGGATGTGACTGCAGGCAATGATCTGTGATGCAAGTAATAATAGGACTGAACTGCAAATAGGGTAAGTGATAAGAAAATTTCTCTCACTGATCCTGAGTTTTGTTTTCTGCATCACCTCAACCATACCATCCCCACGCCATGTGTGTGGTGGGGACAGCTCATCAGGCTGTCTTTGCACTGGTGGGTGGTTCCCCTTCACCCACACTAGTGTGCGTGCATGCTGGGCAGTGTTGTAATCACTGGGTGGAAGGCGTAGTAAGCCGATTGCCCCTCCCCCCCACATAGGGGGCAGCTGTCCTGTGGACGGGGATTTCCAGTACCCAAGGAATCTTAATGCACCTCTTTGACAAACCCAAACCACCCCCCCACCCGCCCCAATCAGCCATGCTGTTTGATGAGAGGACACATATGACAGGAGTCAGATCATGCATTCTCTTCTATATAAAAATCCCTCAATGTTTCTATTCAAGCCTTTTTTTCCCATTAGCAAAACTGTGATTTAGTTACATTTTTTAAAATACAAGCACTCAAAGTGACAGCCACCCCACCCTGCAGGAAATTCAGCAGACAGAGAAACCCAACACCATTTGGGCAGCAGCAGTACCCCATAGTTTGAGAAAAGCACCCCTGCAAGGTGGAGAAAAATAACACAAGTTAACACAAGACTGGTGATGTGGTGCGGGGCAGGAGGGTGGGGAGAGTTTGTGCTCCCTTATGTTGTCCTGTGATTATTTCAAATGATTACCAGATGCTGACAATAAGCAGGTAGGGGACCCCAAGAACTTGGTTGTACGGTGCCATTTGCATAACTCAATGGCTTGATTAGAATGTATGTATGAAAGTATGTATGAATTTGAATCAGTCAATCAAATTTGAATCTCATCAGTTCTCTTCAGAATGTATGAAAAGATGTGATGCCAAATAGAACCAGGCAGTGGGGAAGAGGGAGGGATGGTCTTTGCCCAAGCAACACTCCCGGTGCTAAGACCCACCAGCTGGGGGGCAAAAGGGAAGGCCTTGGGTGCTAAGAGCCACCATGTGTTGGGGAAGAGGGAGGGAGGGCCTCTGCTGAAGCACCACCCTGGGTGCTAAGAGCCCGCAGCTGGGGTGTAAGAGAGAAGGCCTCATGTGCTAAGAGCCACTAGGGAGTGGGGGAGAGGAACCACCCGGGTGCTAAGGCTGGCCAGGCAGTGGGAAAGAGGGATGGCCGTAGGTATAAGAGCCACCAAGCATTGGAGAAGAGGGAGGGAGGGCCTTTGCCCAAACACCAGCTTGGGAGCTGAGAGCTACCAGGCACTGGGGAGAGGCACCACCCCGCGTGCTAAGACTGACCAGGCAGTGGGGAAGAGGGAAGGTCTCAGGTGCTAAGACATGAGTAAGTGAGAGCGTGGTGCTAAGAGCACAGTAAGTACTAAAATGACACGGCGGCTAGAGTATTGGTATTATCATTTACGATTATTACTGGTATAATTATTAATTTAATCATTACTGTAGACAGAATTACTTGGGATCATTGTCCTCACAAGACAGAAAAAGTACAATCATTATGAAATAGGCACCCAGTCCAGTACAGGGTCCAGTATCTCAGATCTTTGGGCAGGCACCAGAAGAAGGCAGACAGCAAGGGAGAGAGGCCAACAAAGACAGACATATGAGAAATAACAACAATAAGATGAAAATACATTATCCCAATACAAAAACTTCATTCTAATTCTTTTGCTGTACCTGGTGGACAAAGTGAACAGACTGCCCAACAGGCAGTCATTTCTCACCCAGCCCCTGTAAATCACTTTGTGCTACTTTGTATCTTGAGAGCACACCAAGCCCGAGTAGTGAAATACATTGAAGTAAAGAATTGTGGGTATATAAACAAACAAGGAACATTGCATATAGCATCTTTTAAAAGAGTTAATGAAGCATATTTCAGTAAGTAGCTGCTTGGACTACCTGAATATTTGTAATTTTTCAGCATTTCAAGATCTTGCATACTGTAGGATGGGTGGCTGAGCAACAGGCAAGCCTGGAAGTAAGGCACACAAACATAGCAGACTATTCTTACCCTGACCAGAGACAAAACATTCTAATAATTAGTAAATACTAGCATGTTCGTATATTAAACCAAAATTTTTATACATACGCTGCTAATGGTGAACTAGTTATCATGCTCGTTCTCTTATTACTTTTGCAGTACAGTATGGTCACATCTTACACGGCGGTTAGGTTCTAGAGTCAGCACATAAGGCGAAAACCGGGTATAGTCAAAATTACCCTAGAAAATCAGCTGGCCTGCACCAAAATTCTGCCCAGCCAGCATGCACAGCTTCCCAGCAGGGCTGCTCCCAATGTAGCTGCTTGACCCCATGCGCAGCGCTGCGGGGGGGCAGCTGCAGGCTGCACGCACTCTAGGTCCCAGGAGCTGGCTGGTGGTGGAGGGGAGCCGGGGGGCTTGCCCAGAGGTACAGTGTGCTCCCTCCCCCAGGGCAGCCTCCCACAGCACCCAGGGCAGCCTGCACCAAACTCCTGCCCGGCCAGCGTGTACAGCTTCCCAGCAGGGCTGCTGGCCCCGTGCACAGTACGTATGATCAATTTGCGCAAGTTAAATGTGCATATGATGCGACTCCACTGCATTATTAATTTAAAGATAATACAAGTAGTGGTAGTCACCTGACAGTGACATTGCCAGCATTGATGCTTGAGACTGTGTAGAAGGAAGTGGTGTAAGGTGCCTTTCTCAGGCTTCGTGTGTTCTTCTCTTTTTCCTGTTGTCACCTGTGGGAGTAACATCCAGTGTAGCAATTGGGAGCTCAAAATAGGAGGGTGGAAAGGAGTGCTGGGGGAAGTTTAAGAGCATAAGAATTTGAATTGGAAAAAACACCATGCAGTGCCTCCTGTACAGGGAGGTGGAGGGGGTGGGGACAAGGGGAGGTGAAGAAAGGCAGCTTACACTGCTGTGTGTGCTGACAGCCGAGGAAGGGGTGGGGGGGGACGTGCCCCCCCCACCCCGAACTGTGCACTGCCATTGCAGGGCTTCATGCTCTGCATTACCTTCCAGGTTCCTTAATGACAATTAAATCAACCCACCCTATTAACATCAAAGTTGAAGTAAACAAGGCACCCCCCATCCTCAGGGTGCAGCCAAGTGTCAGGTGTCACTTACCAATGCTTAAAGCAGTGTTGTCTTCCAAGTCCCCACGTTGCTAAGTGGCTGTCATTGTGCACTTAAATGCTGAACTGCACCTGACAGCAGCAGCAGCAGCCTGCACTCTTTTTGAACACTGCATTTGCATTCCTGTGTCACCCAGGGACAACTCTTCCTTGCTGGGCTGAGTCCTTCTGCCTCTGGTATGCTGCCATCTCTCATGCACCTCAAAAGTCTCTCACCCATACAGCATATGTGCACCCTGAAGACTGCTCCCCCAATTTATAGGCCTTGAGCACCCACCTCCCCGCCAGCCTCTTTCTGGTGGAAAAAAAGAAAACAAACTACAGACAGGCTGGCACCAGGCTGGAAAAGAGAGTGAATACCCCATCCAAAGAAAGCGCCAAAAGCCTGTGAAAAAAAGGGCAGAAAAAGACTTTGAAGGGGGCGTCCCCTTTGGGTGGGAGATGCAATGCTTGTGGTACCCTGTTGCCAATGCCCAGGGATACTGGCAAGCCAGATTTGTGAGGAGAAGGCAGGAGGGAAGCCCTTTTGGGTAGCCTGCAATACTGACCCCCCAATGACAAGGGCAGATTTGTAAGAAGGTGACAGCTAGCCACTTGCAGACCTTTGCACAAAAAGATTTCCCACCCCAACCCCAAAGATCTCTGTGCAACAAGCACACAGAAAAGGTGGAAGGCAAAAGTATGGGGACAGGCTTGGCCAGGGGGGCAGCCCCTTTGGGTGGCCTGTAGTACCAAACCTCAATGCCAAGACAGACTTGTGAGTGGGAGGTAGGTTTTGCCAGGTGAGGCAGGGAGCACTACTTATTAGAGTACTTATTAGACCCCACAAAGCTGCCAACAATCCCCCTAATGAAAGAAACCCAACATGACCCAAGAAAATAAACCAACCAAGGAATCAAATACTATCTTAAAATGCCCCCTGGTGGAAATTATTACTGGGAGGTCAAGCGAGTAAAATTGCTATGGCGTGCCCCCTAGTGTTTTTTTTACTAGTAATAGCATATTAAGCCATAACAAGCTAAATAACATACACATTATGTCATTAGTCGTGGTACATTGCAACAGTGCAAAAAACCCAGGAACATCTTTAGCCATAAAAAGTCAATGCTGTGGACAAGTGCCCTTTAATGCCAAATTCATTGTGGAGTCATACTACTGCAAATCAAAGTACTATTCTAGATTGTATTTCACTACCATGCAACCCAGTTGGGTGGGGACTTAGGCCTACAGTGCTCAATTAGGGGTGCCTGAAAACAAACTTTTTTGTCAGGTAGATGAGAGGGAAAAAGGTGTGAGACGAGCAGAGATATATGATTTTTGGGGCCCGTGACCAAAGGGTGGAATGGGCTAGTAAACAGAAGGCAAATGTGTTGTACATGCATACACTTTCTTTCCCTGAAAGAAAAAAACCCAAAAACCCAGCAGCCTTGAGGATATCTACTGCTAGTCTACCAAGTTTTCATTTCATCTCTCCAAACAAAAGCACACACTCTTTCCTGGGATTCTGTTTTATGTATTTCAGCAGGTCTCTTCTGTATTGATATGAAGACTGCTACTCGACAATTTTTTTAATGGCATCTGCTCCAGATCCATGAGTAGGGAATTTCAAGCAGGGGGAGCACTATGTGAAGATGCCAGATTTAATTCCTTCCTCCACCCCACCCCCTGCCCCCCAACACTGTTTATGAAGCATTACTGATGACTCTGAAATGCAAAATGAAATGGGCATAAACTACATTGGAAACAAGGATTTCCCCGCCCCCCCCCCCCAGCTGTCTGACCAACTAGGGTAGCATCCAAAAAACCAAAAAACTCCACCTGAATCAGATAAATGTAGAACTTCAGACCTGGTTCTGTATTTAGTGTTTTCCACTGTCTGGCTCTACATTGCTTCCCTTTATTGAATATGTCTCAAGGATATTACAATAACACCACGTGAGGAAAGCCTAATTTTATAGTGCAAGATTCAAATATTGTCCAGTCAATAGGCCTGGAGATATTAATTACATGATAAAAATAAAAGGAAATATTGAATAGGTTCCCAGCCATGGATCACCCTGTGCATTAGTTGAGACAGGGGTCCTGTGAGTGAAATAGTATATGATCCTATATTAGAAGTCTATCATAATCCTTATGAACAAGGGGGCTGAACTAAGGTTGCTCAGGTAATTCTGGCATTTATCCACTTTGAAGTGCATGACTGCAATGCTAATGTTCCTTTAACAGAGGTCTTTTTATGAAGCATAATATATGTAATATCAAATTCCTCATTAAAATATCTTTGAATTTAAACAAAATGTCTTATGCCATATAGAAATGTTAATTTATTGGATGGATCAACAGAGACATCTAGTGATAAATTATTACAGGATAAGTGTTTGTCAACCATATAATTTTCTACTACATTGAGCCATAATTTTAAGAGAAATAAGAGATAATTTTCATTTTCAAAATTACCAAACTATTAAACATAAGATAACTTTAGTGATATTTTCAATCCATTCATTGATACATAGTATTGTAATGTTCTGTTTTTTGTTTTGTTTTTTACAAATAGCAAAAAAAATGGAAATCTTGCACTTACTAATTAAAGAGAAATTTCTTCTTTTAGATCCACATGGCAGATTTTGATTCTGAGCTTCTGCCCATATGAAGATATGGGCATGTGAACAAATGAACGCAAGGTTGGGTGTGAACTTGCAGCATGTTAGCTACTGTAAGATAACTGACTGTATTTATATTCTTATCCCATATATTTTATGATGTAGATTAACCCACTCTGAGAGGTAAGCAGCCTTGCATTTACTTTGGGGAAAGGGCATAAACACAAGCAGTTACTGTAGAATAATCAACACTCTGCAAAATCATTTTCTAGCTCAGGGTTGTACAACTTTTGAATGGCTGGAGGTCACACACTGCACTAGTTGCAGCCCCTGTACCACATGCAGCCCAGGCTGCCTAATAAGGCTGTGTGAAGCTTTGGTTCCTGATTCAATTTGGATCAGGCCAAATCTCCACTGGATACAAAGATTCAGACACTGAATCGAATCAGGAGACACTTTAATCTCTCCGAATCAAATCAGAACCCTCTGAATCGATTCAGAGAGATTCAGAAAAATATGGCAATTTGGACATAGACACAGCTTTAAATGTTTTTGTCTACACACCTCACAGTACCAGGTGGCTCATGAAGGCTGAGATGCAGGGGCGGATGAAGCATCCCACAGGAGTGCAGGGGCTCCCCCATGCGCTTGGCAGCAGATCCAGAAGTGTACCAGAAGCACTTCTGGTCCACTTTCAGGTCTGCCAGGGAGCACACTGAGCACCCCTCCCATGCCCCCCAGTTTGGCAACTGGTGCCTCCTGGATCTGGGGGGGGGCACCTGGGATCCCCCCACAGTTGATTGCCAAGCCAGGGAGATGGGGGGGCACCCCTGTGTGCTTAGTAGCAGACCCGGAAGTAGAACATGGAAGTACTTCTGGTTGCATGTTGCAGGGGGGGGGGGGCGTTCCTGTGGGAAGATCCATCCACTCCCTCATTGTACTGTTCATGAGCCATGCCTGGTACCTCAAGGTATGTAGGAAAAACATTTCAAGCTGTGTCTACAGCCAAATTGCCGACTCTCCAAATCATCATTGAATCTTCAGATTCAGATTCGGCCCAATTGAATCAGGGACAGTGATCTGAATCAATGAATCGAATCATTGTCCCCAGTTCAGGCCAAATCCAAATCGAATACAGCCCATTTCAGAGACCCCTACTGCCCTTGCCATGTGATCAGTACATCCTTCTCAACCACATTTCAAGTTGGGCACACAAAGCCAGTGACCACTTTTGAAGACTTTGATCTCTGGACCTTTCTTTCCCACTGAGGATAGTCCCTATTTCCCAAAAAGGAATAGTTTAAGTATAATAAAATGATATTATTAATTCCCTAGGTCTTTTACTTGCATTAACATTTTGTTGCTAGTTTTTGCATTTATTCTAAAATTTATTTTTAAATAAATGCCATGATGCTAAGAATCTACCTCATTAGTTCTAAGAGCTGATGATGACCATCTTTGTTGTGTCATTAGCTTTTATGAAGGTTTTAACCATATTTTCTGTTATTCATTAAATATGAGTGAAAGGCAAAATCTACAGCACTCTGTCCTCAGTAATTTATATAAAAAAAATAGTTATTACTCAAACAGACCAATGCAGTATGCAGTGTGCTTAGCCAGAGAAGAAGAGTGTTTCAGCTGCTGCCTTCACAACCAAGAAGTTCTAAGAAAACATGATTCATGTCCTAACATCTATACAAGCTAAGCAGAGTTGGCCTTATTGTTTTCCCAAGGAAATCAGTGAGAGTTTTTCTGTTGATTTCAGCAAGAACAGAAGGAGGGTGGGCATTAAGTATGGCCAATACTAAAGTGTCAGTCTTGCCCATAGGAACTTTGACATGAAAAAAAAAACCTGATAAAAATATTATACAACTCATTTTCAGAGTTTTTTTATAAGAACACAGGGTGGTAATGGTCTAAACAGATCTGTTATAGTCCTCACTGTGAGTGGCTTCTCTGACTAAGCATTTGTGTCACATTCATGACCTAGGTATTTGAGTGCTTAACAATAAGCATTGCTGTAGTTTAAAGGCAAGTATAATGCAGCCTATTTTTCCCTTCCATTGAAGATATGGGTTACTGAATTTCCAATTCAAAACTTACTGGATAGTGCTAGTGCTAGGACCTCCCCTGCGCTCCCATTGGACTCTCCATCTGCCTCGCCATCTCAGCATTCACAAGCCATGCCTGGTACCTTGAGGTACATAGCAAAAACAAAGCTGTGTCTATGGCTGAATCACTAGGCAGACAAAATGAAAAAGCAATCCCACATAATCATTTTAAGACATCTTTGCACACATTTTGTTAATTTTAGATACTACAGAGGGTCCCAAAAGTAAAGTTAAGCTTCACTCTCCATGAACAATTATTGTGGCAAGGTGGAAACTCCCTGACCAGCCACAGTGCTAGTTTCCCCACCTGCCTTTGGGCACACCAGCCACCTGTCTCTCCTGCCATGCCTTGTTGTTAATTAATTATGTTGTTAATTAAGGTGGGAGGCTGCCCATTCTGGCCCGATGCCAGGGGGGCGCTATTTGCGGCTCTGTTCCTCCCCTACACCACAGCCCAAGCCTCACAGTTGGCATCCAGATGACAGTGCTCCCAGCCTACAGCCAGACCAAGCTTAGGCCTCATTGTCAGGCCTCAGACACACACACATTCATACTGCCGTCCTTTCACTAGGGCCTCTCACACTCCACCCCTTTCACAGGGTCTCTTTCATGCCTTGACAACTTGTACTGCCTTGCTCCCTCTTGGAGCAGGCCCCTTAGGCCATAGGCTTTATCTAGCTCATACCTTGGGTGGCAGACATACTGTCTTTTGGGCCTCTCTGGGGTAGTGGCCAGCCAATTACCCGACCAGGTCCAAGCTTGCCCTGGCCCCTTCCCAGGGCAAGTCTGTTCACTCAAACGATACTGCGCTCCCAGCCCTCTGGTTTCGCCCCCTCACTGGGGTTCCTCATCTCTGCCCCCTCACTGGGACTCCACACCATCTCCTCACTGAGGCCACCCTCTCACAAGGATGTCACCTCTTTGCCCCTTTCTGGGGCCACCCCTTACCAGAGCATTCTTAATCCACAGCACAATTGGTGCTCCACCTCTCACATGGACTCTCCCTCCCTCCCAGGGGCAGCAGGTCATTGTGCTCTACTATAGCTCTTACTTTCAACCCACACTCAGCCTCCCAATGGTGGAGGGTTTACTGAGGTCAGGATTCACCCCAATCTATCAGACTGAGCCCCCTTACTCAGCCTCTGCCCCAAACTCCGGCTTCAGGTGTCCAAAGACATCCCTTAGCCTCCCCTCACTGGGGCCACCCCCTCACTGGGACTCATCTCTGCCCCCACACTGGGGCTCCACACCACCTCCTCACTTGGGCAATGGGTCTTCCCTCCCAGGTGAGCTCAGGTGGCTATAGCCATGCCTGGCCCCAACTACCTTTCATCAGGGTCTTGTTCCCCACAGGGCTCAGGTGGCCACAACTGTACCTGGCCTGCACTCTCACTCCTCAGGATCTTTTACCCCACAGGGCTCAAGTGGCCACTGCCATGCCTGGCCCCACTGCCTCCAATGATAAATGACCCACCCAAAGGTGAGGGCTGGGGTTAAGGTACCCCTACCCACCTTTCACCAGGGTGATAACTTGCCTGGCATTTCCTGAGAGTTCCTGTGCCACTGGGAGCCCCACCAGGCCACCCATGCCCGGCAGGGTGAAGTTTTAGGTCATGCCCAGGACCAGGACCCTCCAAACCATCCCCTACAGCTCCTGCCCTTACCTCCAGAATGTTGCATGCAGCTTTGCAGCCAGGCAATATTTCTGTCTGGCCTGCCAGCAGGAAACTGCTCTGTTTATATAGGCAGCCAGAGATCTAAAATGGCTACCGCAGTCAAGCACCTGCTGGCTGTTTGGCTCAGCTCTTGCAGTGGCAGGCACCAATGATGCCACAATTATATAAAACTTTATAAGAGCTATGATCTTCCACTAAGGAAAAAGAAACATTGTAATGTAATGTAAGCAGCAAGTCACAACTAAACAATAGATCAAATTGTGGATCTCTACATAGTCAATAAGGCTTAGATAAAAATAAACCAGTAATTTAGAACAATAAATATGTTTTTAAAATCCCCATTTATTTTTAGGCATTCCACTAGCAGGAAATGGGAAAAAAATCAAATAATATGTTTATTCTGGTGTATTTTTTAACTCTAAGTATGCTTCCAGATGAGCTTTCACATGCCTCTTGCTGTGTCTCAGAGAAGTTTGAGATGTGGCAAGAGGCACACTGGGAACAAAAAAACATTCCCTGTGCTGCATATTTCCAGCGTGGGTTCAAAATTTGATACCTGGTGTTACAGGAGGAAATCTTCCATGCCTGGTTACAGTGCTGGCCCACCCAACTGTCTTTGGGCATGCCGCCCACCTTACTCACCTTCCACACCTTGTTGTTAAATATGTATGAAGATGGTACTAGGCGGGAGGCTGACCTTTGAGCACCCTGATGCCAAAGGGCTATTCTCACATGACTCCAGTCTTCCTTTATTCTGTCCCATGCCTCACAGATGACACCCGTGAGTTATGTTATGCTCCAGCTTGAGGCCAGGTCCAACTCAGCATATTGTTAGGCCTCTCTCATGCTGCCCTGTTTCGGGCCTCACACACAACACCCCCCTCTCACTGGGGTCTCTACTACTCCGCCCATGCTCACCGGGCCTCTTTCACCCCACCCAGCTCCCTTGGGTGACTACATGGGCCATCAGGCTTCTCCTTTCATTCCTTGGCCAGCCCTGGAACAGCCTTTTGGGTCTCTCCCACAACCCTCATCTGCATAGTGGCTGGGCAATTTGCCAGACACTAGGCTAACACTGCCCCTGGCCCATCACTGGGTAACAAAGCCCAAAATTGGGGTCAATGACTCACCCCTTCCACTCACAACTCTCTCTATGCTGCCTTACTTGGCTTCAGTCCCTCATGTGGCCTCAGGTGGGCCTCAACACACTCACCCCTGTCTCTGGGTGTGCCTGGCCGTACTCCCCTCTGATGTTAATAACCCACCAAAAGGTGAAGGCTGGAGTTTTAAGGCACCCCTATGATTAAAAAAAAAAAGAAAACATCAAGACATACAGATATTTATAATTTATTTGATTACCATGATAGAGACAATGGCAGGCTTCCAAATTGCTTTAAAATTGTAAATATGTCAATAAAAACATTTTCCAACTGATCTCTGTCTCTGTCTCTCTCTGTCTCTGTCTGTCTGTCTGTTTCTCTCTCTCTCTCTCTCTCTCTCTCTCTCTCTCTCTCTATATATATATATATATATATAGTAGGGGTACACTGATAGAGATTTTGGGGGCCAATGCCAATAGACAATTTTTAAGGAGCCATATTGGCTGATACCATTCCAATTTCTGATACAGCTGCATGCAGCTGGTAAGTCCATTGTGGTGAATGGGGAGGGGGAAAGGAAGGGGCATGGGGGTGCAGATAAATGGCACCCATGGTGAGGGAGGGGGTGGGATAGAGGCAGACTGGCCAGCTGGGATGGGGCAGGGTGTGGGACGGAGTGGCAGCTCATCTGGGGGACCATGAGGGGGTGGCTCCTGCCACTGCTTGCACCCTGACAGGGCATGGGAAGGGTATGTGTCCCCGGGTCTGTGCGGGGCAGGGGAGCAGGCTGCAACTCAGGGCTGAAGCCAGGGCTGCATCAGGATCTTCTCAGTGGGGGCTGGGCTTGGGGCAGGCAGCAGCAACACTGGGAGGGGGCTTTCAGGGTGGGTTATGGTGAAACTTGGGGTGGCTGTACCTCTCCCATAGCCCCTCTCCCAGTGCCATCACCGGCTGCCTCATGCCCAGCCTCCACTGAGAAGCTTCAGTCCACCCCACCCCACCCTGTGCAGATCTGGGGGGACAGCCCCACCATGTCCTCCCAGAGTGCAAGCAGCAGTGGGAGCTGCCCCCTCCCTGTGCCCCCTGGATGAGCCATGGCTCCATTCCATGCCTCTCCAACCCTGTCTGGCTGGGCAGCATCTGCTCCTGTCTCCCTCCCTCACCATGGGGGGCATTGATCTGCCCCACATGCCCCTTCCCTCCCCCTCCACCCCAGTGAACCTACCAGCTGCACACAGCTCTCCACACTGCTGGGCTGTGCTTCTTTCCACCTATGTGTTGTGCTGTGGCTGCACACATACACAGGTGTGTATTGGTCAGACTATAGGCCACATTGGGCCGATTTCCAATACAGGCAATTTTCTTTATATCAGTGCTGCACTGATATCAGACAGATGTATACCTCTAATACATAGTGATCTTTTGTTTTAATTGTGGATGACCATGGATTTTGGGGTATTTCAAAGAGTGAATTTGGGATTTTTTTATCGGAAAATTTGCAGTTTTTAAATAAGGAACATCAGGATTCCTGCTAGTGGGACAAGTGGCAGGACACAAACAGTGGAACCTGCTCAAGGCTGGCACCCAGATGGGTGGCTGGAGCTGGAGGTGACTGCCCTCCTGGCCACTTGGGGCCAGGAGGACATGCTTTGACAGTTCAAAGAAGATCATCACAATGAGAACATCTTGTGGGCAATAGCTTCCCAAATGGCAGGGTGGCAGCATACATGGCAGCAGTGCCGCATAAAGGCCAACTGTGCAACCATGTCCTACTGGCAGCTGGCCCAGAGATGTAGATGCCTCTGCTGCAGCCGTTCTGTCCCCAACCACGTCTGGCAGGTGCACAGCCTTGGGGCCGCAGGCTGTCGCAGGTGGCAGCAAGTCATAGCCAGGCAGCAGCCCCCATTGCCAGACTACTGCAGTAGGTAAAGGGTGCAGGGGACTTTAGGTTATGGCTACTGCAGCAGTCCAGCTGGCACAAGGGGCTTGTCTCCCTAGATACCAATTGGCCAGGCCCAGGAAGCTATTGTCTATTTGTATCCTTCATATTTACAAGGGCTGTAAGGCCCACCCCAGAAGCTCTTGAGAGCAAGTAGCCCTGAACTGCTTGCCAGGGCCTGTTTTTGTACTTCTGGGGCCAGCGCAGGTGCTGACTCTAGGCTGTAGCTCACCCTGGCTGCAGATCCAGGAGGAGCTGGGCAGGGTCATTTTGCCCCAAGTGGCACAACTTGCCCTACACCAAAGTGCGTGTCCAGGCATGTGCACCGAGGCAAAAATCCCTGGCATAAATTTGTACTGCTCTTATTTGAGCTGCTGCAAGTGTACATGCCTGCAAGTGTGGGCACACCCTACGTGTTCTGGCAATGAAGAGCACTTCCTGTATATGATGTGTTGCTACTTAGATGTTAAATTCACATCATGTGGGGTTATTCAAATTAAATGAATATTTAATCAACTGAGAACTTAGTCATTAATACTGCCTTATTTACCCTTAGAATTGCTAAACAATCTAATTTAGTAGTTCAAAGTAGCTAGCCAAAGTTCTAGCCTCCATTCTTTTTCCCAAAAGGGCTACAATTTCTACACAGTTCTATACCCATATTGTCCAATGACTCTTAAATACAAAGAGGCCATGGCTAAGCTTCAAAAGGAGCAAAGGATAAGGCTTTTGATAATACCTGAATTATGGCATGTTGTTTAGCAAACTGCTGGGTAATCATAAAAACGTAGGATCAAATGCCCTTTGGGCAAGGGGGAGTTAGAACTTCTGTCTCTGTCTTCCTATGTGAGATTCCCAACCACTCAGCTACTGAGGCTAAAGTAAGGTCCTTCTATTCCCTTCTGCCTATTCCCATAATTCTGTACAAGTATTTTTGCATGTGCTTAGCTGATACAGAGCCTGCTATGTGTGGACAATGTATGTGTGCCTGCTTACACATTTACAGTGCAAAGACGGGGCCAAAACCAGCTAGGAATGCTGTTAGAACACTGCCATTTGAGGATATAAAGGAAGTAGAATTCTTCCCAATGTATCACTCAGTAGTATAAAAAGGGTGGGCAAGCTGGGGACCAGAGTGGTAGCTCCCAGAGGGAGTTTTTGCTATGAAGACCGGTAGCAGCCCTGCTATTGCCCATCAGGGGGCAGGGCTGCTACCAGTCTGGGTGCATGGACCACAGCAGTAACATCTGGGGGCGAGCATACAGTAACACAAGCATCAGCAATCAGGGGTTTTGACTCTCAGGGTAGGTAAGACTGACTACAGTCCCTGCTGCCCCAGAGCTCAGGGTGGGAGAAAAGGGTCAACAGTAGGAATGTTCATGTTGTTGCTGACATTTTGAATACCATGTCACATTGCCTTGCTTTGGGCATATATTTGGGACCTCTTGAGCGTATATTGACATCTTTTTATAGAAGCAGGCCTTTGGCTATACTGGTTCCCCTGCTTTATCTGTGGCAAGTTAGGATGTTAGTTCTATGTTGTGTCAGGTTTGATGATAGTTTTATGTAGAGTTTGGATTATGGTTTGTATGGGATAGTTTGGATAGGGATGATCGTGCCTCAGGCAGGGGGTTGGTAGAGCTGTGTGAAGCTTTGGGTGCTGATTCGATTCAGAGGAGATTCGGCCTGATTCAGTGGCCATATCTCTGAATCTGAATCGAATCAGGAGACCAATTAAAAGGTCAGAATCGATTTGAATCTCTTTGAATCAATTCAGAAAATATTTGGAGAGCTTTGGCAATTCAGGCAGTCCCCACTTGCTGCAGCAGGGAGTTGGACCCAGACTCCATGCTGGTAAGTAGGGAACAGGGGAGGAGGGGGCTGGAGGAGCGGTGAGGTTACCATGGGGAGACCCCTGCCAGGCCCCATTCCCTGCCTGCTCCCACAGGCCCCCTGGGTGCCCCATGATCCCTGCCCACTGTCCCAGACCCCTCCCCGATGGCTGCCCTGCCAGCCCCAGCTCCCAGCTCTTTAAAAAAATGCTCTGACTCACCGGCTACTGCCAGGTGGGGAGACAATCCCTGCTGCCCCCCCTGCCCCATACTGTGTGGGGCACTCTGTCATGTGCTCCCTGACCCCCCCACTCTCCCAGCCCCCTCTCAAAAAAAAAAATCCCTGACCCACCAACTGCTACAGCAGCCTCAGGGCTTCTGGGGACTCCTGGCAGAGCTCCCCCATGCACCGTGGGGCTGTGGGGGGCAGTAGGGATTGCCCCCCCACTTGGAAGCAGCCAGTGAATCCCAGGGCTCTTCTTCTTAAGGGCCAGGAACTGGGGCAGGCAGAGCAGCCATGGGGATGTGGGGGGATGGGAGAGCAGGTAGGGGTCAGGGGGTTCATGGCAGAGGCCCCTACGTAGCATGGGGCAACAGGGGGCAGTGGGGATCACCTCCCCCCCCTGCCTGGCAACAGCCAGTGAGTGGGTTTGTTTTTTTTTCAAAGAGCAGGGAGATGGGAGAGCAGGAGGGGCAGCAGTTGAGAGCAGGCAGGGGATGGGGTCAATTTGGAGATCTGGCTGAATCAATTCAGGACAGTGATGCGAATCACCAAATCGAATCACTGTCCCCCAAATCAGCCGAATCTGAATCTGAAGTGAATACTAGCTGCTTCGCACAGTCTTATGAACTATGACCTCTGGAGAACCCTTCCAGCCCCACTTCTCTGTGACTCTATATTAAAATAACAGGAAGTATTTACAGCCTTTGTTACACTACTGCGCTCATCTGCATCTATTAGAGAGATGACTTTCTGTTATGTTCATTTTAAATGACACTAAATACCACTGTTATGGTCTTACAAATGAAGCAAATATATATATTAAAGACAATTGTTCAGAGAATTCAGGATAAAAGGAAAGATCACATGTTTATTTTGTGTATAAGCACTTAAATAAGTTCATTATTTTTAAAACAGCTGAGAATACACTGAAAACTTATTTTCTTCTGGCTCTGTTCTTCCACGTATCGGGGAAAAATGCTTTTTCCTTTCACATTTAAAAAATATTCTTCAAACCATTTTTACCTCTTCAACTGTCCCATCCACTTTCATCTTTAAGACTGTGTTATCTACAATTACTGTCTGGCATCCTTCCAACCTTTATCATTGACCATCCTAATCTGGCTTCCACCACTTGCATTTCATGAATATGCTCTCATCAAACTTCTAATGACTTCTTACTAGCCAAAACTCAGAACCAGTACTGCTACCTAGATGTGCTAGCCACCTTTGACATGAGTGAGCATACTAGCCTTGAAATCTTTTCCTCTTTTGCTTCCTGTGACTTTTTTCCTTTTCCATGTTTTCCTCCCTATTTTTTCCAATTGCTCTTTCAGCAAATTTTTGGAAGATTCTCTTCATCCTCCTTCCAAATTTTGGAGAAGGTGTTTCGCAAGATTCTGCCCTTGGTGCCTTTCACTTCTCTGTTATCCATGAATAATCTCAAAAGCAATCACAGATTAAATTATTGTCACATCCTGACACTTTACAAAACAGGCTCTCTGTTTGACATTGGTTTCCTTCTGTCCAAACTAAATCACAATTTGTCTGTCTAGTATGTCCTTGTGGATGTCTAGGTGCCATTTTAAGATTTGTATGCAAAGAAAATTCTCAATCTTTTCTCACAAGCCCTACCCTATCTTTCCTCTTGATCACTGTGAACAACCTCACCATACCACTTTTCACTTGTACTTGGGCTGATCTTCGTGTTTAAAGCTTTGCAGCTATCTAAGCTTTGTGGGGTATCTAAGCTTTGTGGATTCTTTGACTGTGCAGTTTTGCTAAACAGTTAGACAACGCATTTGCATAGGATGGTTTAGATAGGAATGATCCTGTCTCAGGCAGTGAGTTAGACTAGATGACCTTGGAGGTTCCTTCTAGCCCTACTTCTCTAGGATTCTATGATTTTGTTATTAACAGCTAAGATGCATATGACCCAGCCAGCCTCCCAGCTCATTTATTATATGGGCAAAACAGCACCATTGTGTTTTTTCTTATGCTTCTTATGCTTTGGAACACCTCATAAATATCCACCTAACTTAGAGATATCCTCCATAAAACATTTTTTCCTGTGATGTCTACAAAACACTAGGTAATGGCTAGACTGCTGCTATTCTGAGACTACTGCCAGCCATGTTGACTGTGTCCATCGGTCTATATGCATCTGTTACCTCCTGTTTTATACTTCTAGCATAAGCTTTTCAGGATTGGGACCATGTTTTGTTCTAACTTTATAGAGCACCTAGCATGTGATAGTATCTTTAGTATACTTCAGAAATACAGATAAATAATAATAATAATAATAATAAATATAAAATAATAAAATCCCAGCCTAATTCCAGACACAGGCTGATTTCCAGCAGGTACCCTCCTATCTCCAGCAGGTACCCTTTTATCTCTGGCAGGCACAGGGGATGAGCCTGGAGCAATATACAATAGCAAACTTCTGGCTCTGGAGCACATCAGTTGGCTCAGGTAGACTGTACATACTCAGCATCATTCTCCTGGACACTCATTGCCTCCATAATATAAACAAGCCCATCAGAAGGACATGCTCCAAGTGAATCCAGGTCTTCCTTTCAACTGTGTGCCTCATGTAGACTCATAATGGGCTTCAACATCCAAAAATGGAGTCATCCAGAATGAATGACTATCAGATTTAGCCTTGGGAACAAAAGTGGGGTGGATGTGTCCCCTCTTCTGCCATAGAATTCAATTGCACTTAACTACGTTGCTGGGTTCTGGGCCCTCCTTGCCCATAGGTGGCTTGCAAAAGGGTGTTTTTCACTTGCCATTACTTAAAGCACGGGTCAGGCTTGTGCACTTACTTGGGATGCTAGAGGTCCTGGAAGGAGTGTGAATCAGGTCCTCTTTCACTTCCTAGTATAGGAAGCTCACCTGCAGAAGCTGATCCACTAACATAGTCCTGGAAGAGGAGGGAAGGGTAGAAGGTGGGGTTGCGGGGCATTTCTGCCTTATTGGGAGCAAGAGCCGCCTACCTTTCACAGCCAGTTCACTGACCCACAACCTACACTTGCTCCCTTCCTCCTGGCCCCACATAACTCCCATGGACTGCCCTCAGGGCTGCCAAGGGGACAAGCTCAAAAGGAGCACCAGAGAAAAGGCTAGCTAATAACTGACCTAGTAGTTTGAGGTTTGTGCTAAAAAGTTAGAAGCATGTAGGTTCAAGCTCATGAGGAAGGGACAGAACGCAGATCCTTGGGGTTTCCAAATGTGTGTCCTGGTAACTCAGTTACCTCAGTAAATACTTGATATCCCTTTTTCACTTTGTTTCTGTCAGTCTGTGCATAGAATCCTAGAATCATAGAAAATTAGGGTTGGAAGGGACCTCAGGAGGTCATCTAATCCAACTTTTTGCTCAAAGCAGCATTATCCTCAACTAAATCATCCCAGCTAAGGCTTCGTTTAGGTGCATCTTAAAAACCTCCAAGGATGGAGAGTCCACAAGTTCTCTGGGTAACCTGTTCCAGTGTTTTAGTATCTTTCTAGTGAGTTCTTCCTAATATCTAATTTGAGCTTTCCTTGCTGCAATTTGAAACCATTGCTCCTTGTCCTGTCATCTGCCACCACTGAGAAATGTACATAGTTTTCCATGAGTTCAGGGCTATGTGTTGAGGAACAGAATATCAATGAATGCATAAGGACCAAAAATGCCCTGCAAACACTAAAAAGTGACCACTTAAATGAATAGGAAGAATAGTATGCCACCCCTAGTTTCTTGTCTGATGCTCTGTTTCATCTCTGTTTGTCCCTGGCATATAATAATAATAATAGATTATGTTTGCATAGAAAATTCTGTTTGTTTTCATGTTATAATGCTTTGGCTTTTATAAACTGCTTAATTTACTGAATGATGTGTCTTCCTTTCTTTTTCTTGATGTCACTTTCTTTTTGAGGTGGTGCCAGGCAGAAAACTACCCTGTGTGGCAGAAAGCCACCTTGGTTTCTCCCCAAAATCTCTGCCCTGTGACAATGTGATTAGATGGGCCAGCACAAAGGATTCACACCTTTACCCTATCTCTTTAGGTAACCTGAGCTGGCTGCATTCCTGAGGGAGGGGGGAAACCTGCTCCCTCTGCCTACGTGACTGGCATCAGTTACCTGGGTAAGGGGTTTCTACCTGGTGAGCTGGAATCTGCCCAGTGACAGGTGATGTATCTCAAATTGGTTGGCTGACAGCCAACTGGGGCTGACCTCCACTGGACCAGGTGAATGAGGTCACAGCGGCTATATAAGTTAGGACGGGCTAGGAGGCGAGCTCTCTCTCTTTGGCCATGAGGTGAAGCAGCAGCCATGCGGGGGACACAGAGGAGCTTTACCATCTAAAGTTGGCTCTCTCCCCCAAACTCACGAGCTAGAAACCGCCTGCTTACAGAGGGGAATTTCACCAGCCTCTGGAAGATGCTTGTGAGTAAGCTACTTGAGATCTGATTAGATATTTAGCTGGCAGTAACACAGATGTGTAATCAAAAGGCTACCTCAGCCACACTGTTTGCTCTCTAGGATTTCTAAGATATTGCTCAATCCTGTACCCTAGTTTACCCTACCCCTTGTAATCAATAAAGTTCTCCTTTTTGACTGGTGTGGAAGACTTATTGAGGGGTGGGTCTAAATTATGCCTAAGAGACCCCTTAGGTCTGTGAACTAAGGGAGACTTTACTTTTTGGCCCCTGACTTGGGGAAGTGCCCCAAGTGCCTGAACCGGGTCGAGTACCCGTTGGACTATTAGGCCTGTGTTTCCCCGAGGACACAGGGCCAAGACAGTCCCTTCTCGGGGTGGTGGCAGCTATGTTACCCCCAGACTAGCGAGTGTGCTCCGGGAGAGGGGTCAGCCAAGCATAAGGCGCCCCTAGGGAGGCATTCGGAGCCTGGAAGGTGGTCAGGCGCAGGGAGGTGGGCGGCTCAATGCAGGAGCACCCCCTACTGGCTCGCCACACCCTGAGCCCAGCTTGATCTGCTGTTTTTGCCAGGCTGTCTGTTTTGTTTGCAGCTTTTTAGAAATGCCAATTAACAGGGTAATGTCATCACTCACATAAGATGGTCTGAGCAATAATGACTAACCAGGAGAATTTCTGGTTCCTGTTATAAAATTCACCTAACCTACAGGAATCTTGCATAAATATTTATATTCAAATTTAAATAAAAACAGTTAATAAGAGACTTCTATCAGCTGGTTTGCTTTCTTTTGGCATTTCAGTGTGAGCTAGATGCCTCTAAATAGAAAAAGTAAATAAAGGTGCTAGATGTGGTATGTTAAAATTGTGTACCTAATATATGAGTGCCAGAGTTCTGTTTAGTTTTGGCATTTTGATAGCATTACAGCGCTCTAAATTTCATCTGTGTGAACAGGAATAAGAGCCTTCAATTTTTCAACTGAAAATTTGGGTTGATTAACATAAGCCAAAAAGTTCTTTTTTTATTTTTATTTTTTACTTTGATCAGTTAAATGAATACAGTGGGGAAAAAAATCAATATAAAAAGCTCTTTTGATTTTTTTTTCTAGAAGTCCTTAAATGCTTTCTCCTACACTTTAATTTCTTGAGTACTTCTATTGTGTGACTGTTTAGGAAGTTGTTTTGCCACACTGCATCCTTTTATATGAAATTGAATGGAAAATTGCTCCTAGAGAACTTTAAATGAGAGTCCATGGTCCATTTAGCCTTTACTAATACTAGAGATGGTTTAGTGTTAATGACAACAAAAAAATCTTGTATTATTCTACAATCTGAGTAATTCTTTTATTTTTGAGAAATTTGTATTTTTCTTTGCATTTTACTGTAGCAGAGTCCCATAGAGTTTGATTTGACATTTGTGAATTATTAGTCTTTGATATAAATCCTTTCAAAGGATCCAGAATAAGTTTGTCATATGATGGTTACTGAAAAAATAAGTCATTACATGCTAAATGGATCTTTACCTTGAATCTTCTACAGGTAACTGTATAGAAATAACATCCAATGCATGGCTTCAAATAGAGATCCCATTAACAGGGAACTTCTTAATGTAATTATGCCTCTCTGGGAAATGAAGTAGTTACCTAACCTGGAATATGAAATTTGAGTAACTTAAAAACAAGTCAATTATTGGCTAGATATTGTATACCCACTATTGACTATTTCCATTTCAGTCAGCTATGTCAGTGTAATGGCACTACCATCTTGTGGCCAAGTCTGGAAGAGCAGGGGGGTTTTTTTCTGTCCAACCCCTTCCTTCTAAAAGCATGAGATGAGTTCACACACACCCTTATGGTAACAGAAAGTTTGAAGAACATGACTGATAGTCCAGAGGGTTGTGTCCATATCCTTGGACATTTCCTCAGTTGGAGGTTCACTAGTCCTTGACACCTTTTCTTCCAGAGCCATCACTTTTCCTTTTGCAGGGAAATGTAGGAAATGATAACTGGACCATCTACTTCTATGGGTCTCAGCACAAAGATCCTGTTGTTCAGAAGCATAGGATCATTCCTTCTTATTCCTTGCCCCTTCCCTGGATGATTCCATACTTTCCTCTTTTTCTTTCTGTGTCCATACATATTTTTTTCTCTCTCAGTCTCCATACATACTCTCTCATGTCCCACATTCTCATTCATACTCCTCTTTCTATTATTGGATTCCTACATGAAAGCATGAAGCCTACCAAGTTTCAAGAAGATAAGTTTAGGGATTTGTGAGGAACTTCACCCCAAATTCTTGAAAGCAAAACTCATGTCATGTGTATGTGTTACACCATGGGGGGGGACGTGAAAACTGCAGGGGTGGTAGTCCCTGCTGAGGACCCAAAGCCTGCCAAGTTTCAAGGAGATAGGTGCAGGGGGAGTCTGGCTTCTGGGGCCCTGCAGCTCTGGCTGCTAACAGGCAAAACTCATGATGTGGGTGGGTGACACTGTGTGTGTGTTAAGGTGCACCCTTCCTGGCACTGGGGCCTCTGTACAACACAGCAGTGTGGCCCAGTGAGGTCTCCTCATCCCCTACAGCCTCAGGTCCAGTCCACCACTTTACATGACAACAGATAAAATAACCTAGTGACTGACTGAGGTAGCACCAGCAGCATCTCAGGTAGCCAGACTGAGCCCTTCTTTCCTCTCAGGTAGGAGCTGCTTCTTCTCTAGCGTATCTGTTAAGTTGTGCTCTCACTGTGTGACTCTGTGTGTGTGTGTACTTGTGTTCAGGTACACACAGAAGTGTGCCTCAGTGAGGCCTCTTCCTCCCCTAGAGCCTCAGGTCCGGTCCACCACTTTACATGACAAGAAGTAAAATAACTTACTTGGCTCAACACCAGTAGCATCGGCAGCAGCATCAAAGGTACCCAAATGGAACTGTCACAGATCCTTTCTTTTTATAAAGGAATTGACAGCAAGAAGTAAAGGTGTTGTGTTGTGTTGGATGTATAATGTTACTCATGGTGTATGATGGTTTATCTTGTGTTTTTATGTCTATATGGTTATTATGAAAAAAAAGGAGTACTTAAAAATATGTATCTTAGGAAACCTTAGGGTTGAAAACCACTTTATCAGGCTGAGGAAACACCTGCAGTTGGTCCTGGATGGAAGGAATAGTAAAGAAGCAAGAGGCTGGCCTGGCACACAATGCAGGTAAGACAGCCAGTCAGTGAAAATGGAAATGGAGGCATCAGGGGTGAGGGACACGCTGGGTGGGGGGTAGGGGGAAAGGAGGGTGTAGCAGTGCAGGTAAAAGTGCAGAGGTACCTGGGGTGTCAGATGTCCAGCAGGTCGTGGTCACAGTGTGCCAGAATTCCACTGTCTAATCTATATTGAGTCAATGAGTTTCCATACCTACCTACGAGGCTGATGAAGTGCAGTTCATAGGTCCAGCTCTGAAAAATGGTTTGTTCAAACATAGGCTGGGGTCTGGTGGTTTGTTAAAATGAGGCTGGGGTCTGGTGTGTTTGGACCCCAGCATTGAAGCCATGCCCAAGGCCCACATCGGCAGTGGCTGGTGTGGAGGAGACTGGCTGGTGCCAGTGCTGGTGCTGGTGCTGGTGCTGGTGCTGGTGCTGGTGCTGGGAGTGCTGACATGGGAAAGTGGATCCTCTTCTTCCACATCCCCTTGCCTTTGCACATTCAAACCAGCACCTAACCTCATTACCAGAACTTCCTACAGCTTAAAACACAAAACCTGCCAACTATCTCCAGTACCCCCACAAACTGCACACCAGAATCTGTTCAAAAAACAAAACCCATGTACCTGTGGGGGCACGTTCCTCACCAAAAAAACACTCTGCCTCCAGTCTCTCAGGCCTGATCCTGAGAGGGAACAAATTACAATGCAAACCACTTTTCAAAGCTGGGCCTATGAACTGCACTGCATCAGCCTCATAGGTAAGTACAGAAACTCATGGACTCAATATAAATTAGACAGTGGAATTCAGGCACACTGCGACCTGCTATTCCTTGCATCCAGGACCAACTGCAGCCTGACAAGGTGGTTTTCAATGCAAAAGCTGGCATCCTGGGCAGCTAAGCTGAACTCACCAGGAGCCTCACAACTGCACTGCGCTGCAACCAGCAAGCACCAGGCCTGTCAAAGACGTGACAGGTCTGGGCATTCCCCAGCCAGGACTTGGTGTGTGTGTGTGTTAGCTGGAGGTTATGATGCTGGAGGTTATGATGCCTTTCACCAGGGGATCATTGGTCCTGGCATTTACGGGGCTGCTGCACTGCCACCAGGCCTCCCTACCCTGGCAGGATGCAGTTTTAGTGGTCATGCCCAGGACCTGGGGCCTTCTCCTTCCCCATAGCCCCAATCCCATACCTCCAAGTTCATCCTGGCAGGGGAATGAGCTCAGCAGGGACATGTTGTTCCCCTGCTGGCTACTGATGCAGTTAGTGCCCCCTCCAGCTGACAGCAGGGTATTACTTGGCTTTTAAAAAGCTCTAAAAAGGAAAGTGGTGCAAATGGAGTGAGGAGGGTGGCACTCAGTCTGTCTGCACATGGAGCTTGGGGAACCCCAGCAGCAGGAGGTTTACCTTTAGGAATACCAGCTGCTCCTCCAAGCCAGGATCCAAGCAGGTGCGGTGGGGTGCTTGGAACACTGGTAAGTGGACAGGACAGTTGTTGCCAGGCAACTGTGGCCAAATCCTGCCACATCTGGCTGTAGCTTGCCTAGTAGGCCACGTGGTTGGAGTCCAGTGGCTCCACATCCTCAATGAGATAGGTAGCCACTGAAGCCTCGGCGCTACCTGCCTGAGGCTGGGGTCTGGTGTGTTTGGACCCCAGCATTGAAGCCATGCCCAAGGCCCACATTGGCAGTGGCTGGTGTGAAGGAGACTGGCTGGTGCTGGTGCTGGTGCTGGGAGTGCTGACATGGGAAAGTGGATCCTCCTCTTCCACATCCCCTTGCCTCTGCACACTGGCCTCCATGACTTTGTTGCCCAGCACCTGCATCTAGTGATCAAGGGTTTTGGTGCTGCCAGTGCACATACTCCCCTTCACCCCTTGGGTCACACATGCCCACTATCATGTGCAACATACTAGACTGCAAGACAGTTAGCCATCTCCTGATGCCCTCTTTCACCCGCCTCACCAGTGCCTGCACGTCTGGTGACAGCAGCTTGCCCCAGCCAGGAACATTGATCCCCTGGAACTTCTCCATTTGGTTCTAAAGTTTCCTCACTATGGGGTTCACCTAGATGAGGCGGACATCGCCAGTGCTAAGGGTCTTGGTGGCCTCGAGGAAGGGCTTGAGGACTACCAGCATCTGGGAGATGGTACCCCACTCAGCTCTGTTCAGGGGGCCGCTGATCCCAATCTCCCCAAGCAAGGCCATTTCATGGATGGCCTTCTGTTGCTCCAGCAGCCTTTTGAGCATCAGGTATGTGGAGTTCCACCAAGTCTCCACATCCTGCATGATTTTGTGCTGCAGGATGCTCAGGTCTGCCTTTTTCTCCCACAGCATATTGCCCCCCCTTGATGCTGCAGTGGAAGTAGCCCACCACCTTCCTGCATTTCAAAATCACTTGGCTGGTAGCAGTAGTGGTGGTGGTGCCATCACCAGCAGCCCTGTCCCCCTCCAAGGCATCCCTCACTATGAGGTGCAGCCTGTGTATAAAGTTGTTATCACAGACAGCCTTCACTGTATCGGGCCCGTTGTTGGTGACTGTGAACCACGGGTGAGCTTGGCCTGCCCCATGAGCTACCATGCTGTGTGGGACTCATCCAGCAGCTCAGCTTGCAGTAGAGTGCACCGGCGGCCTGACTGAGTGCACCAGTGCCCTCTGAGTGAGAGGCAGGTGTGATCACTACCCTGGCTGCTCCAGAGTTCAGAGGTGAAGTGAAAAGCTACTTGCAGCCCTGCCTTGCACAGCTCCTCCCTCAAGTACTCCCTGCGTGCCTCATACAGGGAGGGCACCACCGTCCTGCTAAAGGTGGTGCATGCAGGCACTTTGTAAGAAGAGGCCAGAAGTGCTTTGAGCCTCTTGAATCCTGGCCACTCAACTAGGGACAAGAGCTGGCTATCCAGAGTAAGCATCTCCCCAATGGTCTGGGTGATCTTGCTTGCCGTGGGAACACCCTCCCCGCTTTCTGTCCACCTTTTCCCCATAGGTCCAGGGTGGCCTGCCTCTGCTTTTGGGGGAAGGGGGCTTTGGAGCAAGTGGGGGACTTCCCTTTCAGCACGTCTGCACTGCTGCCAGGCTGAGCAGCAAGAAGGACAAGGGGGTGCTGCCTCCTCAGATGCAGCAGCATTGCCTTTGTGGAAAAGTGTTTTGCATCCTTGCCACAGCTGATGTGCCTTTGGCATTGCTGGCAGATGGCAAATCTGGGATCATCTGCCAGCTCAAAAATGCTCCCACACTATGCTACTCACCTGCTTCTGAGTTGAGGGTGAGGATCCTGCCTTGTCCCACTCCTTAGCAGGCTGAGACTCAACAGCAGGAGGAGTTGCCTCAGCTGAGCCGCTTGCCTTCACAACCTCAACCTCCTATGAGGTGCTGCTTTCCCGAGGAGACCTGGGTCTAGGGGAAATTTGATGGGGTGTGGAGCACAAACTCTGATTCCCCCTCAGTCCCCAGAATTCCTTGAGCCAGTACACTCAGCATCCATGGTTCCAGCTCCTCCTCTGGCAGTGGGAGACTCACATTGAGAGGTGACATTGGGGTGGAGGAGACAGTGATTCCACAGCTGGTGCCCACTTCTGGACTGAGGGGAGGTGGTGCAGGTGCAGACACTGCTCCCACTTACTTGCTTCCACTGGCAGCACTGATGTCATGGCTGCTTGGGAAGCGAATGCGTCTATGTTTGCGGGACGTGGGGGGACTTGCAGCTCTAGCTCTCCACCTACCACCTCTCCCTCCCCTACCAGAAGATCTGGCACCTCCCTTTCTACCACTCTTCTTATTAATCTTTCCTGTGCTGCAAAAGGGTGTGTGTGTGTGTGTGCGCGCGCGTGTGTGTGTGTGCGCGCGCGCGTGTGTGTGCGCGCCACTCCTTTTATGTTGTTTTATTCCCCCTGTGTTGCATGCATGCACTGGACTCTTCTTTGATTGTTTGCTTCAGTAACAAGTGTTAAGAGCTATGTAAAAATTGTCTGCTGTCTGTCTGTCTACTCCACAGTGATGTGTTTATTTAGTGTAAATTACGAATATGAAGTCTGACTTGTGTGTTTTCTTCACTCTCTCGTATTCCCTCTGTTGCGTGCATGCATTGGACTTTTCTGTGATTGTTTGCCTCAGTAACAAGTGTTAAGAGCTATGTATGTATATTATAAGGGTGTGTGTGTGGGTGGGTGTGTGTGCGTGTTTGCGCGTGCGCGCACGAGTGGGTGCAATCTATGTGCCTCCCTGCACAGTGATGGATCACGCTGGCAGGGAAAACACAGCTTTCTTTTTTCAAAGTTTGCGAAAAAAAAAGAGCAAATATAAATTGAAATAAATGAATTGAATAGTAGTAAGAGATGCTAAGCTAAGCTAAGCTAAATCCTACCCAATCCTTTCTAACAACAAAAAGGAGCAGGCAAGTTCAACTGCTGACTAAAGCAAGCCAGCTAACACAGTACCTTTCCCAAGACAGAACCAGCTTACAAAAGGCACCGCACACCTGCAAACTGAGACTTTTGTCTTGTTCCTAGGTCCCTCCCCCCAGACACTGTAATTGGAAAGGCAGCCAGAGAGAAATCGTGTTCACTGGCCACCTAAACATATCAGTCTTGCCTCCATGCTCCCGCTCCCCCCTGATCTTCCTCCCCCCCCACTCCCTGTCTCCCCCTCCCTCTTCTAAGTTTCTGTTTCCCCACACAGACAGCCCTCTGAAGCACTGAATCTTTTCCGAATTGGTTCAAAAGCTCCGAACTAATTTGGAAATCCTAAAGCAGCAAGTGCTTCATTTTGGACATGCTATTTGGCGTCTGAATTGTCCAAATCTTTTCTGAATCCAAAGCATAGTCTGAAGCCTCGCATAGCCCTAGTATCCAGGTTGTAGCTGTATTGGTCTAGAGGAAAAAGCAGTAAGGGCTCATGTATCCAGGTTGGTCTACCATGAGCCCTGATTGCTTTTTCCTCTAGACCAATATGACTACAACCTGGATACCATCTCTAAGAAGGTACAGTTTAACTAGGGTTATGAGAGGCAGTCAAAGGTTTCCAAATACACCTGTAAAATGCCAACAACGTACAGAAAAAAGACAGATTTATTTTAAAAAGAGAGGTGCTCCCTCAGTTGGATCATAGGCACCCATTTTTGTTAGAAGGTTACCATAAATCCCTTCTATTGGAAGGAAGCACTATTCCTCTTTACAGTGTGATTCTTTCTTCAATTTAAAGTTAGTGGGTTCATGCACTAAACTTACTCTTCTACCACCAAGGAATGGGTGGTAGCAGGGGAATCCCCCATCCTGCACCTGCTCCTTACCTTCTCCACCCAGGTGTACCCTGCCAAGCTAGGAGCAAATGCTGAAAGGGGGGACCCACCTGCTTCCACACTAGTCCTCAGCTAAGCATGCACTGCATGCAGCTGCTCCCTATAGCCCTAGCGAGAGAAGAACAGGAGTGGCTCTAGGGCTCCCTCCTCACTTGGGTTAGCTGGGATTATAGCAGCAATGGCTGAGTCTCCCCTTCCTGCGCCTGAGCTCTGCTTGACTCCCTGATCTCTCATGCCAGCCCTGGACTGGATGACTTTGTGAGGTCTCTTTCAGCACTACATTCCTATGATCCTAATTTAGATGAGGTTTCCAGTTAAATTCAAACTTAATGACATTTCAGACAGCTACTATACTTGTTTCTATTGTAATCTGTGTGAAATTACAATACAAGATTCTGTACAAGAAAAATTTTGAATGAAAATTCTGTGATGGAAATGTTATGATGAAAAATGTGAGATTATCTTTTCTGAACTGCTTTGAGTGGTTTAAAACAATGGCTCTAGAGAAAGTGAAGTAATAAATTAATGTTCTAATTTAAAGGCTAATTTAAAATGCACTAATAATAATGATTAAAGTATGTTTTGTAAAAAAAATTAAAATAGTTTGTGTTGCTCTTTTTTAGGATATGCTGCAGAATTCTCCTAACTCGATGACTGCAGTATCCAACAATCCCCAGGGAATCGTAGTACCTGCATCAGCAATACAGCAGGGAAACATCTCCATGACAACAGTCAACTCACAAGTTGTGTCAGGTGTGGAATGTGGAATATATTAGTGAGCATTCAGATCGTATTTGTTGCATGCTTGTATTTTTGGTTTTTTTAGATGACCAAAAAAACCCCAAAACGACCTTATGTCAGACGCATCAAATGTGACAGTAAATGTCTGAAAATGGAAAAAGCATGGCATGGAAATAGGCAGCACTTTGTGTTTATAAATCTCTGGAAACTCAAAAGGCATTTTCTGTCCTAAAATGGAACATCTGGCTTTTGGCTTGGCAGCACTGTGGCTGTGGCTCTTTCTCCCCAGAACAGGACTTCATAGTACCGCATGTTGGCCCCTTGTTTATCAGTGTTTTACTTTCACTAATAACTAACAGCTAAGGATCTCTTTTGTTTTTTTAGCAGGGTTGAGGCCTTCTATCATTTCTATTTTGCAGAACATAAAATCCCATAGTTTCAGCAACCTTCGTCTTCTTTGAAACCTCAAACCTGTCTGATTCAAGGAAGTTACCATTCTATGACCACCCCAAGTTCAACAAATCTACAGAGCTCTTGGCTTTTCAGGGATTGATGTTATTTTTTACCATTTCTGAAAATGAAATTACCTTTGGCTTGAGCTTAAGGAATGGAGCTAGACATGGTTTACGTGGCTTGTCCTTTCCCCATGCCTTTGTGTTAGCCACTGTATAACTGAACTAAATGTGCTTTTTTCAAAGTGGTCTTCCCACCCTATATTTGTCAACTGGGGCCAATACATTGCGTCTGTGCTTGACCCTCCCTCTTCACTAACCAGAGTTCATGTGTGTTTTTGTTTGTTTTTACCCTAAAGCTCTGCTTTGAACCATATCTCTTTGTTAGGTGGAACCCTTTACCAGCCTGTAACTATGGTAACATCTCAGGGCCAGGTGGTAACCCAAGCAATCCCCCAGGGAGCCATACAGATCCAGAACACACAGGTAAGCCAACTGAGGTCAGGATGTCTGGTGTTTGGCCAGAGCGAAGTTCCTTAAAACTTTAAAACAGGGGTAGCCCCAGGGAAAGAGTTCAGTCACTTCCATTTATTCCATGCTCTGATATCTTCCCACTCAACTATTCGGCCACATTTTTCCTTTCACACTTGGTCTTACTTCTAGGCCTCTCTCATTTTGCTCACTTCCACATTTTCCGTTTCTACTCTTGCTGTTCTCTCCCTGTGTGAGCTCTTTCTACATGTGCCCTTCCTGTTGCTCTCTCTTCTCACATACTCTTTCATTCTCAGTCCATTTTCTGTCTCATACTCTCTCCCCTCTCTCCTGTAAAATGGTAGACCTGCTTACAAACAAGAATTACCACTACTTTTAGATGAACTTTACAGCTGGAGATTTGTGACAAACTATTTGGGAATGAGTGACGGATGGTGCATATTATTAAAGCCAGTAGGAGTTATGTGTCTGCAAGTGATGGGAAGATCAGGTCTGGGGTGTCTAGCTGAACCTGTCTAATACTTTAAGTAATAATTACTGGCACGGGGAGTCAGAGTCACTGCATACATATCATGTGAAGAGGTGCAGAGGTCTGAAACAACTTAATGAAGGCTCTGGTCAAATAATGGGCAGGGATGATTATTCACTGATCTTACTGCAATAAAACTGGCAAACTGATGGAGGTCTGTGTTTATCCCCATAAATGCAAACTGGAGTAAGATCTTTTCACCTAAGCAGTCCTAGCTTAATCGTTATAGACAGTGTATGTATGTACTACTGCCCTGGGTAGCTAAATTAGCTGCATAGCAAGGCTGTGCAAAATTTTGGCGGCTGTTTCATTTTGGAGGTGTTTCGAGCCGTTTCAGCACCTGAAACACTGAATCTTAATTGAAATGGAAGGCTCAGAAACATCTCCAAAATGAAATGACACATCCAAAATTTTTCAGAAATGTTTCAGAAAATTTGGGGGTTTTGGAGCCAGGTTTGCAAGGAAACAGCTGTGTGCTGATGCCCTGCCATGCAATTTGGCTCCACAGGGAGTAGAGATTCAAGCCCAGTGTCTCCTTGCCACAGCTGCCTGCCCCGCACTGCCCTGGAGATGCAGAGCTGCACGGGGTGGGCAGCAGCAGCAAGAAGACCCTGGCATGGATCTCTGCTCCCTGAGGTGCAAGGTTGTGTGGCAGGTAAGTGCTGGTCTCTGCCACAGGACTCAGCTCCACAGGGAGCAAAGATCCATACCGGGGGGTCTCCTCATCACCGCTGCCTGCCCTGCACAGCCCCAGGTTGCTGGGGCAGTGCAGGGTGGGCAGTGGCAGTGAGGAGACCCATGGCATAGATCTCTGCTCCCTACAGATCCAAGTCATGCAGCAGGGACCAGCAGACTTGCTCGCTGCTTTACGCTGCTTCCCTGCCTTGTGACCTGGCGTGACAGGATCAGAGATCCACACAGGGGTCTTCATGCCTGCATGGAGAGCAGTGGCTCTCCCCACCTCTGGACAAACCACCCACGGCCCCATCCTGCTCTCTGCTGGGGCTCTGCAGCCCCTGGCCCCAAGCCCCGCTCAGCTGGATAGGGCTGTGCAAAGCTTGCCTTGCAGCCCATTCTAAACAGATTCAGAGGAAATTTGCCAGAGCAAAACCAATTTGGCTGAAACAAAACAGGACAGTGATGCAAAACACTGAAATGAATCACTGTCCTCCAAGACAGTCAAACCCAAAACTGAACTGAAACACAGCCATTTTGCACAGCCCTACTGCATAGTGTACTGCCTCATTCATTGAATTGGCTAGGCCTATTTCCCCAATGTTTTATTCTCTAAACATGTATTTTGGATATGTAAATCACCTGGAAATCCACTTAACCAGCCACTTAAGCCACTCACTTTGTTTCAGTGATGTAGAACAAAGATGTTAAGGTGCATCTGTAAATCTGGTCCAGTGGTTGTGTGTGTGTGTTTATTGAGGGGGAGTTGGTTTTGTTTGTTTTGGGGTTTTTTGGAATATAATGTGTCCCCACCCAGTTTATTTTATAGCTTGGCAATTATGACTCTCTCTTAGTAATGGGGAAATGTAAGTCTGAATCTCTTCACACTGAGGAAGGTATTGAACCTAGGGGTACAACCTTTTGGGAGAGTGTTCTAACAACTATGCTATTGTGGAAAAGGTAGTCATCACCACCACTCCTACAATGAAAAAAGTGAGCCTTGATCATTTCTTTGAAAGAAAAGCTGTACATTCCTTCCCTCAGGCGAAGACTCTGGGGTTTGGATCCCAAGTGGATAGAGGTGCATCTCTAACGTAAGCCCAAACTCAGACACCAAAGCTTTGGAGAAGGCCAGGGTGTGAAAAATACCCTTGGGCTGTATGTTTCCTCTTGGCTACCTCCAATCAGCTCCCACTGTATTTTCCACACATAAGGTTACCTACCTCTCCTCATGAATTGTATAGGGACAGGGGTGGATCCAGGATGGGTACAGTGGTGTGGTTGCAAATCACTTCTTGGCTTTTTATAATTTGCCTATTACTCTATTTATGCTAATGATCCTTTCTTTTTTTTAATGGTAATGATGGTCCTCTCGCCAAGATATTCTTTCATCTTCAATTTTGCTATCTGTTAGCTATTCCTGGTAATGTAGCTCCTATTTCACAGTCCTGCATCTTGTTTTTAGTTCTAGCTGAATACATTAACTCAGGTGTGGAAATGACTGTTAATGAAGTACTAAATACATTGTGTTAAGACACTCAGGAAGGCTGGATTTTGTTTTATGAATCTGAATAGAGATGTACATTTAATTCTAATAACTACTGAAACAATGAAATATCTGTTGATTTTATTTTTGCCCAGTTCATTGTGTTTTATATAAATATAGCCAATTAAAGGATATTCCAATAAAGTTATATCTATTTTACTTCAATCTTGAACTAAATAATATAGTTGTAGATTCCTGGTATATTCATAAAGCTTCTGGTATCTTTTTAATTTGGAGAAGAATGTATGTTGTGCTCCTACCCAGCTGTCAGTGCATTCCTGCCCACCCACTCACAGCCACTTCCCACCCCCCACCTGCCACCAATGCCACAACCATTTCCCCATCTTTCTACCTGCCACTGCCGTTCCTCTCCACCAGACTGCCCACCCACCTGCTGGTCTGGCACCACATGCTTCCCAGCTGCATGGCCAGGACTGCAGGGCACAGCAGGAGCCAGCCCAGCCCTGAGGACTGGGGCAATCACCAGTGGTCCCCTTCCCTTCCATTTTTATCTGAGTTTGCATTCCTGCAGGGAGGGAGGGCGGGGGGAACAGATCTATGGTCACCAGGCCAGAAGCCTCTGCTGGTGCTGGCAGAGGCTTCTGGTTGGGGGCTAGGGAGTGGTTGGGGGTGGGATGGAGCCAGGCAGGCCTTGCTGCTGCAGCCGCTGGGTCCTGCCACCCCTGGGTCTTGCCACCAGCTCCTTCTGATGGCTCATCCCAGGTTCTGCCACCACTGGTACCTTAGAGAGGCAGCCACAGGCAAGTAATAATTTTCTAATATTTTGGGAGGCCCCATGGGCTGATAACCCCCTCCCCCACTTCAATTCATGAATGCACATGTTTTTTTCACAGACTTTTTGTGTAATTTAGTTTATTAGATACATCATGAATGAGGCATAGTTTCTCATGATTATGTAATTTATAATTAAAAGCTTTCATAAAATACATATGCAAAAATGCAGGAAAGTTATGTGGACAACCTTAACTGTCGTATTTATTATCATAGAATCATAGAAGTAGGGTCAGAAGGGACCTTGTAGATCTTCAAGTCTGACCCCCCGCCTGGGTGGGAGAAAAAAAAAAAACTGGACTCAAATGAGTCAAGCCAGGTAGGCATCAAGCCTCTTCTTAAAGACCCCCAGGGTAGGAGCCAGCACCACTTCCCTTGGAAGTTGGTTCCAGCTCCTAGCCGACCTAAGAACTGAAGGGAAGCTAGGTGACAGTAACCACAAGTTGATCACTTTCACTATCCATTGCAAAGCTGGCAGGTCAGTCAGCAATGCAGTAATCCTCGACTTTTGGAAAGCCAACTTTCATAAGTTCAGGAGGTTTGTTGTTCAGGCCCTGAGAGACCATGTTTGACAGGGAGGGGAGTTCACAATGAGTGGTTGTTCCTTAAGAAAGAGATCCTAGAAGCACAAGGGAAGTTCATCCCAACTTATAAAAGGTGATAAAAATAACTCAGTAACGCCTTTGGCTCAACAGGGAACTCATGGACCTCCTATGTCTCAAAAGAGGGTAGGGCTGTGCGAGGCTTTGGACCATGCTTTGGATCCAGAGAAACTTCAGATGCTTCAGCATCTGAAGCAGCATGTCTGTTTCTAAGTGCTGGCTTTGGTAGGCTTTCCAAAGTGGTTTGGAGCTTCCAAACTGGTTTGGAAAATCTTCGGAGCTGCTTCAGAGATCTGGCCATAGGATATAATGGGAAATTAATGAAATATCTATATTTTTGTTGTTCTTTGTCTGATTGGGATGAAACTCGCAAGAGCCTGCACCAGCCCCCTGCCCCAGCCTCCATCTCTGCCTTGCCTCACCTCAGAGAGGAGCTGCTGCCTGCCCCAGTGAGGCTCCGCCAGCTCCAGAACACTGTAGGACATGCCCCCCAAGGCCATGTAGGGGAGCAGATCAGTGTCCCAAAGCCGGAGGAGCCTCACTCAGAGTAGGCAGCAGCTCTTCCCTGAGGTGAGGCAAGGCAGGAATAAAAGCTGGGGTGGGGGGCTGGTGCGGGCTCCGCCAGCTCCAGGGAAGTGCTCCATTCTCCAGCCCTGATGCAGGGGAGAAGAGCACCTCCCCGGAGCCAGTGGAGCCTGCCCCAGCCCATGGCTCTGGCCCCCAGCCCTAGCCTCCAGCCCCCAACCCCAGGCCCCCAGCTTCAGCCTGTCAGCTCTAGCCTCCAGGCCCCAGCAATAAGTGTTCCATGCTGGACCAAAGCGGCGCGCTCATAGACTGAGGCAGTGCACTCATAGACCAAGGCAGTGCACTTACAGACCACTGCTTCCTAGAGGGAACACTGGCCACCACCCCTGCAGTTTCCAGCCTGCTGCACCTTAACACACACTATGTCATAAGTTTTGCCTATCAGCAGCTTGAGGTGCAGCTCCCCCCAAACCCCTCCATCTATCACCTTGAAACATGGCAGGCTTTGTGGCCTCACCAGGGGCTATCACCTCTGCGGTTTTCAGCCCCCTTTGATGTAACACAAAGACATGACATGAGTTTTACTTTAAAGAATTTGGGGTGCAGTTTCCCCCAAGCCCCTACACCAATCTTCTTGAAACTTTGCAGACTTCATTCTCTCAGCAGCAGCTACCACCCCTGCAAGCGTAATCCAAATCAGACAAAAACAACAAAGTTATAGATATTTCACTGATTCCCTATTATACCCTATGGCCAGATATCCGAGGTGGCTCTGAAGCTTTGGAGCCACTTTGACCAGATTGAAGCGGGAACCCGGTCCAGAACTGTGGATTGGATCCTTGGCATCTGAAGTGGCTGGATCCAAAGCTGGATTGAATAGCTGCCTAGTCACGGCCTAAAAGAGAAGCTTACAAAGGATGGAAGACAGGAAACACCACTAAGGAGGAGTATTTTCCACTGGTCTGCACCTGTAGGGAGCAAACTAGGAAAGCTAAGGCTGCAACCAAACTCAACCTGGCTACATGAATCAAGGACAATAAAAAATCTTTCTTCAGATACATGGGGAGATACAAGGGCAACATTGGACCCCTTCTAAACCAATTGGGCAGGTGACAACCAACACCCAGGCAAAAGCCAATCTGCTTAATGAATACTTTGCATTCTTTTTTCACCAGCCCAAAGGGACTACCCTGCCTAACATGATGCGGGATGACCAGGGTGAGGGTGAATATATGCCCACCATTGGCATAGATCTTGTGAGGAAGCACCTTGATAGGCTTGACACCTACAAATCAGCTGTTCCAGATAGATTGCACCCAAGAGTGCTAAAGGAACTGGCAGACATCATAGCACAGTCACTGGCAAGGATATTTGAGAACTCGTGGCTCTTGGGCAAAGTACCTGAAGATTGGAAGAGGGCCAGCGTGGTGCCTGTCTTCAAGGAAGGGAGGAAAGAAAAACCTGGAAACTACAGACCAATCAGTTTGACCTGAATCCCTGGAAAGATCTTGGAAAAAAATATCAAAGAAACCATTCTTGACAAGCTAACAGAAGGCAAGATTCTGAGGGATAGCAAGCATGGGTTTATTGAGGGAAGATCTTGCCCGATCAATCTCATTTCCTTCTATGACCAGGTGATGTATCACTTGGACAAATGGGAAGAGGTTGATATAATATGTTTGGACTTTAAAAAAGCCTTTCGCATGATATCCTCATGAAAAAATTGGGCAACTGCAGCCTTGACTACACTACAGTCTGATGGCTGGGGAACTGGCTCTCTGGTTGGACCCGGAGAGTGGTAGTTGATAGAATCAAATCAACATGGCACTCAGTGACCACTGGTGTCCCCTAAGGTTCTGTTCTCAGACGTGTACTCTTTAATGTCTTTATAAATGATCTGGACTCTGGTGTCAGAAGCAGACTGGCTAAGTTTGCTGATGCAACCAAACTTTGGGGAAGAGTGTCCACTCCTGAAGATAGGCTGGTGATCCAGGCCAACCTCAATAGGCTTGCAAGATGGGTAGATCAAAACCTGATGGTATTCAATATGGAGAAATGCAAGGTGCTCCACCTCGGTGGAAAAAATCTATGCTTGCGTACACCTGGCAGTGAAGAGCTTCTGCCATAAGGGTTATTTGCATGCTCCGACCCCTCCTTTCTGTATGATGTCCCTTTGTTGGGGCCTCAGTCTTCTAGGCTTCTGCCCCTTCACTCTAGCTAGGCCTACCAGCCTTGGCCCACTGGATAGGACCTGTCTTAGAGGCCCTAGCTTCACTCCACCTGTTCCAGGCCTTGGCCCAGCCCAGCTGTGCCCGCTATGGCTCCAGGCTCTCTGACCCTCTGTAGGTGTGCCTTGGAGTGCCAGACTCTTTGGCCCTCTGTAGGTGTGTGCTGTAGGTGCTTATGAGGCCTCCACCTCCCCTACAGTCTCAGCCACAAACCACCAAGTTAAACTAAAACATAAACAATAAGCCCATGGGCTATAATGAAGGAAAGTTAACTAAGGCAGTTAGCTTGCTTACGTTTTTTCCATGGACTCCACATCTCTGAGTCCTACCACTTACTCCTCTCTCTCTTTTGAAGGGCTGCTGCAGCTCTGCTTGGAGTCCTCCATAGTTCACCTTCTCTGCAACCTGGGCTAGCTCAGATTAGGGTTTATGTAGTTCTGGCCTGAACCCTCTCCTGGCCACCTGACAGCCCCCAGTCAGCTGGTTGGCCTGTAAGGCTTGACTTTTAACCCTTGCTCTGCCTGAAGGCTGTACCCTGACACTTCTAGTCTTAATGGGAAGGGTAGGATTCCCTGTTGCACTCAGCAATACTACACTCACTATCACCATGACCAAAAGAAATTTGTGAGTCATGACTGACCACAAGATGAACATGAACCACCAATGCAATACTGCAGCTGGAAAAGTGAACAAAACTCTGGCTTGCACCTACCAATGCATCTCAAGCAAGACCTAGGATGTCATCGTCCCACTGTACTCAGCCTTGGTGAGGCCATAGCTGGAGTACTGCATCCAATTCTGGGCTCCACAATTCAGGAAGGATGTGGAGAAGCTTGAAAGAGTCCAGAGGAAAGCCATGTGCATGATCAGGGGCAAGAGAACAGGCCTTATCAAGGAAGGCTGTGAGACTTGGGACTCTTCAGCCTGGAGAAGTGCAGGCTCAGGGGTGACCTGGTAGCACCGTACAAGTACATAAGGGATGTGCATCAGGATCTGGGGGAATGATTGTTCACCAGAGCACCCAAATAAATGACAAGGTCCGACAGTCACAAACTCCTGCAAGACCATGTTGGGTTGGACATAAGGAAAAACTTTCTTACTGTCGGATCTCCCAAGGCCTGGAATACACTCCCCTCAGAGGTGGTGCAAGCACTACTCTGGACACTTTTAAGAAACATTTAGTTGCTTCTCTTTCTGGGATCCTTTGACCCTAGCTGACTTCCTGCTCTTTGGGCAGGGGGCTGAACCCAATGATCTAACAAGGTCCCTTTCAGTCCTAATGTCTATGAAATCTATGAAATGTGGCAGCAGCGTGCACTACCCAAAACCAGAGCCTGCCTGGCCAGAGCCATTTTCCAGCTGTCAGACAGGCCCCCTGCTGCTGCATTGCCAATGCTGGACTACTGGGAGGTCCCCAGGATCCCAGCTAAAACTAGCACCCAGGGCAACCTGCTGCACACCAGAGCATGCATACATGCAGGAGCATTCCCCAACTATGTGTCACTTCTGTTAGTCTCCGGGGGCATGGCCTATAAGTGCAGATCTACAACGCAGATATATTCCAGCCACTTTATGTAGTGGAGGAATTGATGGCAATAATAAATTATCCTCATTATGGATCAGCCATTTGGTCGAACTTGCTGCACATTAAGCTAATGGAAAGCAGAAAGACATGGAAGCCCATGACAGAACACTTTAACCCCCATGAACATTCCATCACTGACCTGAGGGTGGTTGCTCTTAGACAGCAAACTTTTCAAAACCAATTTGAATAGGAAATTGTGAAACAAGAAATCATCCAAAGACTGGATTCAATTCAAACAGGGTCTATGGATTAGACCCATTTTGTCCATTTTGTGATTATTTTGTGATTATTTTGCTTCTGTGGGTTTACTGCCTCTTTATTTCTCCCAGCACTGCTCCATCCCCCCTCCTCTCTCTGTCTCTCTCTTCACCTCCCTTGTCTTTTGTTATTTAATTTTTCTCTCCTTCTAATGCACTGCTTGTTGCACATCCATTCACAACATCTGACAAAGTGAGTTTGAGCTCACAAAACCTTGTGCTATATGTACTTTGGTTAGTCTATAAGATGCAAATTCACTCTGCCTTTTTTCTCGTGTAATAGCACAGGTCATAAGGCATCTGTAAATAAGAAAAATATATCACAAACAAATTTAAAAATATATAAAGATATAAACATTTTTTCTTTGTTTCTAGTCTGAACGTGTCTATTTTGAATAGCAGGTCATTAAATCTTGTTATCCTTTTTCTGCTATTTTGGGGGTCCCCAGGGATGGCTGTGATGCTCCTAGGGCTTCATGACTGTACCAGCTTTGCCTTGAAGGTAGCTTCTAATTTCACCTGCCGTGTCTTGTTGGTGAAGATAATAAGTAGGGAGACTGCCTATGAGTTTCTGTGTAGTCATGGTCCTGTTGAGCCCCACTAGACCTTGTGGATTCTTGGACCCCCTGCTGGGTCCTGCTCTAAGCTGGTGCCTCATGGGATACTTTAGGCCTTATGGGCTAAATGTGTGGCTCCAAAACTGCCCCTTTACCATACCCCATGCCTCACAAGTTGTATATGAACAGGGATCCAGGTTTTCCATTTCCCACAGAAAAACAAAGTAAACCATGGATTTACCTTTTACCAGAGGCAAACATGGATTTCTCATTTTACAAGAGAAACCCGTGGATTTTGCCATTTTGCAGTCAGCTTCCTGACAGAGTTCCAGCCTGCAGGGAGCTGGGAGGGAGTGGGAGGAAGGTGGAGAGACAGGGGGTACCACATGATGCCAGGCAGCTTGAAGAGAAGCTCCAGCAGTTAAGTGGGGGGAGAGGGGGAATTTGGGGCCTGGGGCCACAATAGCCAGTTGCAGGACCCCAGCAGGGAGCAGGACAGGGCCACAGGTAGCTCATCTGGGTTGAGGGGGGAATAGGGGAAGACTGGCTCCCTGCTACCATGCGCACTCCTGGGCAGCATGGGGGACCCGCACCCGCCCAGATCTCTACCCAAGGCAGGTGCAGGCTGAAGGCTGGGCTCCCACTCTACTTCCCAGGCCCTCCAGAGCCCAGCAGGCACAGCTGGGGACAGCAGAGACAGCGGGGATCTTGCCTTCTCTCCTCACTGTGCCACTGCCTTCACTGCAGCCTCATGCTCAGGAGGCACATCACCGGGGCTGTAGTGAGGAGATCCCCGTGCAGCTCTGCTGCTTCGTGCCATGCCAGATCATGCCTGTCAGGCTCCAGAGGCTCCGGGGGAGAGTAGCAGGGTGGCGAGTGACAGCAGAGCTGCACAGAGAAGCTGCTAGCTGCTGTTTCCTGCTGCCCTGCCTCCCTCCCCTGGGGCCTCTGGAGCCCGGCAGGTGTGATCTGGGGCAGCAGGCTGCAGTGGAGCTGTGTGGGGATCTCCTCACCGCTGCTCACCCTGCACTGCCCCAGTGACATGCCTCCTGCACACAGGGCTGGGCCCCTCAAAGTAGCAGCAGGCATGGGAGGTGTGTAAAGGTATTTTATAAGGGTAAACCAAGATTCCTGTATATGAATGTTGTTACCTTTGTTGGATTCTCAGCCTATTTGCCCTCTCCCCTGTTATGTAGCTAGGCCTTCTAGCCTAGATCCACTGTTAGGCCTGGCTTTGAGGCACTAGCTTTAATCAATCCCCACTTGTTACTGCACCTCTGGCCACTGTCTGCTGTGCACCGCTGGCTCTGGGCTCTTCAGCTCCTGTAGCTGTGCCCCTCTGGCAGCAGGCTCTCCGGCCTCTGTAGCTGCACCCTGCTGGTGCTGGGGCTGTACACAATTGTGTGCCCCCCTCTGGACACTAATGAGGCCTCCAAACCTCTCCTTTAAACCTCATCCAAAACCTTGGGTGTAAATAACAACATAAACATAAGCCCCTGGACTGTAACATAACAGTAATAATGGAGGTTACGCTCTGTCCCTTTAAAAAGACAAACGTCTACCCTAGTATTGTGTGCTTTCTAACCTTGGGGACCTTATGAGCTCCTGGAGCCCTATTAGGCTTACAGGCAGCAGATCAGGCAACCAAACACCTCTGAGTAGTTCTTTCATGCAGCAGCTCCTTCCCCTAGTGGCTGCCAGAGAACAAACCCATGCCATCCCCAGCCCTGTAGCTTACATGTGGCTGCAGCCCTGCCTCCTTCTGGTCAGCTGACTGTGTGCAGGTGCCAGCTAATTCCCTCAGTAGCCTGTTGCCAAGGAAACCTGCAACTGTGGAGCTCTGCCTCCCTCCTAGAGCTCTCTAGCTAGGCTGCTTCTGCCCTTAAATGACCAGGCATGCCTTAGTGTCCTGCAACAAAACTGCAACATCCTTTCTCAATATATAGACCTATAGATAGGGACCTACCAAAATAGTGATTTCACAGATTTCATGGAAATCACAAAATCCAGCAATACCCATGGAATTCACCCCTCTCCCCCTGAAAAAAATGTACTGAAAAAAACATTGTCTTCCTGGAGGGAGCCACCAGTCCCCATGGCACTGCAACCCAAGCATGCAGCCTGCCAGAGAGAAGTGGGGAGGGGGAGCCCAAGGTGACTGCTGCCCCTGCCCCTCACTGCTGATTGGCTGAGAGGGCTGCCTGCTGTGTAGCCCTTCCACTCTCCGCCAATCAGCAGTGAGGGGCAAGGCAGCATGACGGACACCCCTCACAACCAATTAACAATAAGAGGTGGGGCCACTGTAGCCCCTCAGCTAATCATAGATATGGGGTGGAAGGCTGCTGCAATCAACCCACAGAAATGCTGGCTGGCCCCATGATATCCCTGTGAAATTGGTCACCACCTTCTTAATTTGGGTAGACCCCTACTTTACAGATTATGACCAAGTCAACCTTCAGCCTTTTCAATAGTTTGAGTCTCACTTTTTAAGGCATGCTTTTCAATCTTTCCACTATTCTTGTGGTTCTTCTCTGAGATCTTTCCATTAAAAACATAACTTACAGAACTGGAAAAGTTATCCTAGTATCAGCTGCACCATTATCAAATACACGTCAATGCAGCTTCTCCATACTTACTTAGTTTTCACATTCATACACCCAAGGAACATATTAGCCTTTGAGACCCAATATCACAATATCACTTGTTCAACTGAATATCTGCCAATAGTCCTCCAATTCTGTTTCAGAATCACTCATTCCCAGGATAGAGTCTCCCATCCTGTAAGAACGGTCTGTACTCTTTAGGGGCAATTCTGCTTCCCTCCACTGGATGCTTCCATTGTCCTGTCATTGCAGTTCCTTAAGAGGATGACAGTTCTCCAGTGAATAGGGAAGTCATCAGTGAGTCTACATATGACTGAGGAAGCTGATCCTGCATTCTGAGAGGAAGGAGTAGAGCCTGTTAATGTCAGGTCACAACACTTTCCCTTTGTCTCTCTTTTCTAGCCACCCCCATGATGAAACAAGTTTGCTGGAAATGCTAGATGCCTTGTTATATATCACAGCACCACTGGAGATGATGCAGTGCTTGAGTCTTCCAAGTATTGATGTTAAGTTCACATTTTTTCAGATCGACTTTTGAGGTGTCCCTGAATCTCTTCTTATGAGCAGTGGGAGCATAGGACCTGTTTTGTGGGGGCAGTTGTCAGGCACCCATATGACATGTCCTGTTCAAGGGATCTTGTACTGTATAAGCATGGCTTCTATGCTGGTGGCTTTTCCTTGAGTTAGAAGACAGGGGTACATTCCTATGTTCTTCCTGTTGACATGGAGGATTTTCTGAAGATAGTGCTTTCGATATGTCATTCAAGTTTTACACCAGTACAACAGGGTGGGGATGATAACATCTTGATAGACAAGAAGTTTCGTTTGGAACCTGATCATGAAAGACACAAATTCAGAGAGGTCCAAAGGCAACACTAGTAGATTTTATTTTGTGTGAATATTGTCCCCTATATTTACTTTTGGGGAAAGGTGGCTACCCAGATAGGGGAAATGCAGAACATTCTCCAAGGGTTGCCCTCTAATTGTAATTGTGGAGGACCATGTGAGTTTAGGATGGGCTGGGTTGTAAGAGCAGGGAGGTACTTGTGTGTCTTGAAGGGCAATCCTATTTCATTCCTGCTGTCCCACCTGGGTAATAGATGACTTGTGCACTCCAGGGGATGGCTCAGAGGGAAGATTCCTGCTACATGGAGTAATCTGCTTGGAGCCCAGAGGCATTTTCAGCAACTGAAGAAAGGAGCATTCCTAAGAAAGTGATGCACCAGTGAGACCCTCACCCACACTGCTGAACAAACCCCTTAGGTTGGGTATTAGGAATAGTTTTCTCACTAGGAGGATAGTAAAACACTGGAACAGGTTACCCAGAGAGGTGATGGAAGCTCCATCCTTGGAGGTTTTCAAAACCTAGCTGGACAAACTTTGGTTGGGATGATCTAGTTGGGGATGGTCCTGCTTTGAGCAGAAGGTTAGACTAGATGAGCTCCTGAGGTCCTATCCAACCCTAACTTTACATGTTTCTATCTGCCAGAAAATGTATCTGATCAGACACACTGCTGAACTGCTGGATATCCAGATGACTAATTGAGGTGCAAAGTATCACTTGCACAACCAGAGCCACAGCTGATTCACTTTGTTGTACTGGTCTTAGTCAGGTAAACCTCCTTTCCCCCTTCCCCAGTTCAACTTAGAAACATAATGGTTAAGTGTTCAGGAATGCAGGTCTCTGGGTTCTCTAGGATCAGCTGCTCAACTCAAGGCTTTTCATAAAGCCATGGCTGCAGACCATCCACCAATGGCAAGGCATCTAGAAGAGTAGTTGCTGTGGCAAGATCTGGCTCTGAGTAGGAGGTAGAAGGGGCATTATGTGCCCCCCTGCAATGCCCCAGCTTTGCCCAACAGTAGCTATAAGCCTTAAATGATATGGTCTAGCACATTTGGGAGTTCTGTGCAGGGGAATGGCAGCAGCAGGTCGGTGAAGTGGGGAGGGGGCCAGGAACAGACCACTGGAGTCCATCCAAAAGAAGCAGATGGACTTCACCTGAGGCTAAGATGCAACTTCAGTAGGGAATCCAAGAGGTGTCAAAGAGCTTCAGTTGGGAGGCTTTCATCAGGTGCATGGGTCTCCACCCATGCTAGAGTCACTGTCACAAAGTCTGGAAGCATCTCTAGAATCAGTTAATTAGAGGGCAAAGTGGGCATAACAGGTGCCTGGCTCAGGGATGGACACAGTGCAGTCTGTAGCACTTACAGCATCTGCCAGTGTTGCAGGATGCAACAGGCTGACATCACCCAGAGATCAGCCTCACTTATGAATTTCAGCCACCTGTTGCACAAACAGATATTCAGTCATGTCTTTGATCAGCTTGGTCCTGACTGTTCTTCTGAGCTGCTTCTCCACATGTTGCTCACATGCCTTTCTTACCATATCTGCTTGAGCTGCCTCAGTGTCACAGCACCCTCTGCTTCCTTGCCCATCTTCTCCATATCCCCTGGGATCATGTTCCCACAAGCTTTAGAGTTGAGACAGCTTCCTCTGCCACTGCCACTGCTTCCATGACTGCC
Source organism: Crocodylus siamensis (assembly GCF_052110815.1). Classification (NCBI taxonomy): domain Eukaryota; kingdom Metazoa; phylum Chordata; order Crocodylia; family Crocodylidae; genus Crocodylus; species Crocodylus siamensis. Next base: position 12,917,198 of record NC_143408.1, read on the forward strand.
TCTTAACTCTCTTTGTCTAAGTCAAATCTCTCAGGCAGAGAAATTTCATGTCTTACAGCTATATTGTGCAGAGTACAACACTTCATGAAAATCTCATTAACATATTTGGAACTATACTATAATGTTTTACTAAATTTATACAGGTACCCCTCTCTCCAAATGATCTACCATGCACAATTATTCAGCAGTTTGGCTTCTGTCTTAGAATATGCCAGGGGTTGAGGTGCTATTGCTGGAAGGAATAGCTGCAATCACCTTGGCAAAGACAGGGACCTAGCGGACCTCCTGTGGCTTAAAAGCAAAGCCTACAAAGGATGGAGGATGGGATTCACCTCCAAGGAGGATTACTCCGTGCTGGTCCGGTCCTGCAGGGACCAAACCAGGAAAGCCAAGGCTGCAACTGAACTCCAACTAGCTTCAGGCATCAAGGACAACAAAAAGTCCTTTTTCAGATATGTGGGGAGCCGGAGGAAAAGCAAGGGCAACGTTAGACCCCTGCTAAACCAGATGGGGCAACTGATGCCCAGGAAAAAGCCAACCTATTAAATAGGTCTTTCATCAGTCACATGGGATGCCCATGCCTGCTATGGGACAGGGAAATCTGGGTGAGGGGGATCCCCTACCCTCCATAAATGCTGACCTCATGAAGGAACACCTTGAGAAGCTGGATACCTTCAAGTCAGCCGGCCCTGACAATCTGCACCCCAGGGTACTCAAAGAGCTGGCGAGCATCAGAGCCCAGCCCCTGGCACGGGTCTTTGAAAACTCCTGGCGCTCTGGTATAGTGCCCGAAGACTGGAAGAAGGCCAATGTGGTGCCAATCTTCAAGAAAGGGAGGAGAGTGGATCTGGCTAACTACAGGCCCATTAGCCTGACTTCTATCCTGGGGAAGATCTTAGAAAAGTTTATTAAGGAGGCCTTCCTTGAGGGACTGGCCCAGGCTAACATCCTAAGGGATACCCAGCACGGGTTTGTTGCGGGTAGGTCTTGTTTGACCAATCTCATTTCCTTCTATGACCAGGTGACCTATCACCTGGACGAGGGAGAAGAGATTGATGTCATATATCTTGACTTCAAAAAAGCTTTTGATCTGGTATCCCATGATCACCTCTTGGCCAAACTGCCCAGTTGTGGCCTTGGCTCCACCACGATCCGCTGGCTGGGAAATTGGCTCCGTGGTCGGACCCAGAGGGTTGTAATCGATGGCAGTCACTCATCGTGGTGCCCTGTGACCAGTGGGGTCCCTCAAGGCTCTGTCCTGGGACCCATACTGTTCAACATCTTCATTAACGATGTGGACATTGGAGTCAGGAGTGGACTGGTCAAGTTCGCCGATGACACCAAACTTTGGGGCAAAGCATCCATGCCAGAAGACAGGCGGGTGATCCAGGCTGACCTGGACAATCTCAGCAAATGGGCAGACGAGAACCTCATGGTGTTTAACACCAAAAAATGCAAGGGTCTCCACCTTTAGAGGAAAAACTTGCAGCACCCTTATAGGCTCGGCAGTGCTACGTTGATTAGCAGTACAGAAGAAAGAGACTTGGGGGTCATTATTGACCACAAGATGAACATGAGCCTGCAATGCGATGCTGCGGCTAGTAAAGCGACCAAAACGCTGGCGTGCATCCATAGATGCTTCTCGAGCAAATCCTGGGACGTCATTCTCCCCTTGTACTCGGCCTTGGTGAGGCTGCAGCTGGAGTACTGCGTCCAGTTTTGGGCTCCACAATTCAAAAAGGATGTGGAGAAGCTTGAGAGAGTCCAGAGGAGAGCCACGCGCATGATCAGAGGTCAGGAAAACAGATCTTACAATGACAGGCTGAGAGCCACGGGACTCTTTAGCCTGGAAAAGCGCAGGCTCAGGGGTGATCTGATGGCCACCTATAAGTTTATCAGGGGTGGACACCAGGATCTGAGGGAACGTCTGTTCACCAGAGCGCCCCAAGGGATGACGAAGTCGAACGGTCACAAACTCCTGCAAGACCGTTTCAGGCTGGACATAAGGAAGAATTTCTTTACTGTCCGAGCCCCCAAGGTCTGGAACAGTCTGCCAGCGGAGGTGGTTCAAGCACCTACATTGAACACCTTCAAGAGTAAATTGGATGCTTATCTTGCTGGGATCCTATGACCCCAGCTGACTTCCTGCCCTTTGGGCAGGGGGCTGGACTCGATGATCTCCCGAGGTCCCTTCCAGCCCTAATGTCTATGAAATCTACGAAAACTAGAAATGGTCCTAAGCAGTCAAGGGAACCTTGGCAGGAGATTGGTGACTGTGATGGGACACAGAAAGGTGTACCTCCTTACCCATCAGTCACCCAGATATGACCTCTTCTTGGTTGGAAATGACTGAGAATGGCCATCTGGGACCACATGGAAGTATTGCAGCTGAAGATACCTTTATTGCAATACTGGTGAATTAGAGGTGGGAATCATTATATTCATGACATATGTGTGATGCCTGTTGATGAACACATGGAGTCATATGTTGGCTTCTTGATGTTAATGTATGTACGTCCTGTCCATGGTGCCCAGGGCTTGGGGGATGTTGGCTATTTTCAGAAACTAACACATGGTCTGCCTCCATGTCTGGGATGTGCAGGATGAGGGCATCCAGGAAGTAGCACAGGACCTTTGGGGCTTTGGACTAACTGATACCCATGGGGTTTGCAGCCACTTTCTGGAAGGAGACTGAGGTGCATATTTCTAGGTCTTTGGCTTTGTTTGACACCAAGAAGGCAAAATTGATAGAGAATGATGCTTATGGGCTGTTCCACAGCACAGCACAGAGGGTTTGGCATATGCCACTTGGTGTTAATTCTGTATGCAGACCTAGCCACTCAGCCCCTTGAAGTCTTGATGAGGCCTAGGGCTGCTGTTAGGACCAACCTGCACCTTGTCCTGGTGTGTGGCTGCTGCTTGTGGCTTAGGCTGGGGCCACGACTTGGACATCCCATTGGATACAGAACATAGGGTGCAAGAGAATGTCTTTTTCCACTCACTGGCTCTTCAAACTCAGTTTTCCAATAAGATCCCCTCCATGCTCCCTAGCCCAGTATTTCAACACCCAGTACCACCCTAAGAGTTACTTTGTAGCCTTGCAGCCCTATCTTACTTGATGCACACTTTTCTCCACTACTGGATATTTACCCAGTCTGCCCTTAATCTGTTTTTGTTTTCCCTTCAGCCTGCTCTAGTTCCTTCTAGCCCATATCCCTTGCTCTCCAGTCTCCACAGCTATTCTGCCTGTACTTAGCTCTTTCCCCTCTTTGCAGTACTCCTTGGTCGCCTCTCTTATACTGTCTGGCCCATATTCACCTTGTGGCCCTCAGGGCCCCTTTTATGCAGTACAGGTGCAAACTGATTGAAAAGAAGTGTATCAACACCACTTGTTGTGACCAGGTATGTCCTGCTACTCATGCTTTTTGCATAAATACATTTTTCTGCCTACCTGGGCATGGGCAGCTACTAATGGGCAGACCCTATTCTACCTATGGGGTGTCTAAATGGATTTAGTTCCCTAAGTGTGATTCTGTTGCATCCTGTTTAAGTACTTGAAAAATCCATTAATGCATCACTATTATAACACATAATCATCTTACTCTTACATTTGAATGATAAAAAAACCAAAAAGGAACCAACCTGTTACAGTAACAATTTTTTCAAAGACTCTAGCAGGGTGGATTGCATTCAATGCCTAGATCTCCTTAGACACCCACTAGATGAAATATGATATGATCCTTTGGGCATGTCCCCACAAGTGCATACATGTAATTTGTCGTTCCTCAAATCAGTTCGCGCTACTCCACCTGTGTGCTACACTGGTAATTAGCAGTGCAGCAGGGGGTTTTTGGCATTGGGAGTTCCCAATGTAAAAAAAAAAGCCTGCTGCTAAAAAAAGTGGTATGACACACGTGGGAGCAGCATGAGCTACCAGGAACCAGAGCCTGGTCAGCCATATGCTCTGGCTGTTGGCCAGGCTTCAAACAGCTCGATCGCTACTGCTACTGCCCTGGGAGGCTGCCAGGACCCTAGGTAAGGCTTCTGGGACCAGCACAGGTGCTAGACTCAGCCTCCCCTATTCCACCCAGCATAGTTTGCCCTGCACCAACCCTGCGTGCAAAAAGTAGCAGCACAAATTTGTGACCCTGTTATTTTTGCAGTGGCAACTGCAGGTTCCTGCATGTGGGGATGCATCCTTAGTGTCTACTTGGTGAAACAGCATTTTGACAGTGCTATGACATGGCAAGTATAGGTTGCCATTCTAATAAGCCTGTCCAGCCCTCAGCCATAGGTCTACAAGCCTCAGTGGCACAGCAGGCAGAAGATTTTAGAATGTCAACCGCTTCAAAGTGGACAACATTTGCACTGGGAAGAGATCTCCAATTATCTTGGCCTTCTTGCCACTGGATCAATGTCCAAATCTATCAGGAACCATGCGGAAGCTGATGTGTAGCAGCTTCTCCACAATAAAATAAATCACACACAGATGTCTTCCAGTAACACAGCTTTTCCAGCACATCTTTCAAGCCCTTTGGTGACCAACTAGTGATGACAGGAGTAGGACTTGTGATCAACTGGAAGCTCCTAGTCATGAACTGGCATGAAGGTGATAGTTACAAGAAGGTTGTCTAGCACTTGGATGAGGAAGGAGTGTGATTCGGCAGTGGTAGGTGTGACTGAGCAGCCCTCTTCAGAATCTGTTCTGCTCACCCCACATGGGGAGGGGGCTAGAAAAGCTGCCATAAATTTAGTCTGCCTACCTTTTTCCTGACTGGATAAGCATGTCCAGCAAGATCATCTTTACTGTGGTCAAAATCAATAAATTTACAAATAATTTTGGGACCTGAAACATCAGGACCCTCATGAATAATCCTAATAATGAATGCCCAGACTGCTTCACCATAATTGTGGCTCAAGAACTCAGACAACACAATATTGACATCACCACACTGAGCAAGACCCAATGAGCAGGAGATGAAAGCTCAAAGAACAAGGAGATGACTATACCTTCTTCTGCCCCAACTCTTGATGCTGCTGACAAAACCAAGGAGGAATTTTATGCCAACCTTGACCAAGTCCTTTCTGATGTTCTGAAAAGAAACAGACTTATTATGCTCAGCATTTTCAATGCCAGAATCAAAAGGGATTTGAACCTGTGAAAGCAAGGAAGGAGTGGGAAAAATCAACTGTAGCGGCATTTTCCTTTTGATCAAATGTACAGAACATGGACTCACCATCACCCACACCCTGTCCCACCAGAGAAATAGGCACAAGACAGCATGGCAACACCTGGAAATCTAAGCATTGGCACTTGATTCACTATGTCATTGTTTGTGCCCAGGATCACTTAGGCTGTGCTAGGAGCTGATGATTGCTGGCTGAGCCACAGATTCATCCACTCAGTTATGTAACTCAAACTGGCTCTCAAATGCAGTGGAAGCAATTCCAACAGAAGATCAATATCGAAGGCCTCAAGAACCCAATCAACAGAGACCTCTTACACCAGTGCTTAAATGAAAAATCAGTTAATTCCAATCAATAACAATGAGAGAAAGTCAGCAGTAGGGCTGTGCAAAGCTTCACATCATGATTCGGATTTGGAGATGATTCAGATGACTTGGAGGCTGAGTCGATGAATCTGAATCAAATCGCTAACAGCTTTAGGCTTTCCAAATCAATTCGGAGCTCCTGAATATTTGGAAAAGATTCAGTGATTCAGAGATTTGGCCGTAGGGTATAATGGGGAATCAATGAAAAATCTATAACTTTGTTGTCTTTTGGCTGATTCAGATGAAACCTGCAGGGATGGTATGCTCTGCTGAGAGTCTGACACGTGTCAAAGTGATTGGTGGAGGGGTTTCTGGGAAACTGCACCTCAAAATCCTGTTGTGTGTGTGTGTTAAGCCACAGTGGGGTGAAAACTGCAGGGGTGGTAGCTCTTGCTGAGGCCACAAAGCCTGTCAAGTTTCAAGGAGATAAGTGCAGGAGTTTCTGGGAAATTACACTTCAAAACTGCTGAAAACAAAACTCATGACATAGGAGACACTGTGTTTGTGTTAAGCGGGGGGGGGGGGTGAAAACTGTGGGGATGGTAGCTGAGGCCACAAAGCCTGCCAAGTTTCAAGATGATAGGTGCAGGGGTTTGGGGGAAACTTCACCCCAAATTCTTGATAGCAAAACTCATGTCATATATATGTTTTAAGCCACAGCAGGGTCAAAACTACAGGCCTGGTAGCCCCTGTGGAGACCACAAAGTCTCCCAAGTTTCAAGGATATACGCCTGCAGTAGTTCCTCCCCACCCCCTGGGCCCCAGGACAGACACAGTTGCACAAGCACCCATGACAAGACTTTTGCCTGTCTGCAGCCAGAGGTGCAGGGCCCCAGAACCCAGAAGCCCCTGTACCCATCTCCTTGAAAGTTGGCAGACTTCATGGCCTCAGAAGGGGCTAGCAGCCCTGCAGCTTTCACCCCCCTGTGGCTTGACAGAAACACGTGACATGAGTTTTGCTTTTAGAACTATGAGGTGCAGTTTCCCAGAAACTTGTACACCGATCATCTTGAAACTTGGCACGTGTCATGCCCTCAGTAGAGGCTACCATCCCTGGAGGTTCCATCTGAATAAGCCAAAAGACAATAAAGTTATAGATATTTCATTGATTCCCCATTATACCCTATGGCCAAATCTCCGAATCACCGAATCTTTTCTGAATCTTTTCCAAATCTATTTGGAAGCTCCAAATCAATTCAGAAAGCCTAAAACTTCTAGTGATTTGATTTGGTTTCATAGATTCAGCCTCCAAATCATCCGAATCATCTCCGAATCAGCCAAAAAACAACAAAGATACAGCTATTTCATTGATTCCCCATTACGCTCTATGGCCAAATCTCCGAATTGGCTCCGAATAAGCTCCAAATCAAATTGGAAAAATTATTCCGACCTCCAAATTGGATCTCTGGCATCTGAATCAGCTGAATCTGAATCCAAATCCAGAGGTGGGCAGGTTCTGCAAGGATGGAGGGGAGGGCGGGAAGGGCCCCTCACTGCTTTTTTTTCTTTTTCCTTGATGGAGCCTGTCTGCATGAGGTGTCACTGGGTCATGCAGCCCCTGAGCTGGGGGGGTTGATGCTTCCCTCCATAGCAGTGGCACCCCCTGGGGCTGCCCGGGTGGGATGTTAGTGTATAGGTACTGTCCCAGGTCACAGGCAGCACCCAGCCTGAACCAACAGTGCATGGGGCACTGGAATTCCTGGCATACTTGGGGAAGCTAAGGCTTGGAAGGCTTCCAGTGTCCTGTGCACTATCCCTGCCACCTTCCCACTGTCTGGGACTGCCCAGGAATGGTCTGTCTTGCCCCTGGAGCAGTGTGAGAAGGAAGCAAGAGAGTGGCTGGGTATGCTAGTGGCAGGAGAAGGCAACAGGGATAGTGCATGGGGCACTGGAAACCTGCTAAGCTTGAGCTTCCCTGAGCATGCCTGGGCTTCTACTGCCCCATGCACCATCCATGCCACCTTCTCTGGATGTATCACTGCAATTTGTTATGTAGCAAACTAAAAATCATCAAATGTGTTTTACTTTGCTTTAGTAACAAAGTAGCTTAAATAGAAATATGTCACTGCATGTGTACAGCGTGACGAAATTCAAATGTACTATGTTACTGCAGGTGTAAACTGTGATGGCATTAAACTGGTTAAAAAGGGCAATTAAACCACTTAAAAGGCCAGTTTCATCAGGTATACAAGCACCCTATGACTGCAGGTCTGCTGTTTATTATCTTTTAAAACCTGGATGATTGGGAAAAGTTCCAGACAATTGGATATGGGCAGATATAGTGCCCAAGCTTAAGAAAAGGAAGAAGGAGGATCTGTGGAACTACAGATTGGTCAGCTTCCATCCAAAAATGATTTAACAAATATCAAAATGTTTTGGTTTGACTTTCCTGAAAGAAATGAGTTGCCAAATGCCTTGACTCGTGGGAATTCCTTTCCCCTGAAGCTGGTAACAGGTGGAAGCCAAGGACAGACCAGGAACTCCTGAGGAGACAAGGAAGATCCTTGCTTTATAACAGGTCCTGAGATCCCCAGCTTGAACAAGGATTCCTAAGACTTTCAGAAGCTGTCGGGCTCCTTGCTGTGGAATGGGGAGCACAGAAGCTTTGATAGTGGGGATTTACTTGCAGGGTTTCCAGTTTTCTGTATCTGTGACAGCACTCTGCCCCAAGATCCTGAAGCAGACAGCATACTGGGGATGTCCCTGAACCACAGATCTCAAAAGCCCTGGAATTTCTGACTACAGATAAGTAAGTCTGGCGGGGCTAATGAAGAGTGACAGACCGTGGAAGCCCAGGGTCATCAGTACCTGGAGAAGTAGACTCATTGGCTATCTGGTATGTTGGAAGGAAACCAGGTAGATTTGTGACAGAACCTTGCCTATGTTCTGTTGGGAGTTTACTGAAACACAAATGTTTAGAAACGCAAGGCTTACAAAGGGACCTTCTGGCTCATAGAATCCCCTCTCATTACATGCATTAAATTGGTCACTAATTTATAGAAATATAGCGTAAGCAGCCAGGAGCTTTGCTCAGGCAAATTGCCATAGAATTTACTCAGCTTCCTGGGTTTTGCAGCTTTTTACAAGCTCCGCATCAATGTAGTGGAGTTCCCTGTGGTTCAGTGGTAGACTCCTGGTCTGCCATACAGGACACTCAGGTTCAATTCCTGGATGTGTAAACAAATACAGTCATGGAGGCACCAAACATCTGGACCCAGTCTGTTTTTTGGATTCCTTCTGGGTGACCTAAAGGGGGGATAGAAGTTCTGGGCAGCCTCCCTGCTTAGGCATATGTATCAAAGGTCCGGGCAACCTCTTGTGTACACCATGATCTGGAAGGATCAATGTGGCTATGCTATTATCCAAGTAATGTAGCCATGTTATTATCTAGTATATGCACTAATTCCTTTAAAACTAGTTAAGTTATACTTACATAAAATACAGTTGTATCTTATCTGTAATGTGGACATAGCCTTTTCATGACTTCAGCAAAGACTATGAAGTTCTTTGTCCAACTGCCCTCTGTCCCTCACATTCTGTTGTTCCCAGACTTTGAGAACCCTTCTATGTTGGACCTCTGAACAGGCTTTTATTCTTGGACTGAGAGAGTCATCACCTGCCTGACCCATGCACAAGGCTTATTACCAGGGATCTGCATTTTCCATTTCCCTTGGAAAAATGGAGAAAAATGAAGGTTTTCCCCTTTACCTGAGGAAAATGCAGAATTTTCATTTTAAAAGAGATACCCATGGATTTTGCACTTTTGCATGGGGCTTGGGGCCCAGAGCCAGAACGCATGGCTGAAGGGCCTCAGCGGGGAGTAGAATGGAGCTGTAGACAGGGTTGAGAGTGGGGCCAGCTCCCCATTGCTGTGTGCTCTCCTGGGAGGGGCAGGAAGGAACTGTTCCCCCCAGATCTGCATGTGAGGCAGGGGCAGCAGCAGGGCTGGGGGAGAGCTCTGGTGGGGGTGTGCCTGCTACTTTTGGAGCAGTAATGAAGGAGCCCGGGCACAGGTTGCTAGGAGCCAGTGACCCACACCTGTTAGCAGTCAGCTGACCGGAAAGGGCAGGGCTTGATCCCTATATAAATCCCAGGCTGAGGCCTAGCAGGCAGTTCCCTGCTGGCAGCCAAGGGGAAAGGAGCTCTGCCTGATTGAGAGAGGTGATGAAACCTGAATGCATGAGCAGCTTGATATGGGTGAGGGATGGAGCAACCTTGGGGTGGCTCGAGTGATGTTTTAGCCAAGTGGCATGAATTTGTGATATAGCCCAGGGGTTGGTTTTTGTTTGTTGTTGAAACCAGTTGCTTGGGTGAAGCTACAAGGGGATGGAGGAGGCCTCATAGGGGACTCACGATAGAGTGGGGACCCCAGCCTCAGAGAGGGAGGCAGCAATTGGGAAGCCCGGGGGGGGGGGGGGTAGCGACCGCCAGACACCAGAAAAGGGCAGCATTGGGAGTGTGCTGACCCCGAGCACCCAGTGGGGCACGGCATGAGACAGGGCTGCGGAGGGCCCTAGCGCCAGTAGGGCACAGTGTGAGACCGAATAATGTCCATTATATCGGCAAGGCTTGGGGCATGGTAAAGGGGTGTTTGGAGCCACGCATAGCCCATAATGCCGGGGTGCACAGAAATGCCCCTTACAGAAATGTGGCCAGTGTACAGGAGGAAAACTGGGTCCAGGGAGACGAAGAGGCAGCCTCCCTATTATATATACTTAACATCAAAGATGTGGCGGGTGAAAATTGAGGGTGCTTCATAGACTGACTGGACATGGTAAGGAGCATCAGGGGAGATCACGGCAACCCCCTAGGACACCATCCTGTTACATGGTGAGGGGCGCCAGCAGGGCTGGCTTGGGAGTGAGGGGCCTGGACCTGCATTCTGTGAGTTAAGGGGGCAGGGGGAGCTCTGATTCTTTTTATGATAAGAAACCCAAGATCAAATACCACAAGTTACAGGTATTTAGAATTTATTTTATTATAATGATTGAGGCACTGGTAGGCTCCCAAATTGCTTTAAAATAGTAAATATATATCAAGAAAACATTGTGTTCAACTACACCCACACCCCCTTTCATTTTAATCATGGATCTGGGGTTTTTAGTCAGAGAATTTTTTTTTATTTTTTATCAGGGAAAACCAGGATCCCTGTTTATTACTTGAAAAGCGTTTGGCTCTGGCAGTTTACAGCAGTGGTGTTCAACCTTATGGCCCCCTGGGGGCCATGAGTGGCATGGGGTTGGTCCATGGGTTGGACCCCATCTGGGGTTGGCACATAGAGTTGAACCTTGAGTACAATCCAATGCACCAGATGAACCATCCATGCTAGTCTGACCCTGCATGTAGCCTGACCTTGTGTGCCTGATCTGGCTGTATGCTAGCCCAAACTCATGCACTATATCTGGCTATACACCAAATGGACCCCATGTGCCAGCCCCAGAACAGGCAAGCATGATCTAATGCACAGGACCATGTCATATGACCTGTTGGTCTCCCCATGGGTCTGCAGTTTTGGCAACAGAAGAGTGGCAAATAACACTGCCACCTCTCCCCTGCCACCAAATTTCCATACCAAGAGAAGATCAAAAGGTCATATGACATGGTCTTGCAGGGCAGATGTGACCTGTGAACCAAAGGTTGAGCACCACTGTCTTAAAGCACTGATCCTAGTTCTTCACATGGTACAGTGACACATGGTAGCAGAAGGAGAATGATCACAGACCAATGTTGCTCCATAAGGACCTTCTAGGATGCCTCAAATGCAAAAGGAAACCAAACAAGCAATGGAAGAATGGGTGGGTCACCAAGGAAGTGTACCAGGAAATAGAACGAACTTGGAGGGACCAAATCAGGAAGACCAAGATAAAGAATGAGCTGCACCTGACAAGGGAGGTTAAAGATGGCCTGAAGGGGGTCTATAAGTATGTTGTCTAGAAAAGAAAGACCATGGAAACTGTAGGCCCATTGTTAACTAGCCAAGGGGAAGTCTTAACAGAAGATGCAAAGAAGGCAAACCTACTCAACAGCTATTTTGCCTCAGTCTTCACCAAAAAAAAAAAAAGCTGCAGCTAGATACCTAACATGTATTATCCATATGAGGAAGGGGACAAACTGTGGGATGAAATGTCAAAAGCTCTCTGTCTTTTATTGTTGGTTCCAAATAAATTCATATCAATAGGACCTGATGAACTTCATCCTAGGATACAGAGGGAACTGGCAGAGATTTCAGAGCCCTTAGGAATAATCTTCATGAAGTTGTGGAAAATGAAGGAGATGCCAGAGGACTGGAAAAGGGGCAACATTGTGGCCTTCTTTAAAAAAGGCAAAAAGGAGAACTCGGGGAACTACACACCAGTTCAGCCACTGGTAGTCATCCCAGGTGTGCTGGACGATGTGGAGCCACCAGTCCTGGTTGTGGTGGGGCTGGAGCCCCAGGAGCTTGTGCATTTTACCAGTGGCAGCATCCACGTGCATGTCATTGCATACCCTGGCAGGGATGCCATGGTAGCCCAGGAGCTGGGCAGCATCAGCGTGCGTGAAGGGTGCCTCAGATGCAGTGGTGAGCTTGGACACATGGCATAGGGAGTCCAACAGAGCCAGGGCTGAATGGGACCACTTGGTTGTCACTTGGTTGTGAACAGGGTGGCAAATAGCAGCCTTGGACATGGGTCATCACCACCAGGGCCTGGGGTGGAACAGCCATTGCACAGTGGGCACAGGCTCTGCAGACAGTGACACAGAAGGTTGTGTCAGCATGCTGCAGACTGTTCTGGACCAGGTGACCAGGGAGCATCACATGAAGTTGCTTTTTATAGGATGCCCTTGGCACCTAGGCAGCTGTGGCTGGAGCCTCCAGCTCCCCTTAGCTTCTGCAAGGGGGTGAATAAGGGCTGGAGGAGGCCCAGAGCAGGCTGTTCCCCTAAGCAGCAAATCTGTTCCCAAATGGCTGTCCTGGGTTGATGCCTGCTCTGGGTTGGTTTACTGCACATTAAATTACTTTTCAGTAAAACCAAATAGCATTAATTGCATGTGTAGATGTGCACTTTGGAAAGAATATTCAGAAATACAAATACAAAATGGGTGAAACCTAGCCACTGTGGAGAAGGATCTGGTGGTTTTGGTAGATCACAGACTCGGTATGAGCCTATAGTGTGATGCAGCTGCATAAAAGGCATATGCAGTTTTAGGATGCATCAACAGAAGCATTAGGTGTAAAACAGGGGAGGTAATAGTGCCTCTACTCAGCTCTGGTTAGGACTCATCTGGAGTACTCTGTGCAGTTCTGGGCTCCACATTTTAAAAAGGACATGAGGAAGTTGGAGAGGATCCAGAAGCAGGCAACAAAGATGATCAAGGGCTTGGAAACCAAGTCGTATGAGGAGAGACTGAAGGAACTAGGCAGGTTCAGCTTGTGGAAAAGGTGCGTAAGGCAGGACATGAAATCAGTATTCAAATACTTGGAGGGCTGTTATAAAGAAGGAAAGCACCTTTTCTCTCTTGCTTCAGATAGGAGGACATGGACCTAGAAGTTGCAGCTTCAAGTTGCAGCCAAGTAAGTTTTAGATTGGAAATCCAGAAGAACGTTATCACTGTGAGGACAGTGAGGTAGTGGAAAAGACTCCCTTAAGAAGCTGTGGACTCTTCATCACTAGAGGTGTTCAAGAAGAGGTTGGATAGTCACTGGTCGGGGATGATCTGGGTATAGCTATACCTGTGTTCACTGTAGGTATTTCCCATGCCTCTGGGCTTTTGTTGCACACCCTTCCCCTTCCCCCGCCCCACCTTTCTGCTACATGCGTTGGGGTGTTCTTAAGCATCCCTCAGGGGCATTGACTGTTGGCTATAGCCAAGGCTGGGGATTCTGACTGGGGTTTTGTAGTGCTCATGTTCAGTGCAAAGCCAGAGGTTCCTGGCTACAGGGTCTTGCCCCTCTGCTTAGGTTCAGACCAAGCACCATATTTGGTTACAGAAAGGAATTTTCCTGCCATGATGAGATTGGTATGGACTGTGGGAATGTTTGCCTTCCTCTATAATGAGGGGTACGGCCCTCTGCCTGGAATCTCTTGAGCATATATTGACAACATCTTGTAGAAGCAGAACATTGGCTGCCATGGTTTCCCTGCTTTAACTCTGGCAGATGTGGATGTTAGGATGTATTGTGTTAGGGTTAACCATAGTCTTATGTAGAGTTTAGCTTCTTCATTGTATAAGATAGTCTGGATAGAAATGATCACTATCCTGGGGTGCAGTTTCCCCTGACCTGGCAGGGGCTCAAGGGAAACTGTACCCCAAATGACTGAAAGTAAAACTCATGTTACATGTATGTGTTACACCAAGGGGGGCGGGGAGGGGGGTGAAAACTGCAGGGGTGGTAGCCCCTGGGGAGGCCACAAAGCCTGCCAGGTTTCAAGGAGAAAGTTGCAGGGGTTCTGGGGTCCTGCAGCCCTAGCTGCCAACAGGCACAACTTGTGTCATGGGTGCTTGTGCAACTGTGTCTGTTTTGGGGTATGGGGTGGGGGAACTACTGCAGGCCTGGCTGCTAAGCTGCTGTGTTACCAGTTACCAGTCAATCATGATTCACTCAGGGACCAGCTCAATACACCGTGGTTAGCTAGTGTAATGAGTTAATGAGCAAAGATTAACACCTACAAAACCACAGACTAAGGAGAGGAAGGAACCAAGACAGACCATCAACTGCCCCAAGACCGAGACAAGCAGTTGTACAAGTATGCATGTCACGAGTTTTGCCTGTCAGCAGCTAGAGGTGCAGGCCCCAGAACCCAGAAGCCCTGCACCAATCTCCTTGACAGCTGGCAGGCTTTGTGGCCTCATAAGGGGCTAGTAGGCTTGCAGTTTTCACTCTGCTGCACCTTAACACACACAGTGTCATCACCCATGGTTATACGTTTTATTTGTCTGGAGCTTGAGGTGTAGTTTCCCCCAAACCTCTACACCTGTCACCTTGAAACTTGGCAGGCTTTGTGGCCTTACCAGGGGCCAGCACCCCTGCTGTTTTTGATTCCACTGTGGCGTAACACATACATGTGACATGAGTTTTGCTTCTAAGATTTTGGGGTGCATTTTTCCCCACACCTCTGCACCTATATACTTGAAACTTGGCAGGCTTTGTGGCCTCAGTAAGAGCTACCATCCCTGCAGTTTTGACCCCACTGTAGCTTAACACACACACAACATGAGTTTTGCTTTCAGAATTGTGGGGTGCAGTTTCCTATAAACCCCTACACCTATTAACTTGAAGCCTGGCATATCATGCTCTCAGCAGAGGATACCATTCCTGCAAGTTTCACCTGAATCAGCAAAAAGATGACAAAGTTACAGATATTTCATTGATTCCCCATTATACTCTATGTATGAATCTCCGAATCTTTTCTGAATTGATTCAGAAGCTCTGAATCAAATTGGAAAGCCTAAGGCTTCCTGCAATTCAATTTGGATTTGTAGATTCAGCCTTCAAATCATCTCTAAATCCAAATCATGATCCAAAGCTTTACACAGCCCTAAGCCCTACTATCTAGCGGTTTGGACTAGATGACCTCTGGAGGGCCCTTCCAGCCTACTTCTCGAAGATTCTGTGAAATAAAATCAAGTTAGGTATTTTTGTTTTTTCTGAATGAATTCCTTTGGTTTAGTCCCCTGGTATTTTTTAACCTAGAGAATCATATACTTCACAGCTGCAACCCTAGAGAAGGATTTTTTTTTTTCAGTTCTGTCACTTCATACAGAGGCAGTACCAATTGGGATCTAGATTGTATCTGATCATCTTGGAGCTCTTTAAAATCTTCCTCATCCTCTTCTTATATTAGTGCACTTTATTAGCTGGAAAACTCTGTTAACCGGCATCTGAGGGATGCAGCAAAAGGGAAACCAGAAGTACCACTTCCAGGTTTCACTGCCACGGGCAGAGTTTTTTTTCTTTGCCCCTTCTTCGGCCCACATCCCAGAGCAAAGCATCCTGTGCAGGATAAAGCAGCCTGCGCAGGGCCCTCCGTCCTGTCCCCCAGCACACTGACACTGAGGGTGCACCAGGCAGTGCACATTTAATTAATCAGAATATTTGATTAACTGGCATCCCCCATTCCCAGGGGATGCTGGATAACAGAGCTTTTACCGTAAAACTCTTGGAAATTGTTCAGAACAACAGTCTTTCTAATCTTTTGTTCACAGCTGTTTGAGCCTAGATGAGGAAGGGAAAAAAAAAGGAAATCTACTATCCCTTTAATGTGTAAAGACTGTTGCTGGTTCAGATCTTACCACAAAAATGATCAGATATGTGAAATACAAGTATGCTGGGAGTACTGTGGCAGTAACAGAGCCCTGGACAAGAACCTCCTGATGTGATTTCCTGTATTGCCTGGGTAATTTATTCAGCTTTGGCCCTGCAGTACATCCCAGTCGGTGCCTGAGGGAATCATTTTTACCTGACACAGGGCTCCATACTGATATTTAATTCATATAGGAGAAATGTTTTGATGAAGAACCTAAAAAGAAGCTTTTAAACTGATGCTGAGACTTCTGTTAGTTTCCTGTAACCTTGTTAAAATTTTTCTCTTTCTGATTCCTAAGACATGCTTGCAATTTTTAACAGGTTTTCTTTTCAAATGCGTTCCTTTTTTAAATGTTGTTCTTTTTTAGAACAATCCAGTTCTAAATTACACATTTTGAAGTGATTAATAAATTCAGAGGGGTTTTTTATCGTAAGCAATAAGTTTGTTAAGGAAAAGGTAGTTATTGTTACTAGTGGCTTTAAGGATGACAACTATTTGAATGTGACCTAATCATGGAGAAACTAAGGGATAAATCCTATTTAATTTTGCATGCCTACGTAAAGCAGGCTCTCACACAGCCACAGACCTGCCACTTTTAGCACTTACACCAAGTTTCAGGCTCTGGTTTTCCACAAGTTGAAGCTAGCATCAGGAGAGGTGTGTAGCTTAACAAAACAGGCTCTACTGTAGCTAGGATGAAGGCTGAGTTCTTGTGTTAGCCCTTGTTGCCAACATAGCAAAAACATTTAACCAGTCATGTTTATCCAATTAGTATTAAAAGCAAGGTACAATGACTCAGTTTCTATATCAGACTATGGCTATGGCCTGTTGTCTGGTGGTTAAAACGCCTTGCTCATTAGCAAGAGAGATTTAAACACCCTACGTGAGGGGAGGCAGGTAGAGCTAAAATTTGAATCTGTACCCTAGGCAAATGTCTTAACAGGTAGGAGATTGGGCTAAGAAATAACAAGACTCTTCCTCTCCTTCTGAATCTGATACCCACTAGTGATTTCTGGACTTCACTGGCCTTGTGTTCAGCTAGGTGAGTGTCTGTCACCATGTGCCTGACAAGAGAACAGCCCTATTTGGGTACATGCATGCTTGTGTACACAGAGCTGAACAATTTGTCAAATTGCTATATTTTTCAGTAAGAAAATTTGGTTATTGCTTTCTGAAATGTCAGCCTTAAAACACCCGATAAGAGCTAATGGGAAGTTTATTGATACAATGAGGAAGACTCAGCAGGTGCATCCACGTAAGCGTGGTCATGCAGTATGTGGCACTACAAACACATTTGCAGCACCACATACCACAAAGTCTACAGTTCTCTGCATTGCAAGGGCATGCTCCTGGAGCATACAGTGCTCCTTTTTTTTTCCAGTTTTTGACCCCTGGGTATCCAGAAGTCAACCCCCCCCCCCCCCCCCCCCGCCTCCCAAGCAGTGCATGCTAAAAAGCAGAGCCATGCTGCTGCACCTGCTAGCCAGGCTCCATCCAGCAGGAACATTGTGGCTGCGCTGCAGTGCAGCTCCCTTGGGGAGGACCCCACGTAAGGCATGCATGTCTGGATGTACCCAGCATGGCTTTTGTAGAGTGAAATATTGTCTCACAAACCTGCTGGAGTACTTTGACAGTGTAAACAAGCACACTGTTAAGGAGAATCTAGTTGATATAATATATTTGGATTTTCAAAAAGCTTTTGATAAGGTCCCTCACCAAAATCTCTTAGACAACTGAGTTATGGGGAGAGAGTGTCATTTCATGGATTGAAAGCTGGTTAAAAGAAAGGAAACAAAGAGTAGGGATAAATGGTCGCTTTTCAGGATGGAGGAATGTCAGTAATGAGGTTTCTAGGGATCCGTGGTGGGTTAGCTTTGTTCAACATTTTCAAATGATATTTAAAAGGAGCTCAAAGTGAAATCTCAACATTTTCAGATGATACTAAATTATTCCAATAAGTTTAAATCAAAAGGTCATGGTGAGCATCTGCTGAAAGATCTTTAAAAAACTAAGTCAGTAGACAAAAAGTGGCACAAACTTCTAATCTAACAAGTGCCAAATAATGTGTATGGGGAAAAGACAACTTTGACTGTGCATATGTAGTGCTGGGTTCTAAATCAGTCGTTATAACTGAGAAAATAGACCTTGGAGTCACCGTAAATGTTTCTTTAAAACCATTGACTTAACTTTTTTGGTCACTGATGCAAATTAAGTGGTCAGACCCTCAGATATCAAATCTACTTTGAGGAGAGCACTTGTGATGCCTACCTGGCCAGCCTAAATTTTGCCTTTATACAACAATTCAGATATCCCCCAGTGGGTTCATCTACATGCCATACTTTACTGCATAGCAGACTAACTTTCTGTGCAGTATAAAGCATCGCCATCTATATGCGCTCAGCAATTAGGGTACAGTAGACTAAGTTAATATGCTGTTGGATAGTCCCATCAGATACAAGTAGTATTTGTCAGTGCAACAAATTACTGTGCTTAAATCTATGTGTAGGAAGATATGTAAGGATTAGTTCACCAAAGCAGACACAAAGGTAAGGTGCAATTTTCATCAGTCTAACTAATCAAGATTCAGAACCAAGGTAAAGAAGAATGAGCAATAGTGCTGCAGCACCAAATACTGGCCACTAATTGCTAAACTAAAGCCATTCCCCAAGTATATGCGAGAACTCAAAAACCAGTTAGTGAGTGATGAAAACATGCAGAAAAGAGGTGCAATAGTGATTAACTAATTGCAGCTGACTAAATCACCATGAATACAGAAAAGCACTAAAATCTTATTTTATTTACCAGTGCTATATTTTCAATAAGTGCAGTATTTTAGTCAAGCTTAGTTGCATGGTAAAAGCCGTTTAATGTTTTATGCCTTTTTGGAATATAATTCACTTAAGATGTGTTTCCTTTACCTCTGGGAATGGCAGGAATCTCTGTAGCCCAGGAAAATCACCATAAAATCAGTCAACCATTGTATGATGCATCTCCATGGTAACACTGTTCCTTTTAGCTGCATTGTCCTTTAAGCTTTTCTTTCCCTTTTTCCTGCCCTGTAGGTTAACCTGGACCTGACCTCCCTCCTTGACAGTGATGATAAAAAGTCAAAGAACAAAAGGGGAGTGCTACCAAAGCATGCTACAAACATAATGCGTTCCTGGCTCTTCCAGCATCTTATGGTGAGAAGTCAACAAGTGTGTGAGAGATTAACACTTTAACTCCCTCTCTTTCCATATACTTATTTGTGGGTACTCATTTAACATCGGGTCTTTATACAACTAAACATTTTATTCTGTGCTTCCTCTTTGATAGTTGTATTTTAAAAAAAAAAAACCCTTTAGGAGGGTCAGTAATTAAAGAAGAAAGTAAAGTTAATATATGACATGCAGAGAGGCTGCTTCTATGTGCCGTAATTACAGCAATGAATTGAGTCTGCTGGAATGTGGTAAGTACCATAATCCAGCAGACTTCAGCGTCACATCTATCAGCATCCCCATGCTGAAAAATGGCAGTGGGGATGCTTTAACTAAGTCTTGTTTGAGCTTCAGTTAAAGCACCCCTGCCACCATTTTTCAGCACAGGGATGCTGATACAAGTGACACTCTGGGTGCTTTAATTAAAGCAGCTCTAGGAGCCATTCTAAAGAGCCCCCCTCTTCCATACTCCTGGAGCCCATATAGTGCTATTTTTGTTTCTTGCATAAACTAGATACATACTAATAAAATCATTTAAAAAATTACTGACTTTATGCTTTTGTGCTATTTGACTTTTTTTTCTTATTTAAGTTGGGGGGTGTTTTGTTGTTTTTAGGTTTTTGGGGGTTTTTTTAGCTTAAAGTATCAAAATAGATTATTTGAATGCATTTCAGTTTCTAGTCAACAATATGTTAATTTATTTGCTCAGTGCTTTAGTACTTCAGTTGGAAAGATTGCACAGGCATTGTTTTTATTCCTGTTACCAAGAAGATTTGTACTGGTCCTGAGTTTTTTTGCAACACTGTCTTTCCCCCTAACCTAATAGAATACTTACTATCAATTAAAATTAAATATAAAAGATAATACAACGCATTACAAAGTAAAGGAATACTATAGAACTTGGATTCTTTAGCATAAAATTCCTCACCTCCTTTTTCTTCATTAAAATGAGAGCTTGTGAACTAGCATGGAGCATATATTGCCACAGCATATAGTTGTACTGGACCTGTTAGGTGCTCCAGCTATTTGCTTGGCTTCTATTTCAAGGAGTACTGCTTCTCTAGTCAGCTCTGTGGGACTGCTAATGAGCTCTAGCTGAGTGGAGAAGTGAAGCTTTTTGCAGTAAAAGCTATAGCCATCTGCTGAATCACTTGTCATTAATTTGGCAGCCCACTTCAAATTAAGCAGGTTGTGAACTATCCCAATATGGGTTCTACTGTATATAGATTATGGTAACTTCATGAGCAGAGGTAGGTGTGTTAGTCTGATAGCCTACAAGATACAATTCTACCCCTGCCATCTGTCTAAGTTGACTTCAGCAATGTTAATTCAGTCTTACTGGGAATCCCATGTATTTTATCTGACTGTTGATGCAGTCAAAACTATATTAAATAATAAGAACAAACAGGAAAAAGGGAAAATCAATCATTTTAATGATTCTAATTAACAGATTCCGATCATCTTTACAATGGAAATGAAAGACCATGTTGTGAAGCTATTTTTGTAGATACCAAGCGGTATGATATTCTCTTTGGGCCCATTAGATTTCTGACGGATCATCTGGAGAAAAGCGATATTCATGTGGCAATCTTGTACCTTCTGAAAGGCTTGGGTTCTCCTAGGGAGCAGATCTATCAGATGCAGTTTCCCAGGATTTTCCAAAGCTCCCATGTTAACCACACCATCCCACCCCACCCACCCCCCAGCCAAAGGCTCTGCACCATGGAGCAGATAAATTAGGTTCCCATTAATAACAGTGGATTTAGGATCAGGCCCTGTGCACAGGTTGGTTTTCAGTTTCTAACTTAAACTGGACTAAGGGTAAAGTTTTAAGATGGGAAAATTTTATGTTTGCACCTTCTTAAATCTGAAAATTGTTGAATGGATTTATTTAATCTTGAAAAACTAATAAAAATAAAAACTAATTTGGGGGCAGATCAGACTTGGAAGTTTTATAACATTCTGAGGTGCTAAGAACAAGGGACAGAACAGAAAGCATTTTGCTTCTTTACCTCCTTGTAGATAATTTTAGAGTTTTTTTGGCTGGAGAAAGGAAGCCAGTGAAGATGGAACAAAATAATAGGTTCTGTGGCTGGTCGTACCCCTTGGAGACCACAATGTGGAAGTAAAAGTGTTGCTCTGAAATGTCCTATTTTCCAGCTCATTTTTGCAACAAATGCAAGCAAACAGTAAGGTGTCTTACAGTTTAAGGCACCATGGGATCCAAGCCACAATCCTAAAACAAGTTTGGGATTTGGGATTAGAACCTTATCACATCTTACTTGTCAGTGCAGGTGGACCCCAGGATCATGATCCTGGGCTCCCCTTGCACCAAAAGTTAAAATACAGCTGCCAACAATCACCTGATTGTTGGTTGGGGCTGGGGACTGAACAGAGATCTAATGACTTGCATAGTTTTGACTCCATGCCAGCCCATAAGGATTTTGGGATTGGGCTGTCACAGCCCAATCCCAGGATCTCTGTGCAACTGGATTTTTTAAAATTCATGCGCTATCCAGTTGGATGGAACATAAAGTTTTGACTTCACCCCAAATCCCAGTGTACCGGGACCCTGGGACAGTTGTGGTCCAACCCATAGGGCTACTCTGTGCTGGAGCCTGACACTAAGATGAGTGTCAGGATCTGGCAACTGGCCACATATTCAATTTAAGGCGTGACACAAATGAGCCACAAAGTTATTATACATTAAATGTGGAATAATTTTGTGGCTTATTAACTGTATTATCATTCCTTAAATTGCCATTAACATGTGGCCGGGTTACTATTTTTTAAGGTGCAATTAACCTGTTAATGCATCTAAAATGTAATGTGTGTCAGGGGCCTAGGCCTTCTATGATTTCAGTAGTATCTTTAAATTAGTGCCTTCATTTATGGCATTTGTAGAAACTTCAGAAATAGTAATAGGAGCACTGGAAGATCCTAGGTTTGTAAGGATGTGTTTGTAATAGAAACCTATATCATGACCTTTCTAGATCCAGGAATCTCATCTCTGGCTACATATGCCTTAGGAATCTGTGTGCTTTTTGATATGGTAATTTGCAAAGCTCTTGTTGGAGGTCAGATTTTCGAAGTAATTTAGAAGCTAAAAAAAGCTGTTGGGCATCTCTTAGGTTTTTAAAAAATGATGGCGTACCCAAGATGTTGAAAATTTACTTAAAACTTCTGCCATCTCTTCTGACAGCTAAATAGTACTGAACATCTGGCCTTGTTCTTAATTTCACGGTTTTATTCTTCACAAAGAAGGACATTTTTTTTCAGTAGGAGCAGGAATAAAATTTTACTAATGTTGCCTTTCACATGTAGCTGTATTTCCTGGGGCACAAAGTGGAAATGGCTGTACTTCTTAGAATATAAAATACAGTATGTAAGGCATATTAGAGGCTATAGAAAAGTGAGGGATCTTTAACAAAAAGATTGTAAGGAAGTGCGCAACCCCTCAAGGGCTGGGGACCCAGCTGCAGGGTTTCAGTGCATAATAGTATGCCTGGCTGGAAGGCTTGGGGTCAGTTGGAAGTGGTGACCACCTAATGATGGTAGAGCCACAGGAAGAATTAAGAACTCCAGGAGGAGAGTATTAGGATGTGAGAAGCCTAGAACTAAATTTATCTCCCTTCTAGTGCCTAAAAGGGCTCTTGGTTTGATTTGTTGTGGATTCCAGGTTAGTTTTTTTTATGAAATACAAAGCAGGCCTGTGAAGCTGAGCATGGTGCTAACTTGCCTGTCACAGGCAGTAGAGTAAATGGCCTACTTACAGATGTGTCTCTTTGACAGTTTTATTAACACAATGTGAAACATGCTGAATTGGTAGAGAGAAATCTTAACTGTCTGTCAATAAGGAAAATGTTTGTGCCCTCGGTTCTCTTTTAGAGATGCTCCTTACGGTATGTTGATCAGTGATAACTGTTTATATGCCCATAACTTTAAACAAGTGTCTCTCAGCTGAAGCAAATGTCCATCTGACCATTCTTACCCCATGATAAGTGAAAGTTAAACTGGAACAACTTACCCATGAATGAAATGAGGCTAAGTTGCCCTTGTGCAATATCATGAGCTAGAAGATCAATTACCACCGTGCAGTTGCACGCCCCCTCCCCCACTTTTTTTTTCTCTTACTCTCAATTCATTAATAAATTAATTGATGGAGAATTCATATTTTAATAAGATTCTACCATAGTTAAGAATGGGAAAGGTTTTCACAGTAGAGAGAATTTCTCATACTAGTAATTTGATTCTTGTTAGTTCCACTTAGCACCACTTACTGCGTATGTCTACATGTGCTGACTTAAGGTGCATTAGCCATTTTTAAGGTGCATTAAGAGCATGGGACTACATGTGTTCACCCTTAATGCACCTTCAAAATTTTTTTTTTTTTTTGATTTTATTTTAAAGCTATTCATGCCTAAATGTGATACCTGCAAAAGCAGGTTTCAAATTTAGGTACAAATAACTAAAGAACTTTTAACACATATGTAGATGTGCTAAGGCACATTAATGCTGTGTATGTTGACTGACTTGAGACTAACTTTAGTCCCAAGCTGTTCCGCACACCGCATTAATGTGCCTTAGCCTGTGCACATATAGACGTGCTCTAAATTGACTTAATGCACATTAGGCAAATGTGGATTAAGTTTAGGCACATGTAAAAGTACATGTAGACATATGCACAGTGAACTAAATGTCCAGAAACTGAAAATACCTCTGATCTTCATTAAAATAGACTTTTATAACATTTGCACCTGTAAATCAAGTCTGCTTCTGCAAATCCCTATTAATTGATATTTGTTTGCTCAATCCAGCTCAATGTTACTTATTTTTCATATTCCTAATAGTACTAACTGAGCTATTATGTCCTCCTCCCCTTAATCACCATTTCTGCAAGATAAACGTGCTAATTTTCCTCAAACTCTCCTTGTATGGGTTGCATTCCAAATTATTGTGTGGCTTTGAAACCTTTCTAGTATCTGTTCATCCTTTTTAAAATGTGTATCCCAGAACTACAACCAGTGCCAAGTGAGTGGCATTGTCTTGCATCAAATACTTCTGTTGATGTAGCCCAGAACCAGAGTGGCTTTTTTGCACCTGCATCACATTGTTTGCTCATATTGAAACTGTCATCTACAAAAATCCCAGGATCCTTCATACCAGTGCTGCCACCCAACCAGTTATTATATGTTCTATATTTGTGCAGCTGATGATTCTTTGCTCAGTGTAGAAGCTTGCCTTTGTCTGCATTGTTTCATCCTGTTGTCTCTAGCTCAGCTTCCAATGTATTACAACCCTTCTGTGTTCTACCTCTATTGTTCAGCAGTTTGCAATCTTTCTTTTTTATGTCATAACCAGTCTTGCTCAGGAAGCTCTCTTCCTGGCATCCAAGTCATTGATAAACACATTGAATATCACTGGACTCAGGACAGACCCCTATAGGACTGTAACAGAGCCAGAAACTTACTTTAAGGTGGAGAGTATAACAGATAAGGTCCACAAGTAGAAGCAGGCAACTGAACCTGAGCTAGGTGCAGGTGAACAGGCACTTAGGGAGTGAAAGGGCCCCAAAAAACTATGTGGTAGATAGCTCCAGAATAGCTCAGGACAGCTCTGGGAAAGTAGGAAGGAAACAATTGCAGCTCAGCCAGGAGAGCATTAAGCTGCTCATTAGTAGGGCCTACTGTAAATTGCAGGCTCAGCTTGTGGTACAATGGCTCCTTTAAGCTTAGAGTTCCCCCCGTGCACACCCATGCTGCTGATTGGTGGAGGACCCCCATTGTCCCCACTGCTCATTCATGATGACTGGGAGGCAAAAACCATGGTTTTAAATATTTCATAGATTTCATAGACATCAGGGCTGGAAGGGACCTCGGGAGATCATCGAGTCCAGCCCCCTGCCCAAAGGGCAGGAAGTCAGCTGGGGTCATAGGATCCCAGCAAGATAAGCATCCAATTTACTCTTGAAGGTGCTCAGTGTAGGTGCTTGAACCACCTCCGCTGGCAGACTGTTCCAGACCTTGGGGGCTCGGACAGTAAAGAAATTCTTCCTTATGTCCAGCCTGAAACGGTCTTGCAGGAGTTTGTGACCGTTTGACCTCGTCATCCCTTGGGGCGCTCTGGTGAACAAACATTCCCCCAGATCCTGGTGGTCACCCCTGATAAACTTATAGGTGGCCATCAGATCACCCCTGAGCCTGCACTTTTCGAGGCTAAAGAGTCCCATGGATCTCAGCCTGTCATTGTAAGATCTGTTTTCCTGACCTCTGATCATGCGCGTGGCTCTCCTCTGGACTCTCTCAAGCTTCTCCACATCCTTTTTGAATTGTGGAGCCCAAAACTGGACGCAGTACTCCAGCTGCGGCCTCACCAAGGCCGAGTACAAGGGGAGAATGACGTCCCAGGATTTGCTTGAGAAGCATCTATGGATGCAAGCCAGCATTTTGGTCGCTTAATTAGCTGCAGCATCTCATTGCAGGCTCATGTTCATCTTGTGGTCAATGATGACCCCCAAGTCTCTTTCTTCTGTAGTGCTATCCAAAGTAGCACTGCTAAGCCTATAAGGAAGCTGCAGGTTTTTCCTCCCAAGGTGGAGAACCTTGCATTTTTCGGTGTTAAACACCATTAGGTTCCCATCTGCCCACTTGCTGAGCTTGTCCAGGTCAGCCTGGATCACCCGCCTATCTTCTGGCGTGGATGCTTTGCCCCAAAGTTTGGTGTCATCGGCGAACTTGGCCAGTCCACTCCTGACTCCAATGTCCACATCGTTAATGAAGATGTTGAACAGTATGGGTCCCAGGACAGAGCCTTGAGGGACCCCACTGGTCACAGGGCACCACGATGAGTGACTGCCATCAATTACAACCCTCTGGGTCCGACCACGGAGCCAATTTCCCAGCCAGCGGATCATGGTGGAGCCAAGGCCACAACTGGGCAGTTTGGCCAAGAGGTGATCATGGGATACCAGATCAAAAGCTTTTTTGAAGTCAAGATATATGACATCAATCTCTTCTCCCTTGTCCAGGTGATAGGTCACCTGGTCATAGAAGGAAATGAGATTGGTCAAACAAGACCTACCCGCAACAAACCCGTGCTGGCTATCCCTTAGAATGTTAGCCTGGGCCAGTCCCTCAAGGATGGCCTCCTTAATAAACTTTTCTAAGATCTTCCCCAGGATAGAAGTCAGGCTAATGGGCCTGTAGTTAGCTGGATCCACTCTCCTCCCTTTCTTGAAGATCGGCACCACATTGGCCTTCTTCCAGTCTTCGGGCACTATACCAGAGCGCCAGGAGTTTTTAAAGATCCGTGCCAGGGGCTGGGCTATGACGCTCACCAGCTCCTTGAGTACCCTGGGGTGCAGATTGTCAGGGCCGGCTGACTTGAAGGTATCCAGCTTCTCAAGGTGTTCCTTCACGAGGTCAGCATTGATGGAGGGTAGGGGATCCCCATCACTCGGATCTCCCTGTCCCATAGCAGGCATGGGCATCCCGTGGGACTGATGAAAGACTGATGCAAAGTACCTATTTAATAGGTTGGCTTTTTCCTGGGCGTCAGTTGCCAGTTGCCCCATGTGGTTTAGCAGGGGTCCAACATTGCCCTTGCTTTTCCTCCGGCTCCCCACATATCTGAAAAAGGACTTTTTGTTGTCCTTGATGCTTGAAGCTAGTTGGAGTTCAGTTGCAGCCTTGGCTTTCCTGGTTTGGTCCCTGCAGGACCGGACCAGCACAGAATAATCCTCCTTGGAGGTGAATCTCGTCCTCCATCCTTTGTAGGCTTTTCTTTTTAGCCGCAGGAGGTCCGCTAGGTCCCTGGAGAGCCAAGAGGGCTGCTGTGCCTTCTTTCTGCCTTTCCTCTGTGTTGGAATAGATTTAGCTTGAGCATTGAGGATCGCTTCTTTGAGAAGCAACCACTCTTCTTGAACTCCCATCTCCCTGGGGTCATGGTCCCTAAGGGCCTGACCAGAAAAGCCAACTTTGACAAGCTCAAGAGGCTTGTCGAAGTCAAGGACTTCTGTGTTGCTGACTGACTTGCCAGCTTTACGGCGGATGGTGAAGGTGATCAGCTCGTGGTCGCTGTCACCCAGCTTCCCATCGATCACTACATCGCCGATTAGGTCGTCCCCTGGAACCAGTACCAGGTCGAGCAGCGCTTTGCCTCTCGTTGGCCCATAGACTTCTTGAGTCAGGTAGAGGTCATCCATGCACGAGAGAAAGCTTTGCAACCGCTCGGATTTTGCTGAGTGATCTTCCCACGAGATGTCCGAGTAATTGAAGTCACCCATGACAACCAAGGTCCTGGAGCAAGCGGCCTCAGTCAGTTCCTGGGCGAACTCCTGGTCAAGCTCAGGACTTTGAGTGGGAGGTCTATAGTAGACTCCCACCGTTGTGTCCCCTGTGCTGTATTCCCCACGAATTTTTACCCAGAGGGTCTCTAGCTGTCCATGCTGGTCACTAACATCAGCTTGCAGGAACATGTAGCTTTCCTTCATATAGAGAGCTACACCCCCGCCCCTTTTGTCAACACGATCCCTCCTGTACAGGGTATAGCCCTGTATAACCATGGTCCAGTCATGGGTGGAGTCCCACCAGGTCTCCATTATCTCAATGACATCATAATTCTTTGCACTGAGCAGGAGGATGAGCTCCTCCTGCTTCTTGCCCAGGCTCGTGGCATTAGTGTACAGGCAGGCAAGTGTCCCCTTGGGGGCTCTTGCCTTGCCCCCAGATTGTGCCAGGGCTGGGGCAGGGGTGGGCTCCCTTAAGTGCCTTGGTCTGCTGGCTTTGCAAGGGTTGCTCAGTGGGCCAGCAGTGGCAGTAGTCCCCCCATCCCCCAGCGGGCTTAGTTTAAAGCCCGGTGGAGCAGGTCAGCCAGCCTGGCTGAGAAGAGCCTCCTCCCCAGGGGGGAGAGGTGGAGGCCATCAGCTCGCTGCCTCTCTCGCCAAAGAGCAGGCTGTGGTCATGGAAGCCAAAGCCTTCCCGATGACACCAGCTCCGCAGTCTTTGGTTCACTGCATGGATCCTCTTCTCCCTCCTCAGCCCATAGCCCGAGACTGGGAGGATCGATGAAAACACCACCTGAGCTCCCAGACCCCTAAGCCCCGCTACCAAATCCCTGTAGCACCTCATGACCTGGCTGGGGGTGCTCCAAGCCATGTCATTGGTGCCCACGTGAATAAGGAGCATGGGATAGTGGTCTGTGGGCCAGAGGAGCTCTGGGATCCTCTCCGCAATGTCTCGGATGCAGGCCCCCGGGAAACAGGAGACTTCCCGGGCTAAGGGGTCGGGGCGGCAGATTGCCCCCTCAGTCGCCCGCAGGATGGAGTGTCCCACAACAAACACCTTTTGTTTCATCATATGTTGTGGTTTTTGTCTCCCTGTCCCGTCAGCAGCAAGTAGAGGGAGGAAAACACTGTAGCATATTTAAAAGTATGGTTTTCACTTCCCAGCCCTCAGGAGCAAGTGGCAGGGTTGATGGGGCCCCTTCACCAATTAAAGTGGGGGGCATGCAAGGGGAACTCCAAGATTTAAAGGAGTCATTGTGCCATTAAGCTGTGCCTGCAATTTACACCAGGCCCTACTAATGAGCAGCTTAATGCTGCTCTCCTGGCTCAGCTGCAGTTGTTTCCCTCTATGTTCCTGGAGTTCTGCCCTCTTTAAGCTATCATTCAATAGTTTGCAGTCTTTCTGTTTTATGTGATAAGCAGTTGTGCCCATTAGGCCTAGGGAACACAAGCGTGGTTGGTCAGGGAAATACCTGATTAGAAGAGTAGTTCAGGCAATATAAACCTTGGATGCCTGGGGCAGAGATACCAGTGTTGCCCTGAGCTTTGCAGAGTGAGGAGCTCTTGCCAGCCTCAGATGTCGGGGAGCAAAACCTGCAGGCCTAGAAGTATTCCATGGGGCTAGGAGAAAACCAGTGAGAGGGGAGGGGGCTTCTGCAGCAGTATGATGACCCAGAGGGTCTTTGAGAACTTTATTTGAAGCAGATGGATGGCATTTCAGTTTTGGTTTAACTGGAGGATTTGATTGTGGCTGTAGGGATGGATTGGAAGCCATGTAGCAGGGTGCTTGGGGCACTCTGAGTTTCAAGCCCTGTAGAGGGGCAGAGGAAGGTGGGCTAGGGCCGAGAGGGCCAATACCAGACTGGAGCCAGGCAGGCCAGGGCTGAGAGGAGTTCTAGCCATGATGGGGCCTGGGGCCTAGATAATTCAATAGGGCCTCACCAGCCTGCCAGGCCCCCTGGACCTAGTAAGTGGACTGAGAGCAAGACCCATGAGACATGGGAGTGGGGGGTGCTGCAGGCCATGATTAATGCCCCTAAGGTGAGTTGGCTCTTGATGGTACAGAAAGTACTCTATTGGTTAACGAAATGTGGGTGCCAGTAGGGTGCAGAGTAGTAGCAGAATTTGGGTCCATTTCCAGAAGCAAAATGGGCCTGACAAGCAGGAAAAAACAGGCTAAATAGGGGCCCAGTAAGCATACCCAGACTCTGGGGAATCGCCTCCCAAGCAAAATGTACAATTTCCATCAAAGTGTGGAAGATGGAAGATAATGGAGACTGCCTTGAGGAGCTGAGTGGACAGGTAGTTTGGCCACTAGGAGGTGTTAGTCATCCTTGAGGGTGGGCACATCATGGCCATCCTTGGTGGCTGGTCCTGTAAAAGGGACCTCACTCGACCTCCTGTCATTCCAATATAGATACATTTATTATTACTCTTTGCTTGCTGTTGTTAAACCAAATGCCTATCCATCTTGAAGGGAGTTTGGTTAATCGTAAACTTTTATGTGGGGAAATGAGAATGTTAATTGCCTTGTCAAAGCCCACATATTCATTAAGGGTGGCTGAGCTGGAACACCTCTAGAGATTGCCTCATTTAAATTATTCCCATTGCCAACTGTTTGGGGTTTTTTCCCCCCTTACTATGAAATAGGTTGATACAACCTCATATATAATCATTCAGACTGAGGAATCAAAGGTGGCAAATCATTTGTCTGCTGCTTGCTACACAAACTGGTATGAGTAAATGACATATATGTGGCATCTGAGTTCAGGACATCCTTAGACTCTATTTGATCCATGGGGACTGCCCCTGTCTCCTGCACTCCATAGATTCATTCCTGACCACTCAAAAGCATAAAAGGCAATTATCCTAAAACCTCCATTTACATTTCTCTAGCTATTAGTTGCAATGGAACCTAACTCAGCTGTGTGGGGCTCTTACCTGAAACATTTATCTCTTTCCCCAGCTCTTATCTGTGTTATCTGTAGTAGGGTTGGAGTGTTATAGCCATGATAATCCTGGAAATATGAAAGAAGTAAAGTGGGTTTTTTGTGTTTCTGGGGGTTTTTTTCTGGGGAGGAGAGATGCTTGTCTAACATTCCTTTCATTGGTTCACTTTTAGCTAGGTTGGGCTAATTGTTCATTATCTGTTCTTTGTTTCATATCTTCCCCTGCATTCACCACAATACACCAAAATTCCATCAGTCTAGGTGGTTTTGGGGGCAATAGAGTGGTATTGGTCTAGGAATCTAATTTCCATATTTAGGTCCAACAAGAATTATTTGGATATGGTCTAAAATGTTTTCTTTTACTCTGGAGTAGGCACGTCCACATGTTCATTAATTTGCCTTAAATACTGCACATTTAGTTTAGTACTTCCTTAATAAGGTACTTACTAAATGCACAGTACATAGGTTTACTACATATTAGCACGGGCAAAATGTTATTTAGTGATGCTTACTGTTATTAGGCATTAGCCTAATAACATTGCACAGTAGGCTATTAGCACAGTTTTTGCCATGACACATTACTGCACAGTGTTATTAGACTAGCACAGTTAGCATCACATGCATATGAGCCCAGTAGGCATAAGCCCAGGTCCACGATGTATTTCTCATCTTTTGGACCTCGGGTCTCCTAAATATTTCCCTCACTTCATCAGTTATCCAGAATGGTAAGAAAAATCAGATGGGACAAAGCTATAACAATTCTTATAGTTGCTTGCTGGTTCAGTGACCTCTAACACCCAGTGCAACTTCCAGTTCCTTCCCAGATATACAAACATAAAATCACAAAACTTGCATTTCTACACATGACAGCACAACAGTTAATTGGCTATGTATGATGGCTAAATATTGATTGGCCAAATATACATGACATTTTGCTACACAACAGAAAACTGTCTTCAAGAAAAATCTACTAGGAAGAGAAAAGAATCTCCCTCTGAGCCTCTCTGTGCAATCTTAACCATTGGAAGCTCCTATTCCCAAAATTTTGGAGCAGATGGTCCCTCTCCATCAGGTCTGATGTCTATTTGCTTGCAGTTTCAGTATGCCAAGCACTATTTGATTATATTCTGCGTCTTCTCGGGCTACTGTTTCTAAACTCTTAAAAGGGTTGTTTCATACTTATTCCTAGTCAGGGATCTACTTCCTTTGTGTGATCTTAGTATTCATGGAGCCTGCTTCTTCCTTTTGAGGGGCCTTTGCTAGCCAAAGGATGTTGAGTTTGTGATGCTGTGTTTAAAAAAGACTTCCTAGCTGCCTCTGGGAAACATGCCTCTACATCTCAAACTGGTTTGGTACAGTGGGATGAGCCTGACAGCTTCAAGGCAAAATACCATTTAGACATGAAGTAAAATATAATTCTGTCCTAGGATATTCCTTGGACATTGGTCGCTTGCAGTTTTTCTCTTCCAACTACATCAGAATATCTTGTTCTTGAACTTCCAATCCTTTAGCAACTACCAGCCATCTTGGATCCATTTTTATCGTTTAATCTATCTACCCATTGGACTTACTATCTGAGTTGGTTGAAACCTGTTTGTTGAAGTTCAGTGCCCAATTTTGCTATTCTCATGCCTTCTCTTCCTTTAGTTCATGAATTTCATCATCTCAAAATCACTTCTTCCCAAGTTTCCAATTAACTTCATGACTGCTGCTAGTTCTTTTGTACCAGTCGGATCAAGACCCAAGATGGTTCACCCTCCTGTAGTTGTATTCTCAGCTTTCTGAAACAGATGTGTCACATTCAGATACAGCAAGCCATGTTGTCCAGCAGTTTTTAAAATGTACCAGTCTTTTGACCAATATTAAGGAAGTTAAAATTCCACATTACAACTATCTTTCAAGTTTTAGGTTGTCTTATCTCCTTCAAGAATGCCTTATCCATCTCTTCCTGATTTGGTGGTCTGCAGTACTCTCCCCATAATATCACTAATGTTCTATTTCCCCTTATCTTCACCTGGGAACACTAAAAAAAAAATATTGTTTTTGTCCTCTTGGACCTGTGAAGAATAATTTCTTGAGCTTGTCCAGGTCCTTTTTTCTCTGTAATATGGTTTCCTTTCTTTTCTACCAAAATAACACTCTTCTCAATGTCTTTTACCCCTTAGTTTTAACCACTTTATGGCTGGTAGATTTTCTTTGCTATGTCCTATAAGACCTATTTTAAAGTTCCCCTTACCTAATTAGCCAGGCTTTGTCAGAGGGATTCCAAATGTCCCCTTCAGAGAAGGGTACGAAAAATAGCAAACCAGGGACCTGCACTGAACAATAGTTTTTTCCTACATTTACACACCTTGGTTTATACTCGTTAACATTCATTCTACCTCTGTCCCTCTTTCTGTTTCACCCATTTCTCCTCCCATCTCAAGCTCTGCCTCTGTTTTACTTTTTGCTTCATTAGCATGGAATTGCCTATGCATTTCATTCATTTACATGTCTTTTTGCTATAAGTGCATCTCTAAGACTTTGACTTCTATTCTTCGGTCAACAGGGGGACTTTGACCAAAATGTGGAAGCTTCTAGAGTCTTCTTCAACAATCACCATTCAACTTACATATGTTCATTTCAGATTCTGTTACCAACTGCATGTTTTTTTTCACATTCCAATCTGTTTTTCTGTCCCACATTGTACCATCTTCCACGTTCCTAAAACTTTACCTCATTCACAGCATGCAGACTCACACAGATTCACTTGCTGCTTTTTCCTCAGGAAATGGTTGACACAGTTAAGATGGTTACTTAGCATAAGCAAATGGCTGGCTTAGATATTATTCTGCCTTATGGTTAGCAGCTTTTTCTAGGCCACAGCTTAAAGCCTTGTTCCAGCTGCAGATTCAATGCTCCCTGAAAATCCAAATATTGTCACCCTAACAACTACAATACCATAGCAATGTGTTTCCCCCAGTATAGCATGCCACTCTGGCAAAGTAGCTGCTAGAAATAACTGTGTGCTGTATATGCAGAGTAGTTAGTACTTCCAAAAGGAAGTACTTAATCATGTCACAATAACAACATTACCATAGTGATGCATGTAGATGTGCCTATAGAGATCACCCTGCCTGTCTCACGTAGATAGCAGAGGGGCACTGTAGAAAGGTGGTGTCATGTATGTAGAGTTGCAGGTTAATGAGCCTCGCATTTTATATTCCTTGTTATTCAGTTCAGTGATGATGATGTTTGTATTGATGTGGGTATATGGAAGTTACTTGGCTCCATTACAAGACAGAGCTTAGATGAGGTTGGTGGTGGTTAGTTTGTTGATTGAGAAATGTTGTTTGAGTTTGGGGGGCTGACTGTAAGCCAGGACAGTTTTGTTCCCCAGGGTTACCTTGAGAGGGCTTTCTCTTCTGTGGTGGTGTCAGATGACAGAAAGGCAGGGAGGTATAGAGAAACTGACTTATCTGCACATCAAAGAGCAGCTCACACAAAGGGACTCTCATGGACCCAGAGGAACATACATTCACCTTCATATTCCTCTTTGCAAAATGAAGTTTATTTACTACTTAAGGGGACTTTTACAATCTTTGATTTTCCCCTCAGCCTGAAGAAAGGCACATGACCAAAAGCTTGCAAAAAAAATTGTTGTTGTTGTTGCTATTTTCTGTTGGTCTAATAAAAGCTATCACCTCTGAACCAAGAGTTTTAGACTTTTGTATTCCTCTTGGTCACAGGCCAATACAGCTACAAAACAGATCCCTGAAATAATGGAAACAAAAGCACTTTTCTCATCAAGAATAATGATGGCTTGCAATCCATCCTATAGCTTGTATCCCATTTTCATGGGGGATGTTGGTGTACAGAGATGTGGCATCTCTGATGGCTAATATGGTGCTTGCCAGAAGCTTCCTGATGAAGTCCAATTTCTTTAGGAAATCTGTGGTGTTTTACAAGATATCCAGAAATTCCCTTCATGGTGCTGTCAATGTCAGAGAGAACAGGCTGTTCTGGGTTGTTAGGTTTGTGGATTTTCAGTAACAATGGCTGACCTAGGTCCTGGGAAATGGAAGTAGTAATCCTCTCCTGCTCCTCCTCTCCTGTGTTTCTAGACAGAGATCTTTTAAGACACATCCACATATGCAGACATGTGCGCTTCCAGCAGCTCAAACAGAAGTGGTGCAAATTTGAGCTGGGGCTTTTTGCCTCTGTGCACATGCCCAGACATGTGCTTTGGTAGGTGCAAGTTGTGTCACTTGGGACAAAAATAACCCTGCTTGGCTTCTCCTGGATCTGTGGCCAGGGGGAACTAGAGCCAGTTTAAAAAGCTGCCCTGTCCTGGCCCCATCAATACAAAAAGCTGCACTGGCAAGTAGCTCAGGGCTACTGGCTCCTGGGGGAGGAGCCTCTGGGAGGAAGTTGGCCATGCTCCTACCTGTCCCCGGCTGCTGCTAGCTTGGTCTCAGGAGCTTCTGGGGAGAAAATGGCCAGACCCCTTCCTGCCTCTGGCTACTGCTAGCTACTGGCTTATTCTCAGAGTGTTTGGGGGTAAATTGGCCACATCCACATCTGCCTTGGACTGCTGTTGCTGCCCCCTATGGGGGGGGTCCTCTGCTGCATGCTGCACACCACTGCCCCCCTGGGGGGCACCCCACTGCACTGCACCCCACAAAGCAGCCCAGCTTCTGCACTCCTATTCCAGCCTGCTGCCAAGCCATGGTTGGGGAACAGCTCGGGGAAGAAGCCTGCATTGCCTGTGGTCCCCTCCCCCACCACCACTGCTAGAGCCTAAAGGTGCCTTACTTGCTTCAGCTGCCTTGGAAGGCCATCCCCCCACTTCACCTTCACTTTCACGTGAAGCATACCCTGAGTGGCTGAACTATAAAGCTGCTACCATCACTGCTGCTGCTGTCCGTTCTGTCATCTCAGGAGAGAGGGAAATTCCCTGCTACACCACCTTGCACCACTCAACACCACACCTGCACTGGATTACTCCCTAATTGACTGATTGCTGCTGCCCTCCCCCACAGCTGCCTCACTGCGTCTGGTTCTGCTTTGTTTCCTTGCCTCTACTGCCAAATGTCTGGCTGGAGGCCTGCGGGGCTCCTGGGCTGATCTGCAAGAAACAAAGCCCCTCCACTGCTCCAGTCACCTTTACATCTGCCTCAGTAGCTTCCCTGTGTGTTTTTGCTTTTCTGTAGTAAGTCCTGTGGTCCATGCCCCCCTGCCCTGGTGTTTGTGATGTGGCTGAGTAAGCCAGCTTGAGTCTCCCCAGTCCTTGTTTCTGTTTTCCCCTCCCCCACATTCTCCAAGCACACCCCCCCGAGTCTTTTTTCTTGTGTGGCTGTAGCTTAGTGAGCTTCAGTTCCTGTCCTGCCGCACCCCGTTTCCCCCACAACTCCAACCTGCCCTATTAGATTCACCAGCACCACTGTATATTTTGGTTTCCTTTATTGTTTTCCCCTCCCTCATGTGAATCAATGGCAACACAGGAACCTTATCAGGGGGCATCATCCAGCCCCCCTTTGAGCTCAGGGGATCCCGAATCCCAAACCAAGTTTGGAAGGGTCCTGGGGTGGACAGCAGAAACCAAGGGTTTGAACTATGAGG
The DNA here is from genome assembly GCF_052110815.1 of Crocodylus siamensis. Taxonomy (NCBI): domain Eukaryota; kingdom Metazoa; phylum Chordata; order Crocodylia; family Crocodylidae; genus Crocodylus; species Crocodylus siamensis. Next base: position 12,953,066 of record NC_143408.1, read on the forward strand.
GTGCTGGCAGGGGAAGGCAAGGGGTGCAAAAGCTGCAATTCTTGGCTCTATAGGTGGGCCTGCAATGTCATAGACATCCTCTATACTTATGGGAGTGTGCTGTGCAAGCTAGTGAGCCCCACACTGGGCATTGAGATGCACAAGGACTCTGCTGAACCATCCTCTCCCCCTGCCTCCTGCAGCCATGAGATCATTTAAGATTGTGACCCTCAATGTCCATGGCTGCAGGAAGGGTCTCTGGAGATTCTGGGTGGTCTCCTTCCTTCAGGAGGGGGTGTACCCCATGACATTCTTACAGGAGATCCTAACAACTCTGGCCAATGAGCCTAATTGGCAACTGAAGTGGGGAGGCAGGATCTTTTTAGTTGCCTCTCAGCCACCTCTTGCAGGGTGGCCACCCTGTTCTCTCCAGACCTGCAGCCAAAGATTCTCCAGGACATTGAGGTGGTGCCAGGACACTCGCTGCACCTCCAGTTTCCAAGTGCAGGGCTGGGTCCTGAACCTTTTGAACATGTATACACCTGCAAAAGACCCGGAGTTGGAGGATTTTTTTCTGCCACATGGCCACTTACATCAGCACCCTCAACCCTCATGAATGTCTGGTCCTTGGTGGGGACTATAATGTCACCCTAGACGTACAAGACCAGTTGTGCAGGGAGCAGAACCAGGCCACTGTGAGCATCCTCAGGCAGATCCTGAGCCTCCTCTTGAGGGAGGGTGGCCAGGGCTTGGGTTTGCCTCCATAACCAGGTCTTGATATTCCACCTTCAGGCCCTACAGCAACTGCTATTCTGAGTTGGTAGCCATGCGGCATGAGGCCACCTGGGGTACGCCTTCCTCCATCACTTTTGGGGGCTCTGAGATGACTGGCAGCTCCTTGGCCTGTGAGGCTTCTCCCTGCAGGACCTGCGAGGGCTGCCAGAGGTCTTCCAGGATCTCCTCTGGGCCTGGAGGCTGGTCTCCACCTCCAGGTCCCCTGAAACACTAACCCAGGGTGCTAACCCTCTCATCAAGCTCCTCCTCTGGAACCCACAGCTGGAGGTGCCAACGGCAGAGGCGCACAGGTTGCGACAGGTTGATCCTGGCTGGTGTCACCTGTATTGGAAACATCCTGGACTATGATAGGCAGGAGTGGGTGGACCCCGCTGCACTGGCCCAGTGCATGGGTCTACATATGACATGACTGGTTGTCTGGTCCAGGAGGTGAAATCTGCCCTATCTTGTGATGCCCTTGCCCTTGTTGTCCAGATCCTGTGCTGTGGTGGTCCCTGCCCCCCCCCCCCCATGTTCTCTGGCCCACCAGAGTTTATTGTGGGGACAACACCTCACCCGGCCTCACAGCACTCCCCGCTCCACCACTGGAAGGCACCAGACTGGAAGGCACCAGACCAATCTGCTTTTGCACCGTCCATTGCCACATCATCTACATGCTTGTGTGCTGCACAATCCATCATGCCACCTTTGCATCCTGCCCAGACACCAAGTGGCAGGACCTACTGTGCAAGGGCATAGCTAGAACACCCCAGTGGCTGAGTCTGTACTCCACCCTCAACCCATGAGCCATTTGGGAACCTCAGCTGGCAGCTCCTCCATGGAGCCATTGCCATGGTGAGTTTCACAGACACTGTCAGGAGGTCAGCCACCTCCAATTGGCCAGGAGGTAGGCCATCTCCAGCTGCGTCCCAGGTCCCAGCTCTGAGCAGGCTCCTCTCCCTAGGTCCTGTCACTTGCCTCCCTAGCAGGAATTCTGGTGTTCCCTATTTGAAAGCTGAAAAAACCCTGACAAAAAAGTGCCAAAGTCACTCTGTAAAATACCCCAAAATCCATGATCCTCCACAATTAAAACAAAAGACTTCTATATATGTAGCGAGAGAAAGACAGAGACACAGCTATCAGCTGGACAGTGTTTTATTGATATATCTATAGTGTTAAAGCAATTTGGAAGCCTGCCATTGTCTCTATCATCATAATAAAATGAATTTTAATTATCTATATGTTTTGTTGTTTGTCTTTGGTTTTCTTATCATAGAGCAGCTAGAGCTCCCACTGACCCATTCACTAACCAGGATGTGGGAACAGCTACCCCTGCAGCCACAGCTCCTGCCAGCAAGTCTCATCCTGTCTTGCAGCTGGGCATGCAGGATGTGTGCTGGGGGTATGTGGGGTTTGCAGGTTGGGGGTGGGGGCATGTGGGTGGCTCTGGAGGGATGTGGGGGGCTGCAGGGTATGCGGGTAGGTGTGGGTGGATTGTGGGAGGACTGTAGGGGTGGGGCTGCTCAGGTCCCCTGCCCCCTGCAGGACCAGCCCCCCCCACAGCTCACGAACTGTCTCCCAACAGGGTCCACAGCCACTCCACAAGGGCTGCAGCCCATCCAACAAGGGCTACATGCCCCTTCAGGGGCTACCACCCCCCTGCAGGGCCAACATGCCCCCCACCCAGCCCCCACTTGCTCTCCCCCAATGGCAGCCCCCCCTTTACCTCCTTCTTACCATCATGGAGCCTGGGTCCAGCTCCCCATGGCTGGCACACTGCCTGCCTTGCAGGGGCAAGCAGTGTGCTTTAGCACTGGAGTGAGGGCTGGCCATAGAGATGCTCTGGCTGGTTGCCAGAGCAGTTCTGTGGAGGATCTGAGCCCCTGTTGCCTCAGGACATGGTCAGGGTTCATGCCATGCCCTGCTTTTTTCACCTGGGTTATTGTTTGACCCCTGGATATCCAGGGATCTAATTTTGCCCCTGTGCTGCTAATTTGCAGTGCAGGGAACATTTTTTGTTCCCACATATGCCTCTTGCAGCATCTCAAAGGGCTTTGAGAAGCTGCAAGAGGCATGTGCATGCTCTTCTGGATGTGCTCTATGAGTTTATGTAGCTACTTCTCATATTGTGCTGTGTGGTATTCTGTCAGGAGTTTGTAAAACTCTATGTTGGAAAAGTATCTCTCAACTTCTCATACATATACTGTTTAACCATGACAGCAGTGGCCCCTCCCTTCCCTCCTCCCCCTTATCAGCCTAGGCTTGAAGTGGGATAGGAGTGGCTCTGGAGCTCCCTCCACCTGTAGGGAAGCCAGAGACAGTAGCAACAGCAGGCAGGGAGGGAAGAATGGGAAGGGAGGAAGGGTACATGCCTGCATATCTTCATTAACAATCTCAAAGATGGGATGGATTTCACCTCAGCAAGTTCACGGAACAGCAAGCTGCGGAGTGTAGTCGGTATACTGGAGAGTAGGGCTAGGATTCAGAATGACATAGCTAAATTGGAGGATTGCACCCAAAGAAATCTCATGAGGTTCAATAAGGACAAGTGCAAAATTCTGCACTTAGGACAGAACAATCCCATGTGCTGCTGCAGCCTGTTAACTGACTGTCTAAGCAGAAGTTCTGCAAGAAAGAACCTGGAGGGTACAGTGGACAATAAGATAGACATGAGCCAGCAGTATGCTTTTGTTGCCAATAAGGCTAACAGCATACTGGGCTGCATTAGTAGGAGCGCTGCCAGCAGGGAAGTAAGTGTTCTGTTCTGCACTGGCGAGGCCACATATGGATTACTGTATCCAGTTTCCACACCCCGTCCCCCACCTCCCTCCATTATAGAAAGGATGTGGACAAGTTGGAGAAAGTCCAGTGGACAGCAACAAAAATGCCTGAGGGGCTGGGACACTGGAAGAGAGCCTGAGGGAACTGGGTTTATTTAGTCTGGAGAAGAGAAAACTGAGAGGGAATTTGACAGCAGTCTTTAACTACCTGAAGAGGGGGTTACAAAGAGGATGGAACTACTCTGTTTTCAGTGGTGGCAGATAACATAGAAAGGACCAACAGTCTGAAGTGGCAGCAAGGGAGGTTTAGGTTGGAAAAACTTTCTCACTAGGAGAGTGGTGAAGCACTGGAACAGGTTACCTAGAGAAGATGTGGAATCTGCATGCTTGGAGGCTTTTAAGGCCTAGCTTGATGGAGTCATAGCTGGAACGATCCAGTTGGGGATGGTCCTGCTTTCAGCAGCAGGTTGGACTAGATGACCTCCTGAGGTCCCCTTCCAACTCTGATTTTCTATAATTCTATGATACTCAGTGACTACTTTGTTTTGCTTTGAAAAATGAAGCAAAAATAGCCCCAGAATGGAAAGAAAATATTACTAGACAATCAAAAAATGACTATAAACAAAGAAATCAAATGACTGTTATCATGGTAGGGAAATAGCATTGCTATAGAACTTTTGACAATTTGGAATGAGCTCAGAATGACAGTTCTGGGCATTTCATTTAATGAAGAAAATGAAGAGAAACCATGGGTGAATGAGGAACAAAATGTAAAGGGACAAAAATGCAAGTCATATGTGAAAGTGCATTTACATACCTGGGAACCTATTACACGTATAGAGTCAGTGTGCAAGTTTTGTTTTTATCAGACTTTAATACAATGGGCTGTCAGATGCTGCTAAACTGATTTCATAACATAGCAGGAGTAGAAGGCCCAACAGTGCAGTAGCTGCAGCCTTTCCTCCCCAGCATAACTCAGAGATTGCTGATGGAAAACTCTTCATCCTTTCAGAAAATCCTCACCCGAAAGTCCCTGCAAGGATCCACATTGTCTTCACTACTCTGCAATATGTATTTATGAGATGCCTCTGGGAGGCAAAGTTAGGCAATGTAGTTACAAGATTATCTTGAAAACACTTAACAACGTACCCACATGATTCTAAACTGTTGCAGTCAATCCACCACTAAATGGCAAGATGTCTGCAAGCGATCAGCTTTAGCATGATGATTAGCTAGGTCAATCTGAATGGAAGTAAATACAAAGGGATAGTGAATAGGACAAAGACATATTCTGAAGAACTGCTAGGACCCTACCCCCACAATCTACCATATTTACCATAATCCATGATGACCCTGAATTTTAGAAAAATGTAAAAATGTGTTCTAAATTTTTCAGTATAGAATCTAATTATTGGTGGGCAGCCTTAATTCCTGCCCCCTACTGCTGCAGCAGGGAAAGCAGAGGCAGAGGGGGAGGCATTGGGGGGGTGTTTTGGGGAAAGGGGCAATACATGGAGAGATGGAGGGAGATGGGCAGTGGGGAAGGTGGGGAGGGGTCAAGCACCTTGTCCTTTGCTACTTGCTCCCCTTGTGCCTGCCTGCTTGCAGCATCTTTTAGTCTCCCTCCCCCTGCTTCCCTGTACAGCAGGCTCCATTCCTTCTCCAGCCTAGGTCATGGAGCATGGACCCAGTCTGGCTTGGTAGCTATTACTGCTACTGAGCTGAGGTGGGACCATGCTCTGTGCCCCAGACTGGTACAGGTAGAGTACCTTTTGGTGCAGGATTAAGGGTAAGCAGTAGGAGGGGGGAGGCAAGCACAGGGGAAGAGGCAGTAGGGGTGGAGGGACAAGTCTGCACTGGGGAGAGATGGGCACAAAGGTGGCAGTGGGGCAGACAGTGGGGCTGGCAGCAGCTTTGGCTCTGGCTCCTGCCCCAACCCTGGGTTGGGGTCAAAGCCAGAGCCAGAGCAGGTGCTTGCCCTCCTCCCCCCGCCCCCCATCTTGTACTTCATTCCAAAACTAGGGGATTTCCTCTCCCCACCCCCCATGTTAAATGGAGCGGGGGAAAGCTCATCTTGGAATCAAGTAAATGTGGTATGGATTTTCTTTTGTCTCAGATTTATTACTTTGTCCTTTTTATGCTTCAGTGATATGAACATGTCAGGGTGTGTGTGTTACTTTGACACTCTCCTGTTGTGGTGATGGAAAGCAAATCTCTTCTGGGATGAGGTAGAAAAATAAGACACAGTCCCTCCAAGGGGGGTGCCTGGTTTGCTTGGAGACCTTTAAGGAAATGCTTCTGAATATGTAGGTGATAAAAGGGTCTCTGAGAAACCTCTGGGACTGCTGCCACTGGGAATAACAGGCAGCCCATTATTTGCAACATCTCCAGGCAGATATATAACCAGTTCAGAACATCTGGAGCAGAGAGGGGAGTCTGTTGCTTCCATGATGACTCCACTTACCTCTGCGAGGAGACAATGCTCAGGAGAGACCAGCTGAAGCAAAAAAAAGCACATGAGCAGGACCAGGCATGCATGAGGACCAGCTGTGCCTGTGTCCCAGAGATGGAGGCACCCAGGACTGTCTAGGCCAGCAGCAGAGTCAGGAGGACTTGGAGGCTGTGACAAGGACCAGGGGTGATCCTGGAAAGAAGGGATGTGGGAAGATGTGAATTTTCCTTTTCAAAGGGAAACCCGGGGTTTCCTCATTTTCAAACAGCTCTCTGCCTGCCAGCAGAGTTTCAGACTGCAAGAGCTAGGGTGTGGGCTTGGGGGACTGTTTCAGGCCAGAGGTGGGGGGGTGCCCCCCAATACCTGCCCCACCCCTGTGAGCAAGGGGTCAGGCCACACAACTCCCTGATGCTCCAGAAGGGCCCCCCCGCCTTTTTCCCCTACTGGAGGGTCAGGTACTGCCTCTGCCTCCCCTGCCCTAGTGTAGACCCAGCACCCAGACAGCTTCCCTCAGCACCAGCAGGCACCTGCTCCCTCTCACATCCATCCCCTCCACACACCTCTGCCCCACCACACCTTCCTCCCCCCACACAGGACAGTCCCTATGCCCTGGCCCTCCATCCCTCACCTCCCTCAGACTTAGCTATATCCAGCTGCTGGGCTGCTCTCACCCCCCCTGCCTGGCTACATGCTAGCCATGTGTGTGCACCTTGTCTCCAATTGCCCTCCCTTCAGCCCCAAGCAGTTCCTTGCTAGGGCAAGCTGGGAAGTATTGGGAAAAGCTTTGAAACTGAGCTGACCAAAATCCTGGACATTTGATCATATTTAAAAAAATAGAACTAGGACCAAAATCGGAGGATCTAACAAAATTACGTGTTTGAGAAAACCTTACTGACACCCACTCCCCACTTCCCACCTCCCCTGCAAACCCCATATCCCTCCTGCATCTCATACCCTGTGTGCCCAACTGCCAGACAGGATGGGTCCTGCTGGTTGAAGCTGTGGCTGCATGGCCAGCTGTCCCCACATCCTGGTTAGCAAAGGGGGTGCTCTGATTTTCTATGATTAAAAAAAACCAAGAGCAAATTTCAAAGTATATAGATATTTAGAATGTATTTTATTATGATGATAAAGGTACTTGTGGGCTTCCAGATTTCTTTAAAATTGTAAGTATATCAATAAAATATTTGCAAACTGATCTCTCTTTCTTTCTGTAACACACACACACACACATACACAGAGTGGTGTTTCATTTTAATCATGGAAGAACAATAATTTTTATTAGTGAATTTGGGATTTTTTATCCCAGAATTTGCAATTTTTAAACAGGGAACACCAGGATCCCTGCTAGTGAGGCAGGTGGCGGGACCTGGGCAGAGGAAGAGCCTGCCGAGGGCTGGCACCAGGAACCCAGCTGGAGGGAAGATGAGGTGGTTGACCTCCTGGCCATTTGGGGCCAGGAGGACAAGCTTTAACAGTTTACAGTGGTCCACCACAGTGAGCACATCTTCTGGGCAATAGCTGCCCAGATGGCAGAGTGAGGGCATCAGAAAATGCGGCAGCAGTGCTGCATGAAGGCCAAGGCATTGTGGCAGCAATTTACCACAGTCCGTGATGTGAACACGTACTCAGGGGTGGGGTGCATCACCATGCCCCACTATGAGGAGCTGGCCTGCATTCTCAGGCCCACAGCCACCAAGACCCACTGTTACTTCTTTGCCTCTGAGGGAGAAGTGGAAGCAGGGACAGCCAGCCTGGAAACCCGGCCAAAGTCCCCAGAAGTTGGGCTCTCTTCCAGCCCTGCTGACCCACCACCATCCAGTCATGTCAAGGGAGACAGCAGTGAGGGGCAGACACTGCAGGCCACAGCCAGAGACACTGCCATGCCTGAGCGGAGCTCCAAGCAAGAGGTCCCCTGCCTCCTGTAGGATATCGGTAGGAGTGTGGAGTGGTGGACCTGGGTGTCGCCCAGGTCAGGGGAGGCCACACTCTGGCAGCCTAAGCACCAGGCCTCACCCCCACTGGAAACCTTGTCCAGCTCCACGTGCCCCGCAGCCCAAGGCCTAGGATCCAAGCACTCCCAGCCAACCTGGCTGGCTGTCTCCAAGGCATGGTAAGCCATACACACAGCATGGGGAACTGGGAGCCTTTCCCCACCATTCTCCTGCCTTCCCTTCTCCCCTAACCCACTCTTTCTCAAGGTCTCCCTGGGCCCCAAGCCCATCCTTGTCACCTCCCCTACTCCCTACTCTCCTCAGCACCAGTCATCAGCCATACTGGGACCTGCTTCCCAGAAGGGACAGGACAAGCTCCCCACCTTTTCAGCACTCTCTGCTGGATGGATCTGGCCCAGGCCATGAAGTTGGGGGAGGTGAAAGCTGCTGGGGCCACAAGCCCATGGGACCCCAACTCTGAAGCACTGGGACCATTGCCTGAGGGCCTGGGCCTCTTGGAACACTGATCTTCCCTGGGAGGGGAAGAGGCTGGGAGCTGCAGCCTGGGTTGGCTGTGATGCTTGTCCCCAGGAGGATCCCAAACAGTGGAAGGAGGTAGCCAAATCCCAAGATGGCCTCAGCCCTTGTCAGGGGGCCGGGCCCGCAAGGCCCTGGCTTGGGAGCCATCTGCCTGGCCATGTGCCCAAGAGTGAGGCTACTCCCTGGGGATCCTTGTGAAGCTGCTCTTGTCCCATGCTATGTTTCTGTTGCTGAAGATGGCCCTCCATTTTCTCTCTCCCCAGAAAGCCTATCTGCCAAAGAAGAAGTTGATGCCCTGTATCCAGGAGCCACTCGCCAAGTCTTCCAGATGCCAGGGGCTATATGGATGCACCACCTGCAGCAGGAGCAGCACACCCAGTGGGAGAGCTGGCAGGAGGAGGTGCTCCATATGGATCAGGCGTGCTCAGGACTTCTGTAATCAAGTCCTGCAGGAACTAAACTGCTTTCAACACAACCATGCTCTGGACATAGAGGAGGTGCAGACCAGGAGGGCAGCCCTGAAGCACCTAGTCACTCAGATTGAGGGGGAGTGGTAGCTGGCCCTGGAGAGCTTGGAGGAGTGTGCCAACTCTGGGCCTCCATTGATATCTGCATAGCACATGAGTGCAGGGTCACCAGACAGTTCCTGTCCTCCATCCCCACCCCAGTCACTCATGGCACTGTGCCCCAGGCTCTGCCAGCCTCACCACAGCCACCTGGCCCCTCTGCCAAGCCTGCACCCCTGGCACCAGGGAGAGGTCCAGCGGGGAGCAGGTTGGCTGAATGATGTCACAGCTGGCCCCCCAGCAGGCCCCACAGGCCCACTATGGCCATCAAAGAGCATGGATACTGCCTCCCCCTCTCCCAGGCCCAGGACAACCTGCATTGGCTGCCCCTCATGAGGAGCAACCACCCTCTTTTGCAGAGTAACCAAACCCTGGTCCATGTTTCTGTGGCCCCCACACACAGGGTGGTTGTCTTAAGGCTTGGATCTGGGCCATAGAGCAGCCAACCCCTGAACCCCTCCTCCCTGTATGTCCTCCCCTTGAGTTTCCCCCACCCCTCCATGCCGTCTTATTCCCCTGGGCCACATCTATATAATTTTCATTGCTTTCAGGATTGGGGTGAGTGAGGTAGGGAGGGCGAAGGTGGACTGGGTGTATAGTGTTGGTACTGTGGGCATGATGTACTGCTGGTGTTCAGGAAGTTTTGTGGAGTGGGAAGGGGAATAAAATTACACTTGTTTTCAGCACAGCCACACTGCCTGTGCTCTTGTGGTCCTGGCAGTGGGCAAGGATGGAGGCCCCTGGGCAGGTGGCCTGGTGCTGGTTGAGGGAGGCCCGATGCCCTACTCAAAGGGGTGGGCCAGCAGGTGGGTGGTGATGGTGTCCCACACTCTGGCTCCCAAGTGCTGCTGCCAGAGGGGGTGGGTCTCATCTGTGGCGCCATACCTGACTGGCCATCTCTGCTGCAGCTCCAGCTGGATGTTCTGGGAAACACAGCAAGCCTCCTCCACCCACTGAGTCTCAAAAACCTGTCCCTGGGACTCAAACACATTATGCAGGACATATGCTGTGCATAATGCAGGATATGTATTGTAGCACTGCTTCCAGGCAGGTGGCGAGACTCCATTGGCACCCCTTTATCTGACCCAGGCTGCTGTATGGTCCCTGTCCAGGTCTGGCAGGTGTGCAGCCATGGGGCTGCAAATCCAAGGGGGTGGATCCTGTTGCAGGTAGCAGCAGGTCACAGCCAGACAGCAGTGTCCCTTCTACCCCTGCCAGACTGCTGCAGTGGGTAGAAGGTGTAGGGGCTGCTTTAGGTTAGGCTTGCAAGTGTCTTGGGCACACCCATGCACTGGAGCAGTGCAGGAGGGGGGTCCACCCTCTCAGCATATGCTGACAGGACCAGATGAACCACCAGCTCCCAGAGGATGAACCTTACCACTCATTTCCACAGGAGAATGAGGAAAGGCTCCAGGGCCGAGGCATGCTGCTGGCCTGACAGCGGGCAACCTTGACACACCCCTCTCCTGAATGGGATGGGCTCCATTAGGGTCCCGTTGAGCTTCACCAAACACTCTGCAGAGGCATGCAGCACCTGGAGCGCCTGCACAAATTGGTGCCCAAAGCCAAAGGCATGCAGTATGCCTGTGAGGTACCTGTGATCCACTCTGTCAAATGTCTTCTCCTCGTCCAGGGATAGGAGAGTGAAAGACTAGCTCCAGGAGGTCCTCAACCTGTACCTGGTTCTCGAAGATGGAACATCTGGCCACTGTGTACATCTTCGCTGCCACCTTTTAGTCCATGCAGAGGAGGGACATGGGATGCCAGTTCCTCAGGTCATGGGGATCCCCCTTCTTCGGCAGGAGGGTCAGCACAGCCCTGTGGCATGACAGGGGAGCTCCCCACTTCCCTTGGATTCGGCCCAGACTACGGGAAGGTCCAGGCTGAGGACGTCCCATAAGACCCAGTAGAACTCTGTGGTCAGCTCGTCTATGCCCAACACCTTGTTGCCAGCCATCAGGCAGAGGGTGGCCTGCAGGAGTCTGTCCCACAGGGTCTGGTAGACTTCAGTGTCGGTCGGATCCAGGGAGAAGAGCTCTTCTCCCTGTGTTAATATGATTAACCAGTTAGTCTCATCTTAAGTTGTAACCCAGCCACATGTTAAGGTAATTAATGGCATCATAAAACAAGGAATAAGCCTCAAAATTATTCCACAACAATATGTAATAACCTACCAAACCATTAACTGCATATATGGCCACACCCCATGGCTGTGAGTCCCATCAGTTAAGGGGGTTCCCAGACACAGAAGCCTACTACTTGCCAGTGCAGGGGGAGCCCAGAATCATGATCCTGGGTTTCCCTGTATTGAGAGTAAGGTGAGGTGGGTTATGATGCTCGATCCCACAATCATGCTGCTTGCAATTCACATGTACCAAGTGTATGACAGGAAACACAAGGTGGCATAGCAGGAAGCACAATTGTAGTGAACCTGAAACTACCTCATAAATCCATCAGACTCTATTTTCAATCTGAGTGACTCACCAAGAAAGTTTAGCAATGCAGACAGCAGAGCTCCTTGGGATTAAATGTAGCTCATTTGATGTAGTTTTCCCAACAATCTAATTAAAAAAGTAAACTCAGGAGGACCTGGACATCATAAATAAAGAAATAAAGCCCACACGCAATGGAATGTCCTAATATTAAATCTGGGAATTTTTATTTTTTTTAAATGATCTGCTTAACCCTACTATTTTAAGAGAAGGGTAGAACATGGACCATCTGGACTGCTAGATCTAGAATGACCATCAGGTATTCTGTCTACCAGCTAGGAGTGCTTATAATTTGAAACAGATAACTCGTTTGTGTAGTTTAGAAGTTTGTATGTTGGCAACCTTTACGTCAATATTTACTTATGTTTGTTTGCTGATCTAGTCCTTCTTGAGCAGGGAACAGGCTAACTCCTGCCCTCAGTCAGCAGCTCTTCATAAAATTATTTCAGACAGTATGTTTACTTCTTATACAAAGATTCGTTCTTTTACTGTATTTGCTTTTTACTGCATTCTCTCAGTTTGTATCCTGAGGTATTTATGAGATTTACCCAGATCCAAGCCAATTTTGAAGACAACCACACAGTAATTAGATTCTATACATGGAAATCATTGACTGGGGACGAGCAGCCTCACCCCGACCTTTGGCTCCCCCCACTTGCCCTCCACTGCTGCCTGTCCCTCCTGTGCCCAAGAGCCCTGCTGCCTTCCCCCTGTGATGCCTGCATCCCCACCACCTCTCCCTCCCTGACAGTGTCTGCACGCTCTGCCACCTCTGATCCCTGCAGCCTCTGCCCCCATCTGTTGCTTACTGTTTGACAATGGTCTGGCACCGTTCTGCCTGGGGTACAGAGCACAGGGCAGCTCCAACCCTGTACCAGCCACACAGCAGCAGCAGTTGTAGCAGCAACAGCTCTGGCCCCAGGACACTGGAGTTGCTGCTGCAGGGCAGGAGGGTGCCATTGCTGCTGCATGCTGCTCCCTACTCTTCACCAGATAACCCCTACTCACCCGTACACACCGATGCCCTGAGTGCACCCTGAACCATGCTACTCTTCCCCCTACCACCTAACCACAGTTCCAGGCTTACCCCTGCTAGCCCTGCACTCCTCCTATCCTGGCACAGGCCTCCAAAGAAACCTTCCTGTGACCCAGAAGCATTATAGTAAGTGTGGGACAAAGCAGAAGCAGCATTACATTGCTGAGAGAACACTTGCTTCAGGGTACTGTGCTCCTACTCACACATCAAGTGATGCGTCAGTACTCTGTCTGTTGGAGCTTCAATCAGCCTGCCACTGCTTAGCGTAGTTACTGATAGCTAAGATTTTTTTACAGACTTTACTGACAGGCATTTTTAGCTGCTGCGTCGTTTTTAACTAACAATTTTTTTGACAATTGGAAGTTCTGTCTCCAACATACACAATTCCATCTCCTTCCCCCTGTTCTCCATCTAATCGTGCACTGCTGACTAAGGATTGGCAACCAGGGCACCATATCCAACTGCCAACTTAGAGGGAGTTCAAAAACATACACTGCCATTGCTCGTAGCTTGGCCACACTTGCACCATCACTCTTGCTAGCGCTGCCACCCAGGATTCAGAACCATCTTGGTATACCTCTACTGCCATATGCAAACAGTGCGTGTAGTGCTACTAGTGCCCAGATCCTATTTACCCGTTACATGTTTAAGTGCTGGGTAGGTAGCTGCATAATTGCCACCTTTGGCAGTGATGCACTATTTGCAATTCAGCATTACCCATGTAAATCCAGGCAAGGCCTCAAAGCTTAGTTAGGGGTTTGCAACGCATTAATTTTAGGTGGCTCAGGGAGCTGTTAACCCTGAGATTATCCACACATTAACATGTGAAGCTAGATTTAAGTCCTCATTATGCAGCTCAAAGTTATGACACTCCCGGGCAGGATTATTTGTGATCCATGCCACCCAAATCGTATTACACTGAGATGTAGCCCCTCTAAGCTACACTTAGTGTAAAGAACTCACCTATCCCTGCTGGCCCAGATCAGACCCACTGCCCCCCTGTCCTGTGCTGTCACTGCTGAGCCGGGTGGGCTAGCCTGGAGCAGGCACAGGGTGCACAGCGTAGGGGTTGTGCTTGCAGGTCTCTGCTAGTACCATGGGGCTGAGGCTGAGGCAGCAGTGGCAGCAGCCAGAAGGAGCCGCTGCCATCTGGGCTGCCTAGAATGGCAGTCTAGATGAGAAGCTGCCACAGTTCTGCTGAATGCCCAGGGAGCAGCAAGACATGCCACAGGCAGATAGTGCCTGATAGGGCTATGCAAAGCTTCTGGTGTTGATTCGATTCAGAGAACATCTGGCCCAATTCAGTGGCTGAATCTCTGAATCCAAATCAAATTGGGAGACCAGTAAAAAAGTCTGAATCAATTCAAAGCCTCCAAATCAATTCAGAAAAGATTTGGATAAAGATTCAGAGTTTTGGTGATTTGGGCAGGCCCTGCTCGCCGCTGCAGGGAGATGGACCTGGTTTCCATGCTAGTAAGTAGGGGGCAGGGCACGGCGGGGTATAGAAGGGGGGAGGGGACCATGGGGGGAACCCTACCAGGCCGCATCCCCTTGCTGCTCCCCCAGCCCTCCTGAGCATGCCCGAACCCCTGTCCCCTCTATCAGCCCTGTCAATGGCTGCCCCACCCAGCCCAGCATCCTGGCACTTAAAAAAAAAAAAGCCTTCCACTCACTGGCTTTTGCTGGGTGGGGCCTGGTGGGGCAGCCATTGATGGGGCTGGGAGAGAACAGGCAGGGAATGGGGTCTGTTTGATTCAGAGATTCAGCCGATTCAGCAGCTGAATTACCAAATCAAATCACTGTCCCCTGAATTGGCCGAATCCAAATTGAATACTTTCCACTTTGCATAGGCCTAGTTCCTGGGCCAGGTGGGACCGAGGGACTCACCGCAGGCTGGACAAAGGCTGGATCTGGCCTCTGGGCTGTATTTTGCCCACTGGAATACTGGAATATACAGTAGATAACCATTGATTCTCTGGATCATGGTGTACATGTAAGAGGTCTAGTCACTAAGGCCTTCAATGCATATGTGTAGGCAAGGATATGAAGGAGTGGAGGCTGCCCAAGACCTACCATCCTTTTCTTTAGACCACTGAGACAGAATCCAAGTCCATCCATTCAGGGTACTTTTACATGCGCCTGGGGTGTGAGGGTTGGGGCAGCTCTTTAATTAGAGAGGCTCCAGGAGCCACTCTAATTAAAGAACCACCACATCTCAGGTATCAGCATCCCTGTGCTTCAAAAGTGCTGAGGACACTTGAAATAAAGCTTGTTCACCATTTGAAGTCGGCTGTAATTATAGCATGTCAGAGCAGCCTCACTGCTTATGTATAGGTTTTCTCTGCTGCCACTGAATATGTCTAGTATCTATGGCAAGAAGATATGCAGTTTACTGAGAACTGTTTTATAATCTGGGATTTTGAATGCTGCTTGAGCTGTCTATTAAGTTGTACTTAGATCGACTTCTTTAATTACTATAATACTGAGCTGCCCAGAAGGACAAAGATTGGACACTCTTAGCTTTGGCCCATTCAGGTAAAACACACAGCTGACTTACTTTCTGGACTTCAGTGTCTTTCTTGCTGCTGGGAAGGGTCCAAGACCTAGGATATGCAATGTAAAAATGTTATTTGTCTTTTTGCAGCACCCTTACCCAACAGAGGATGAGAAAAGGCAGATAGCAGCACAAACAAACCTGACACTTTTGCAAGTCAATAACTGGTGAGTTAACTTAAGAGGGGTTCTGGGAATTTCCCTGCTTTATTGCTTATTAAACTGTTGTATCTTAATGCCCTTCCTGAGCCTGGTATTTAACACATGGGTAGCAAGATGCTGATTAAGTTCCTCAGGCACCTACCTCTATTGACCACTTCTCAGAACAATATAGGAATAAAACCTAAAGGAAAAGGGCCTTTTCTATCTTTTTTTTTAGGTCTTGTATATAAATTATAGATTAAGTAAAAATAGCTCCTAAACAAAAATGGGGAAAGCAAGTGGAATAGTGCATGGCAAAGCTGTGTGCAGCATGGCCTGGAATAGCTGATAAAGCTGTAGATGTAAATTCTAAGGCATATTCAAAGTTAAAATTAAAACGTGTATTTGTTTATATTTATTTTTATCTTTTTCCATTTTCTGTCAGTAATCAGTTAATGACATCGCTATACCCCATGCCATATAATTTGTCAGCAGAAATGGAAATTAAAGAAGATGAAATTAGGCCAATAAATTACAACAGTAAGATTGATTAATTAAAATAACATATTGATAATCAAAGTGAAACCAGAGAATATAACATTTTCTTTCATGAAACAGCCCAGAACATGTTTTTGAAAGGCAAAATGAAGGAAAAACAAGGTCTTTCTTTGTAATAAGTAACCAAGTAGCATCAGCTGGGAAGCTGAGTCTGCTCATTGTTCTGGTCATCACTGCTTTCAGATTTTACTTTTGCTTTTGGAAGGTAAACAGCAGTATTACTGTACAGTCTTACTGTTTTTCTCACATATAATGCTCAGTGCAACTTCCAGCAGTTGGATTTGGGGAAACGAGTATGTTTTGTATGCAAGAAAATATGGTATAAGTCTTTTGGAGAATATTCTAGGCCAAGTGCTAGTCTCACTGAAATTATTGGAGGATGCTTACTTACATTAATAAGACCAGAATCTGGTTCCCTAAGAGTACATTTGCTAGTAAAATACTAAGAGAAAGTAGAGCCTTAGATCTTAGAAACGGTGGACATCCAGAAATCATTCTTGGCCCAGTTCAAGCACATGCTGCCTGAACATCACTAGTGCGACATCTTGGATATCAATATGCTCCAGTCATTGGTGACATAAATGATAGAATAAACAAATCAGACCTGACCTGGCACTACAAGACTTAAGTTTACAAACTGTTTATTTTTCATAAAACAGCATAACTTGTAAAAATATTGCATTCAGTTGGAAATGGACATGCAACATTTACATGGTGGGCAGAGAAGACATTAAGTAGGAAAATTCACTATAAAGAGTTCAACCACAAGGTCTGTCATTATACTCTCTGCTACACTTCTAATGCTAACTTTCATTAACTTCAATAGAAATTACATCTAGTTATGGTAAAACCTGAATTTAGGATTAATTTCAAAAGGGAATTTATGTGCCAGAAGTGCAATTTAGGCACTTTTGTGCTTTATAAATAAGTTCAAGACAACAATTCACTGCACTTTAGATAGTGTGCACAGACAGAAGCATAACCATCCTGGGTTGGTTGTTATCAGTCTCTGCCCTAAGGCTACTTGGGATTAATAAACTACATGTCTCTAAGCCTAAGTCACTGGAAGCATCTGTACATGTGCTCCACAGGGAGGAGTCTGTTTTTAATTAGAGTGGCTCTTGGGAACCACTCTAATTAAAATGCCCACAGTGTCTCATGTGTTCAGTGTCCAACATTTCAAAACAGTGGTGTGGGTGCTTTAAGTAAAGCTTGTCAAACATTTTGAAATGCAGGGACACTGAATACATAAGACCCTGCAGCACACTGGAACATTCTTATTAGAAATCAATGAGTCGAGTCTCCTCCAAAGTTTTCTAATCAGAATGCATCAGAGCATGTGTAAAAGTGCCCTGGGGGTGCAATCCAGTAGTCATGCTCAGAGCATTTTTTCTATATACCAACACTGTTGAATCTAGCACCCATGGTCACGTGGGCACACCTTTCAAGTAATGTGCCACTTAAAGCTATTTCCCAAGAAATGGCAGATCTAAGACCTATACCATCCTTACAAGATATTCAAATCCACAAGTTTTCTGTTCTAGTGCAATGAGTCTGTAAGTTAGAAGAGAGCCACACTCCATCCTTGATGCTGAATTTGGATCACTGCATAGCCAGGACTGCAAAATTAGGGGGCTAGAAAGAGGACATGTAAGAGGATGGTAGTCTAATAATGAGGATAATCCCTTGGGATGGATGAGCTGATTTCTGGTCCACCCTCCAAAAATATTTTGTTATATTTTATTGAATGATTGTGTAATGCAAAAATCATCAACCCTGTTAGGACCAGGGACTAGGACCTAGGACTCCTCTCATGGGAGTTTCAACAGTGGGGTACAAATCATTCTCTCTTTATCAAGACAGTATATTAGGCCTGCCTAGACCTAGGGAAATATGGAGTTAGGCCTCTAGGCACCTATCTGAAGAGCAGAGGTGACAAAAGTGAATAGAGGCATGGGAAGCACAATTATGAGGAAAGGATGAAAAAAACTAGAGCTATTTTGTCAAGAGAAGAAAAGACTGCTGGGATTTTATAACAGTCCTCAAATACCTGAAGGGTGATTATAAATAGATTATAAATATTTTTCTGTGGTTGTAGGAGAGAGGATTGGAGTAATGGTCTCAAATTACAGCAAAGTATACTGAGATTGGAAATTAGGAAGAACTTTCTGATGATGAGGATGGTCAAGCATTGAACAGGCTACCTAGAGAAGTTGAAGAATCTCTCTGGAAATAATCCCTGGAAATATTCAAGAGCAGGTTGGACAGATATTTGACTGGGATGATTTAGTCAAGGATAATCCTGCCTTGAGCAAGTGACTGGATTAGATGACTTCATGAGGTCCCTTCCAGCCCAACTTTCCTATTATCTGTAACTTTAAAAACCTAAATCTTTAAAAAATCTGGCTCTTGCAGCCCTGAATTAATGCCCAGTAACATCACCTAAACACAAGTCATAGCAACTAGTATACATTTACTATCTCAAAGTGCCCTTGATCATAGGAGCACTGAGATACATGGTCTTGCTTGATACTCCCCCACCATACTCACCCCCAAATCTCACAATAACTTTAAACCTACAGCAATTCAAATAACTATTTTTTCCCCCTGTTTTGGAAAGGTTTATCAATGCCCGACGGCGCATTCTGCAACCCATGCTTGATGCAAGCAATCCAGATCCAGCTCCCAAAGCCAAGAAGATCAAGTCCCAGCATCGGCCTACTCAAAGATTCTGGCCCAACTCCATCGCAGCTGGTGTGCTGCAGCAGCAAGGAGGCAATCCTGGTACTAATCCTGATGGTAAGAATGCAGTGAGGATAAGGCATGAGAATGACTTCTGAAGGCCTTCGAGAATTGCTGCCATGGAGAATAAAAGCAGAATCCTTGCATAGTTTACCTCATTATAGCAAGGAATCAGCTTAAACTATTGAGGACCAAAAACTGGCTTTGCATTATTTTATCTATGGAAATCTGACATGGGTGATAGTTTAGCAGTGACTGAGAAACCTATGAGAAACCTCTCCTTGCAAAACTGAGGGGATCAAAAAGAAAATGTAAACTCATTTCCTGATCCTCATTTGCCATAGTGACTAATAAAATCATAGGCCATGTGCTGTGTCAGCTGATGAACACAAGAAAATGGTGTTGAATCTCTTTTTTCTTACCAATGCATTCTCTGTACCTATGCACATCTATAACAATGTCCATGTGAAAAATGGACACAGGCTGTACCCTGTGTGTTTACCCCTTGTGGATGTTCAGTTGTGTCTAAGGCTCAAAAATGTAGTCAACCAAAGCCTATGATTTAGACTCAGGAACAGATTAAAATAAGTCTTCAGTAGCTAAGTGGCTAGAGAAACCATGTGTGTGGGGCTCAGGAAAGGGGTCCTGGATTCTCTGAGTGAAGCAGAAGTCCTCTCCACAATGCCCTCCACCCATGTTTTTTAAAATTACTAAGGGGCAATGGCTAAGCTTCAACATCTTAAGTGCAAGTTTATTTCACTTCTTTGCAGAATTGAATTTTACTTATGCAGCTTCGTGATTCGCATATGTAGCCACTGATGGCTGTCTGTCCCAGCGATGGCTCTCAAAACTGCTATACTTGTCACATGCTCCACTCCTAATATACACAATTAAAAACACTGTAGCAGACCAAAGCACCACAGTGACACTGATTGCCATTCCTTGCCATGGAAGTTGTGGCTGTCAAGAGTTGGTATGCATGCAGATGATGCCACCAGTAAAACTACCTCAACCCAGAGACTTTCTGATACAGGGACCAATCAAGGGTGTAGTGATATGTTAATTATAGGTAGCTTCTGGGGCTCTTAACCCCTGGATTATTTGCACATTAACACCTAAAACTAGTTTTAAGCACACTTTAGGAAGTTTAAGATTACACCATTCCAGGGCAGATTTATTTCTGAGCCGTGTTACACAGCTCATGTTTCTTTAATGTGTGGCCACTCTGCAAGATGAGCTGCTCTAGCTGTAGTCCTCCAGTATCCACCCTCTGAACCTCTACTGCCTGAGAAAGGAGGGGAGGGGAGGGTAGTGGCACCAAACCAACTCCCCCTCCCTCTCCCACTCCCAGTGGTGTGACTGTCCCACCCCCAGGGTGCCACCGTGCACAAACAGCCTGCAAAGCACATGGCACATGGCAGCTAGCCAGGTCACAGGGCATGGATGGGTCTGGAAGTGTGTCTAGTGGGTATGGGGAGAACAAGGTAGGGAGCCACGTTGGGTCCTCATGAGTTAAAGCTTCGTTCCTGGGGCAGGGGCTTTATCTCCCCAGCTTTAACTCCCCCAAAAGCAACTTCCCTTACTCTTCCCAGCCACCCCAGCAAGCACAACCAATGGCCCCACCCAATCCCAATTTATTAAAACATGAAGCCTTCTTTAATTTACAACTTCTTCATTTATTTTTAAATTCTTCTCTTCTTTCTTTTATTTTATTCTTCAGTGGCTGACTGCCCTTATTTCATCCCCCATCCCATTTCCTTTCCACTTCCCATTTCATTACCCACCATTAACTCTCTGCCTTCCCACTTCATGTTCCTAACTGTCCCCCAATCTATCTCTCTCACATCTCCACCTAGAGCCTGCTCTGGATCACTAGACCTCTAGTGGAAAATCACAGCTGTGCAGGTGAGGGATAGTCTTCCTGCCCTTGGGGCAGGGGGCTGGACTCAGTGATCTTCCGAGGTCCCTTCCAGCCCTAATGTCTATGAATCTATCAGTCAAAGAAGGTTTTTAGCCCTAAGGTGTGACCAGTCCAAACTGAAGCTAGCATTAACACCAGTCATCATTTGAGCCGCTCCAAGTGCAACATGTAACAAGGCCCTAATACCTAAATCCAAAGTGTTTATGACTATAAGTTCAAAGGGAAGAATCAAGTTCCCTTGAATACGCTGAAAAAAATATACTGACTTCTCCTGTCCTTTCACAAATTAACAAACTAATCTTAATTAATACCTTGGACAAATCTTAGATTTTTTTATGATGGTGAAAGACTTAGTATCTGAGTACAAGATTATTCTGGAGTTTTTAAAAGAGTTTTAATTTATGGATCTCAAAGCAAACTCTCTCAGGAAAAGTATGCCAAAGCTTCAGAGATCCCACTTGGTCACTCAACACTGATAGAACGCAACAAAATTCTGACAGCATCAATTAACATTCAGAAAAATACCTAAATGACTTAAGAGCATGGGCCTTTGGTTGTAAGTCACTCAGAGTTTTTGATTTTTTTTTGCCAGCATCATTGATTCACTCTGCAGTCATCCACAGATTCCTCAAATTGAATATGAAGTGTATGCTGCCAACCTTGATGCCCTATCTAAGGGTGCCTATGTGAAGAAATCCTCCTCTGTCTGTCCCTGCTTGGGTCAGTCCAGCAATGCCCCTCTCTCCTTCACTTGCTGCTGTTTGATTCAATCTGGTCACCTAGGTGATCTGGTAAGATAAATTCCTAAGGAGAGCAGGAGCTTGCTTTTCCTCCAGCAGCACTTTGGAACACATAAGCAGCAGCCTCCAGAGACTCCCTATTTAGCTTGACCATCAAGTTGAAAGCCTGGGGCTCTTTCTATCTCAAGACCAACCCCGTTTCTTACTTGGCAAGGATTTCCTTTTATCCTCTGCTTATACCTAGGGCTTGGCCCCTAGTTAGCTGGTTCAGGTTTCCTGAGTTCTTTTTAATTCCTAATGTCCCAAGTATTTTTATTCAATTCCACCTTTGTTGGGTAGAGCCTATAGATACCATCACTCCATAATTATGACCCTTCACATTTAACATGTCTGCACACACATCTGAAACCTATGAAACTTTCCGTCTATGTGTTTCAATTTCCCCATCTGTAAAGGAAGTATATTAATACTTACATGACACACCTTTGTAAAGCTGCTTTAGGCAGGCCAGGTTCTTTGGGTAGATGTAATCTCTTTTATTAGACCAACTGAGTAGTGGAAAAAAAAGTTCTTTGCAAGCTCTTTTAAACTAAAGCTCTTTTATACCTTTGATAAGTCATGTGTACTGATGTTAATATTTTTTTAAACTTAGTATGTCAAATGCAGAGTCACCACTAAAAATTCAGGTTTTTTATTGGTTTATCTAAAGTTTTGGCAATAGGGATTCTGTGATTTTTTTACTGCAAATCTTTTTAATTGAAGTGAAGGTTTTAATTTAGTTATATGGAATAGGAAAAACTGAGGATACCAAAAAATATGGGATTCCATAGTCAAAAATAGTGGCAGAACAATGTCAAATGGCACTCTATCCCTGGCAAGTTATATCACCCAAATACAATTTCTTATATACCTATTGTTTTTATTGTAGGCTCTATAAATATGGACAACCTGCAGTCTCTCTCATCCGATAATGCTACCATTGCTATGCAGCAAGCCATGATGGCAGCTCATGATGACTCACTTGATGGTACAGAAGATGAGGAAGAAGATGAAATAGAGGAAGAGGAAGATGATGAACTGGAGGAAGATAACGATGAGCTCCAGACAACAAATGTTAGTGACCTTGGTTTGGAACACAGTGACTCACTGGAGTAGCAAATAACTGAAGGTCCCTGATTTTAAACAGATGCCTCCTGGAAAGTTGTTCCTTACCTAAATCAGAAGCTGAGGAATCCTTGAACTTTGTCAAACAAGTTCCCACACATTTCTTTAAAAATCATACATGACAAAATCAAGTAATGATGCCCTACAAATTGTCCCATTTGCCTGAATCAGACTGCAGATGTGGACTGGTGTGCACATTTAAGAGACCGGTAGAATGTGCAGGCTTATTATTTAAATGGAGGACACGTGTTTACAAGGCACATATTGTGGCCAGCTTTTTCCTTTTTCTTTTCTTTTGATAAGAACACAAAAGTGTTTTTAGGGTAAGCTGTTTTCTGTATGACTGTTTGATGGATGTTATCATGAAATGCCTTTTTGTGATATGCAGGTAAGAGGCAAGCCTTTTCATTTTCATTGCTTTTCTGAAAGATTTATAGATATGAAAGTTCTCACACTTTTTTAGAAAAGTAAAAGATTGTAATGATTATAGAGATCCAAATGTAGGGATATCAGTTTGCAAATTTTCAGAATTTAAAACTGAATATCGAAAAGAATTTAACATTGGATTCACTTATGCCCTAATTAGAGCTGATTAAATGAATTTCTACTCTTTAGACTTCCAGCTTGTACTATACAAGTGTAGCAAATCAGAGTACAGAGGAGGCACACATTTTGTGACAGCTCAGTGTGAAACTGTCAGATGGACAACTCTTCTAAGAAAACTGAGAATTTAAACCATTTTAATTTGATTTTCTGTTTATGACATAATTAGTGGACTTTCTATGCCATAGGTGCAATGTCACATGACTAAGAACATACCAAGAATGTGTATTTTAGGTGCTACTAAATAAAGACCATGAATACTGAAAAATTCAGTCAGAAATAACTGGATACTTTTATACTTGCAGTATATTAATCAAACGTGAAACAAAATTCTAAATTTTCCTTGTTCATCTGACATGTGTTCAAATTTCAGAAACAGTTCCATACTCTGCTATGATAAATACAGGTAACTTCTGTTTGATCTCCTGGCTTTGAGGCATCAGGGATTTCTAAAATAGGAACATTTTCTTGAGCAACACTAATTGATGTTTCTGTCTAGACAATGAAATAAAAAAGGCCTTCCCATCATACCTCCACCCATCATATGGAATACACACCAAAATTACTTCTTGTTTAACCATTTCATCCAGAAAATATGAATGCTAGAACTGGAACCCTCTTGAAATAAAATGCAAGCATAGATATCTTTTATACAGTTTGATTTGGGATCAGATCCATAAACACTTTCATTTGTGAATGAAGAAGGTATGTGATGAGATACGGGGCAATACTAGTAATAGAAGTCCTGGGAAACATGACTGCCCAATATTCTAATACATAAAACTAATAAGAATGAGATTATTGAAACACCATATTTTATGACATTACCCTGCACCTTTCCCCCCCCCCCCAAACCAACTTGTGGAAATCGAGGTGTGTATTCATAGATTCATAACTATTAGGGTCAAAAGGGACCTCAGCAGATCATTGAGTCCAATGCTGTACCCCAGGCAGGAAAAAGGTCTGGGGTCAGATAACCCCAGCCAGGTGCTTGTTCATTACAAGTGAGAAAAACGTATCCCCATGCATCTGGAATTTTAGTGACAGGGGAGAGGTGGCAGCGTTAATTGTCATGGCTTCTAAAGCAATGCCAATTAATGCTCCACTTCCCCATTGCCACCAAATTTCTGGACCCATAGGGAGCCCTCTCCCATGCTTGCCAGTTGACATGCCTCTTCACACTGGATTGAGCTAGTGCATGGGGTCAGACCCAGCAGGTGGCCCCAGATCTGGCACGCAGCCCTGGACTGGGTCACAAGGGTGGACTTGCCCCAGACCCAGGGCATATGGTTGGACCTGGCACACAGCCCCAGATCTGACATGTGGTATTGGACTCCAAACCTGGCCCTGGACCTAGTGAACTGAGTCAAACCCAGCATGTGGCCTCAGACCCAGAACATAGGTTTGGACCCATCATGCTGCCCCAGACACTGGATCCCAGATTCAATGTGCAGAGCTGGACCATGTATACAGCCCCCAATGCAGCAGGTGACCCTAGACCCAGTACATTGTGCTGATCCACAGGCCACATCTGGCACATGGGACTGGCAGCAAGCTCAGGATCCAGCTCAGCTCCCTAGCTGCTACTATTCAGTTTCTGTAAGGAAGATTTTTTTTCCTTCATGGTGCCTTTTACAAATAATGTACCATGAAGGAAAAAAAAGCTCCTCTATTATATATAGGAGATTGCTGTATGTGAGAAAATATGATAATCAGAAAAATGGAAGGGAAGACCCTTGAACATTCAGTCTCTCCCTCCTCCACTCCATGATAGTGAATACTGGAACTGAATAAGGGTACATTTCTCATGCACATTTGAATCACTGTAAATTGTAATTAGAACATTTCAGTAAGAAACCATAGCTAACAATCCTGTACCTCCTGGAAGTGGCTTCTTTTGAAAAAGTGGAAGGTCTTTAAGTTCCACTGTTGGAGAGAGGAATGGATTTGAAACTGATGCAGGCTTTCTGAAATGAATCATAGAAATGTAGGGCTGGAAGGGACCTCTGCAAGTCACCTAGTCCAGCTCCTGCTTAACGCTTGAATGTCCTGCTCCCTCCCCCTCTTCCCCAAAGACAGCTGATATTTAACGGTTTTGTAGAAAATTGGCAAAACAATTTAATTTCAAGTCAATGTAATAGACCATATCTCAATGTCATAATTAGAACAAGTTCCACTTTTGAGAGTGTGATGGGCTTTACTCCTTGGATCATATTCTGTGTTGAACACATTTGCATAAAACACCATCCCCAACACTACACAGACTTTATGTACCCCTACATGTACCTGATTTTATATAGTCCTCACAACTAAATAATGTACTCTGGGTTTGAGATATTTTTCAGTAAAATTAATGTTTTATTATAAAGCTTGATCCCACTTTTAAGATTTATTCCTCTACAACAATGATTTTTCCTCTTCCCTGAACCTGCAGTCTTCACTCTGCTTCTTCTTTTGGGTCTTGAGGAGTTGAGAGGTTTTATTAAACACAATAAAGGTTGGGTCAATAATTCCATGGGAACGTTATGGAATGGCAATGGGCATGAAGACCCATTTTCAATACTGGTATGGCTTGAATGTAATGTGTAATTTCATAAAAAATCATTGTAATTTAGTATTAATTCATGTCCATTTATTATAAAGTGCTACCAGATGAGGTTTTGAAGATGTATTTCATTGTGATTTTATTTATATGTTCTTGAAAAAGAATTAGGAATAAAGAGTAATAGAAATTCATGCTAGTGGGGGAACCCAGTGCTACACAAGATATGAGTTCTTTTAACTTGATTCTCTTTTGTCAGGCCTCAGAATTGAAAATTGTTGTTATTCTCAAAAACTGTTGAAGATGTCTGAAATGGTGGCCATTCCTTATAGCCACTACTATAACTGTTTTGTGATAATGACTGGAAGACGAGAGCAACCTGACTGAGAAAAGTCAGTCCTCCTTCTACAGCAGTAATTCCTTCTACAGCAAGCTGCATTTATTTTCACGTTTATTCTCACAATCCATATGTGGGATATGTATCTGAATTAAAGGAACAGATACACAGGTCTGAGCAATCATTTTGTTCAATCCAAAAGAGCTGCAGATCATATTGCTTATATTGGGCATTCAACTCCTGTAACTGTGAGGCTAAAATACTCAAAATTATCTAGCTGACAAAGTAAATGCATTTCTAAATAAAGATAAAAAATGGAATTCTGATGTAAACATTCTGTGTAATCACAGGACTGTGTATGTCCCCTCAGGTTAATTGATGGTTCTTGTTCTTGTTTTGCTATTTTCTCTTACTTGTTTGTCTTTCTGTTTGAGGCTCCCCTGAATGCAAAACTAATGGGCCACTCACTCCATTGTTCCTTCCACACATATAGGAACACATATCCTTTCAGAGAATAGACTTACAAGAGCAGAACTTCCCATTACAGCGTCAGTGCTCCCTGTGTTTCAAAAGGATCTATCCACTTTAGTAAGGGACCTGGCAACATCCAAAGGGTTAGAAGTATCATTTCAATGAGAGTCCAGGGTTTCTCCCATGGCCTTCAGTCAGATCTTCTTCTGCAGACATCTTGGTGAGAACCTCTGCCAGCTCAGGATTTGAATTAAAGCTTTGTACCCAGGTCTAAAACCACACCTTGTGTGCTTCACCTCTTTCCTATTAAAACTGCTAACGCTCCTGGGATGAGTGACCAGGCCTCTCATCCAGTCAAACACCATTCTGTTAAGGAAACCTCAAGAGAAACAGTCCTGCAGCATCCAAGAAGTTACATGTTAACACTATTTTTCAAGTGGCTAGATCTACAACCTCTGTACTTTTGACATCACACTGCAGATTTTGGAAGAGAAACAAAAAGCCCTTTCTGCAGTGCAATCGGTACTGAACATAAGAGGTCTCTATACTTTCCTTTACCTAGGAAAAGTTACAGAATGAGAATAAATAGTGAAAAAACAAACAAACTTACTACTGCTCCTCTTAATACCAGTGGAAATCTTTAGCATGAGCCTCTAGGAAATTCCTTTTTTCTCCAATCTTTCTTTTTCACTGGCTCCTCAGACAACAAGTGATCATGCTGTGTGAGTTCTAATCATACTGAATGTCCTGAACAAGATAAGTCTCACCATTTTTATAAAAGGGAATGACTTCTAATTATTGAATAACAGAATTTCTGAGTGGCCATTTCATACCAATGTGAAGGGACACTACGAATTACGGAAATCTGCTGCCCTTCAAGATTTCAAGACACAACTTCCAGTTTAAGGAGGATAAGCCATCATAGCCTGCATCAGGAAACTGTCAAGTGCATAGAACAAAAATCTGATGAAAGACTGAAATGATTAAATCTATTATTTTAGGTGGAACAAAATCTGCTAGCCATTGGATTTAATTGGTAGGAAGCATGAAGGCATAAGAGGCCTTACTCCGAAAGACAGCTCTACAGCCAAAAGATCTGTTAATATGAGAGATGTGGGAATGGAACTACTTACTGTAATACATTTGGAGAAATCCTACAGTAGGTACAAAGAGCTGGAAACATAGTTGGTGGATGTCTTTTCCATCCTTTTCAATACTTAAATGCAGGGTGGACAAAATAATGATTAAAAAATTAAATGATTTTTTTTAAAAACAATTTTAATTAAAATCATATTTTTATTGATATATATTTTTAATTCTTTATTTTCTTCCAGTGTTATAGCCCTAAATTGCAACCTGTGGAATTGAGTGATCTTTTTTGAGTCAAGGAATCTGACAAGCTTTTAGTAGGCTATACTCTTCCATCAGGATGGAACTCCTGCTTACAGACAGATTTTGACCTGGTTGGACTAACAGAAACCTAGTGGAACCCTTCCCATGACTGGGCAGTGGGCATTGAGGGCTACAGACTATACAAGCAGGATAGATTGGGGAAAAGGTGGGGGCCTTGCTCTATACATCAGGGAACATTTGATATCTTATGTAATAAAGATGGGGACAGAAGAAGGACAGATCGAAGTCCCATGGGTCAGATTACAAGGGGGTAGGGGTGAAAGGGACTTCGTAGTGGGCCCCCACACCAGGAGGAGGAGTTAATTTTCAAAACATAGACCTAGAATTCTCAAAACATCTCTCAAAGGCAGTACACTCAAAGGACCTAGTTGTCATGGGGGACCTAAATTACTGCTCAGAAGAGCAGTTTACTAGGTCTGCCCGTTCATGTAGATTTTTAACCTGCATACAGGACTTTCACCTAACACAGGAGGCATGCAGTCCCACTAGGGGAAATGCTGTACTTGGCTTGGTGCTGGCCACAGGGGAGGACTTGGTCGGGGATCTACAGTTACAAGGTAACCTAGAGGACAGTGACTACCAGTTGATAGGATTCACTATCTGGCAAAAGGTGGGAAAGACAGCTAGCAGAAGTGCTAGACTTCCAGAAGGCCAACTTCAATGAGCTCAGGAGCTTAGTTAAAGTGGGTCTGAGGGAAATCAAATCTGTGAGATGGGAGTCCAAGAAGGGTGGGAGTTCCTCAAGGGACTGATCCTGCAGGGTGCCATTTCAGTACACACAGAGGGAGGCAAAAGAACCAAAACACCTTCTTGGCTGAGCAGAGAAATCCAGGACAGCCTTCAGAGGAAAAGAGAGTCTTAAAGGCTGTGGAAGAAGGGGGCAGCCACCAAGGAAGAGTATACCTGCTCGGTTTGCGCTTGTAGGAAAACAACGAGGAAGGCCAAAGCTGACACAGAACTCCAGTTGTCAACAAAGATTAAGAGTAATAAAAAGTCCTTCTTTAAGTATATAGGGAGCAAGAAGACGGTGCAGCGTAATATAGGGCCTCTACAGAATGGACTAGGGCAAGTCATAACAGGATGGATAAAGTGGAGCTTTTAAATGATTTCTTTGCATCTGTGTTCCTGGACACAGTATAGTAAACCCACTGGAGAGCAGGTGGATCTGGACAGACTGGAAGTGGGCAGATCGGAATAGGATGCAATTTAACAAGGATAAGTGCAAGGTGCTGCACCTGGGGAGAAAGAATCTTCAATACACCTATACTAGGAAGTACCATTCTGAGTACCACAGCAGTGAAAAGGGATCTTGGAGTCATAGCCGACATAAAAATGAACGAGTCGTCAATGTGACAAGGCAATAAGTAAGGCTAACCACACTCTTTCTTGCATTAGTAAGTGCATCATGAGCAGGTCTAGGGTCATACTTCCCCTCTATGTGGTGTTGGTCAGGCCGCAGCTGGAGTACTGCATCCAGTTTTGGTCACTGCACTTCAAAAGAGATGTGGATAACCTTGAGAGGTTCAGAGGAGGGCTACTTGTATGGTTGAGGGCCTGTGGGTTAGAGCCTATGAAGTCTTCAGCCTCGGCAAGAGAAGGCTGAGAGGTGATCTTGTGGGCCTGAAACTCATCGGGGGGTCAGCAGGAAATAGAGGATACTCTGTTTACCAGGGCGCCCCTCAGGATTACTAGAAATAATGGCTATAAACTGAAGAAGGGTAGATTTTGATTGAACATCAGGAAGAAATTCTTTATGGAAAGGGCTGCCAAAATATGGAATGGGCTTCCAAGGGAGGTGGTGCTTTCTCCAATCTTAGAGGTGTTCAAGAAGGTATCAAGAAGCACCTAGCTGGGGTTACTTAAACCCAGTGCTTTTTCCTGCATAGAGCAGGGGGTCAGACTCAATCTACAAGGTCCCTTCTGATCCTAGAAATCTAAGAAATCTATGATGTGCACCTTGAAGTTCAGTAAGACTTGTATCTTTGTGAAAAAGGAGGTATATCCATAGTTATTTCCATAGTTATACACTGTGGCTTATGCTTATACACATTTACCCTACCTTTGTCCCTCCTTTGTTCCACCCTTATTCCTTCCAAACTTAAGCTCTTCCCCTGTTTACTGTTTGTTTCATTAGCATAGAATTACTTATGCATTTCACTTATTTACAGCCTTTTTGTTATGAGAGCATGCCTAAGACCCTGACCCCTGCTTCTCTTAGTCACTTGAGGTTTCTTGTTGATTTTCTCACCGTCTTCAAGGTCTTGCTTCTGCTTTATCTCCTAATGATAGCCAGTGGTCTGCATCCTGTTTCATAGTTAGTTTCATAGTTGATAGGGTCAGAAGGGAGCTGAGCAGATCATCAAGTCCAACCCCCTGCCATGGGCAGGAAAGAATGCTGAGGTCAAATGACCTCGGGTAGGTGATTATCTAGCCTCCTTTTGAAGACCCCCAGGGTAGGAGAGAGCACCACTTCCCTTGTAAGTTGGTTCCAGATCCTAACTGCCCTAACTGTGAAGTAGTGTCTCCTGATGTCTAGCCTGAACCTACTTTCAATCAACATGTGGCCGTTATTCCTAGTTACTCCGGGTAGCGCTTGTGGGAACAAGGACTCTCCCATTCCCTGCTGGGCCCCCCTGTTAAGTTTATAGATGGCCACTAGATCCCCTCTCAGCCTTCTCTTGTGGAGGCTGAACAGGTTCAGGTCCCATAACCTCTCCTTCTAGGGTCTGCCCTGCTGCCCCCTGACCATGTGAGTGGCCTTCCTCTGAACCCTCTCAATGCTGTCCACATCCCTCCTGAAGTGCGGTTCCCAGAACTGGATGCAGTACTCCAACTGGGGCCTGACCAATGTCACATAGAGTGGGTGGACCACCTCCTTGGATCTACTCATGATGCACCTGTGGATGTATGACAAGGTGCCTTACTGACTGCATCCTCACATTGGCGGCCCATGTTCATTTTGGAATCAATAATGACTCCAAGAACCCTTTCTGCCTGTGTGCTAATGAAAAGGGAGTTCCCCCACCTATAGGTATGCTGCTAGTTTTTTCTCCCTAGGTGCAGCACCCTGCACTTGTCAGTATTGAAGCCCGTCCTATTCTTATCCACCCACCCCTGTAACCTGTCCAGATCTAGTTGTAGCCTGGGGCCCTACAATGACTCCTGCCAATTCCCTCAGCATCCTGGGGCGGAGATTATCTGGACCTCCTGATTTAAACATGTCCAGCCCCACCAGAAGTTCCCTGACCCTAGGCCTGGTGGCACCTCTCTGTCCATACAGAATCCTGGTAGGGGAGATGTCCTGGTCCCTGCCAAGAAAAATGGAGGGAAAGAATTTGTTAAAGAGGTCAGCTTTATTGTCTGGTGCAACCACCAGATTGCCAAGCGTGTTCTGCAGGGGTCCCACATTACCCGGTGCCTTCTTTTTACTCCCTATGTATTTAAAAAAGGACCTTTAATCTTTTGACCTTTGATCCTTTGTCACTAGTCCTAGTTCTGTCTCCGCCTTAGCCTTTCTAACTGCCACCCTACAGTCTTGAGCGATGGAGGTATAATCCTCCTTGGTCATAGCCCCTCCCTTTCACCAGAAGTATGCCTCCTTTTTAGCTTTCAGATGTTCCTGAATGCCTTTGCTGAGCCATGGGGATTTTGAGCATTCTTGCCCACTTTGATTTGCATTTGGACTGTCACTCTTTGGGCTCAGAGGATCATCTCCTTAAGGAACGACCACCCTTTTTAGACTTCCAAGTCCCCTACCCTCCAGGACCTCTGTGCCTCTCCTACTAATCTCCTTAACTTATTGAAATCAGCCCTCCTGAAGTCAAAGGCCTTGCTGCAGACCTTTGATACCGTTCGCTGGATAGTGAATTCCAGTAGGCGACGATTGCTGTCACCCAGGTGGTTGAGAACCCGCAGTTCCCTCACCAAGTCATCGCCTGTGACCAGGACCAGGTCCAGCAAGGCATTTCCCCTGGTGGGACTGTGCACCTGCTGGGTTAGGTGGAGGTCCTGTATCTCCTCTAGGAACCTATGTGAGTGGTCAGACCTGGCTGACTGTTCTTCACAGTAGATGTCCGGATAGTTTAGGTCACCCATGATTACCACATCCCTTAACTTAACTGCCCCCACAAGCTGACTTGAGAATTCCCAGTCTAGCTCTTCCCCCTGGTTGGGTGGTCTGTAGTAGACACAAACTGTTAAGTCCCTTTCCCCATGATCCCCTTGTATTCTTACCCAGAACACTTCAGTCTGCCCATCCTTTGACCCTATACTGTTTGTTTAAGATGTGTATTGCTCTTTGACCTACAGAGCCACACCTCTGCCTTTCCTCCCCATTCTATCCCACCTGTACAGTATGTAGCCCCTAATGTTTACCCTGCAAGCATGGGTTGAATCCCACCAGGTTTCAGTGAGCCCTACTATGTCTGGGTTTGTGTTAGCTAGCAGATAACAGCAGCTAGCTGTTTTTCTTACACAATGAACTATATATCTTACAACAGTACTATATTGTTAGGAAAATGCTTGCCTAAGCATCTTGCAATGCTACTTTTAACATATCATTCTGCCTTGTGGTTAGCAGCTGCATTTTATTCAGCTGCAAATCAACTGTTCCCCAAGATCCAAATACTGTGACCCTCACACTCCCTCACAGAATTAGTATAGATTGCTCAGCATCAACAAATTCCTTGATTGGTTAGGTTACTACTCTTGGGCACGCCCACACATGAAAGCATGTGCGTTTGCAGCAGCTCAAATAGAAGTGGTGCAAATGTGAGCTAGGGCTTTTTGCCTCAGTGCACATGCTTGGACATGCACTTTGTTGTGGAGCAAATTGTGCCACTTTGGGCAAAATAACCCTGCCTGGCTCCTCCTGGATCTGCAGCCAGGGGGAGCTAGAACCCAGGGCCAGCACCTGTGCTGTCCCAGCAGTATAAAAAGCTGCCCTGGCAAGTAGCTCAGGGCTACTCACTCTGAGGAGCTTCTGGGGCCCAGCCAGTTGGTACCTGGGGACACTACACCTTGTGCCAGCAGGACTACTGAAGCCCCGAGAGTTCCCTACACTCTCTACCCACTGCAGCAGTCTGGCAGTGGAGGCTGCTGCCTGGCTGTGACCTGTTGCACACCTGCCAGACACGGATGGGGACTGCACAGCCAATGGAGGCATCTGGCCCTCATGAATAGATGAATATATATTTTGCTACCCTCCAACAGGGGCTATGGCCCCCATGCAAGGGCTAAGGCCCCCACACAGGGGCTACCACCCCCCCTGCAAGGCCCACATGCCCCAGCCCCCAATGGCTGCTACACCCAGCCTCAACCCCACTCCCCCACACCCCCATGGCTGCCCCCTCAACCCCAGGCACCATCACTTTAAAGGAAAAGGAAAAAAAAAAAAAAAAGCCTCTACTTACCCTAGAAGCAGGGCTGAGGGGTGCTCCAGGGCCTCCTGGCAGAGCTCTCTGGGCAGCACAGGGCAGTGAGGGGCAGCAGGGCCCAGGCTGGGGCTGCTGGGGCTGTCCCTCTGCCCCATGTTTTGCTGGTAGGGCCCCAGTGAAACAGATGGCAGCTCTTGCCCCATCTCAAAGGGGATTGAGATGGGGCAAGAGGCACATGCGTGCTCATGTGGACATGCCCCTTGTGTTCTAGTGGAATTGCTAATTGCTGGACTGGATTTGACCCAGCACTTATACCTTTGTTCTGGGTGGTCACAACCCTTAGACCAATCACAACACCTGCCAGCTGATAATAAGTTAATTTATCAATATAGGGTAATAACAAAAAAGCAATAATACAAACAATCAAAAAATTCTATATCTACCAAGCCTAGGGCTGTCATCAGAGTCAAAGTACATCTGGCCAGGATGCAGGCTCCACTCTGAGGCTCTCTCTCTTAGGTGTTAGCAGTCTGGAGGTGAAATCTTGAACACTCCAAGCTAAAACCTGGAGGGCAGTTGCTTTACGGAAGGCCTGCTTCTGTGATTTTTCACTTGAAATTCAGCCCACCCCTGGGCCATAATCCAAGATGGGCTAGATGGATTATCCTGGGGCCCCTGCAATGTACCCCCATTCCATTTAACCTAACACTCAATAAAATCCCTGAGGTCCCCCTGACGCCACACACACAGAGGAAAATCCACTGCCATGCTACTGGGGAAAGGTATAAGAAGAGGTATGATAGCTAAGGAGACCCTAGCTAAGACAGCTAGGCCTTACCCTGATAGGATGGGATGATCAGTTCCCCTCCAAATGTGTGTTGAATCCTGCCGACTATGCCAAGATGGACCTCAACTCCACGCAACACGCAATGACTAGGGAGACAATGAATTGATGCACACATACACCTTTCTTCAAAATGGAGACAGGCTAGCTCCAACAAACCAGGAGCTGCAGCAAACATTAGATCTTTCCATATTTATACACTTTGGTTTATGCTTATTAACATTTACCCTACCATTGTCCCTCCTTTGTTCCACCTTTATTCCTTCCCATCTTGAGCTCTACCTCTGTTTATTGTTTATTTCATTAACATATAATTACCTATGCATTTCACTTATTTACATGTCTTTTTAGCATGAGCATATGCCTAAGACCCTGACCCCTGCTTCTCTTGGTCACTTGAGGTTTCTTGCTGATTTCCTCACCATCTTCAAGGTCTTACCTCCTAATGATAACCAGTGGTCTGCATCCTCTTCTTTTTACACAATGAACTATATATCTTACAACAGTACTATATTGTTAGGAAAATGCTTACCTAAAGTGTCTTGCAATGTTACTTTTAACATACCATTCTGCCTTGTGGATAGCAACTTGCTAGGCCACAGTTTATAGCCTTTTAATCAGCTACAAATCCAATGCTCCCCAAGATCCAAATACTGTCACCCTAGCAGGAAACACTGAAGATCTAGGGATATCTTAAGTCTTTCCCTTCACAAGATCATGTGTACATAACTTCAGGGTTCAGAGAAGTGCTTATTTCAATCTGAAGCTTCTGAAATATAAGTAATTCCTTTGGAGAAGGAAACAGGATTTATCTTTTTCTTTTAAAACACAGAAGGTAGTGTCCCCACTTTATCCTACAGGTTAGAAGTTAGACCCAAGATTTACTCCGCTTATCAGGCAGAGGAAGTTCAGACCAAAAGCTCTTGCCTCCTAGATAAAGATCTAACTATCAGGCTATAGATTCTTTTTTGTGGTGGTGACCTTTTTCTTCCTCTTTTTCTTCTTTACCTGCTTCTCTTTTGGAAGCTCTGACACTAAATAAAAACTGAATTCCAGATACATAAGCCAGAGAGATACAGCAAAATTAATCAGGGCATTCAACTGGCCAGGTGTGAGAACCAGGCTCTGGTTTCTGCTCCAAGGACTGTTTATAAAATGTGGGTTAAGCAATCATTGAATAAAATACAGAGTGGGGTCAAGAAGCCAGCACTGTCCTCTCCATATCATTAGTGCTGCACACATTACAGAATTATGGACCAATTCATTCTTCTTCTGAATGGAAGCATAGATTCAACAGAATGGTTGGGATTGCACCTCTCCACCCTCCCCTAATAGCCTGCAAACTCATGGATAAGGCACTTCTCTGGTAAATGAATCCCTTTATGATAGTGTTGCTCAACCTATAGCCTATGGCTGGATCAGGCCTACAGAACTGTCATCCAGCCTGTGAAAGACTCCCCTGGAAACTGAGTGGCAATGAAGCAGTGGCAGCATTAATTGTCTCCGGGAGCTGTGGCAATTAACACAGTCACAGTTCCCTTTCCACCAAATTTCTGGACCCATGGGGAGTCCTCGCAGTGTAATTTTGGGGGAGCAATCAGGACAGCCGTCCTACGTGCTGCCTTTGTTGTGGAGGAGAGGGCTGGTGTATGCAAAAAGAATCACTGCCACAGTGATAGCTGATTGCATTGTTGCCATTATCCTAGTGGTAGCTGGGAGCTGCCCTGCTACACCTCTGGCAAGCCCTATGGGCCAGATGACATGGCTCTGTGCACTGTATCATGTTGGCACATAGCCAGACTCTGGATTAGAGGTCAGTCCACAGATATGAACCAGCAGCAGACTAACCCCATGTGCCAGCCTGATTTGGCCCATATGCCACTCATATGGCCCATGGAGCCCAATGGGTTGGGCACCACTGATTTAGAGTAAAAATGGCATATAATCCACATAGCCCATATTCTGATTGAGTACTCCCCTCACTGAGTTATTGGATAAAAGGATACTTAGTGTATCCAGGGGTATGCAATGGTTGCAGCCCCTTCAGCTATGTAACACATGGCCCCCTACCTGTACCTTGCACTTTCCATGAAGTGGCTGTAGCAGCCAGTTGTGAGATAGGCAGGGAAAGCAGAGCAGCAACTGCCAGGCTGGCACTGGCCCAAAGTTTATTCCTGGGGGAAACTCCTGCTCTGGGGTGGAGGTGTTGGAGAATGTTAACCCTCTCACCTCTGTTTATTTGCCACCATATTTTGTCTCTAAAGTCACCTCTTTGCACAGCAGCAAGTTCAGTGCTAACTCCCACAGTGAGCTCTCACCACAAACACTTTTCAAAATCTTAGATTCACTTCTGAAAGGAGACAATCATGTCCATCTTGTGAAGAACCTGATCTTGTAAGAGAGTATCAGATATGCTCAGAGCATGCTTACTAGATAGTTCCTCTCAGCGGTCTAGGTGATAGAATTTTTAGTTTGTTAATCCCAATTGGGCTTAGACATGAGATATGCACAAAATCACTCAGTCTTAGATGAGGCAAACCTTGGACATGTGCTAATGCATAATTTCAGTCACTTGGGGAGCTTCACTGGTGAAAACTTATCCAACTGTGGCAATTTTTAGTAAGTCTTTTGAATCTTTCAGTGGGGATCACTTCCCTCAGAATGACAGTGTCAGATCTTCTGAGATGCCTAAGACTATGTGTACATGCCACGGTGTTTGAGCCTTGTTAATTTACTGCACCT
The DNA here is from genome assembly GCF_052110815.1 of Crocodylus siamensis. Taxonomy (NCBI): domain Eukaryota; kingdom Metazoa; phylum Chordata; order Crocodylia; family Crocodylidae; genus Crocodylus; species Crocodylus siamensis. Next base: position 12,989,765 of record NC_143408.1, read on the forward strand.
TAAAAATTGTAACCTGGGTTATTTTGGTGCATCATGTTTGTGTTTGCACACCAGGAGCTTTCAAGTGACTTAAGTTCCATGTGTAATTCCTCACAGATTCCAGCAGGGAGAGCCAAATGCCAATTATCTCCAGTAATGTCTTTTCTAATGAGTTACAGCAGGAGGAGCCTGTACTTTGGTAAAATGGCCTCCCTGCACAGTCCCTGCCCCCTACCCCCACTGCCAGGAGTCTCACGCTAAGTCATCCCCCCCCTGCCCCACACCCCACTCCAGGGCACGGTCACTTGAAAACCCTGCCACTTGCACCAGTCTAGGCTCTGTCCAGTCTCCCAGTAAGCAACCCCATGGTGATCCTGATGACAAGCCTTGTGAATCATCCCTGCCCATCCCTTTCCCTCCCCCCATTTTACAAAGTAATGGGAATTTATAAATATTAAAAAAATTGTTTTTTACAATATGTAACTGATATGATATCAGAAATGTACGGTGTTAGGAGTAGTGGAAGGGTGGTACCGCCCCAGGCGGTTGGCTATTGCAGCTATTGGTGGTGGTGAGGTGACTGTGTTTTGTTTTGTGTTGCCGAGGCACATGAGTGCCATGGATGCTTATTAGTGAAAATTAACGTGAGTGTACTAATAGTATAGTATGCAGTGTAGGGGCAGAGGAGTGGTGGCAAATCCAACAGCTCTTAGTTTTATGGCTTTTTAAGACTACGTTTCCTGGTGTCCTGAAGCTGCCAGGACATGGAACAGTTTCCATGGGGACTCACCAATGCGGCCGCTTTCCCCATTCCCCTTCCCTGCCCATGCTCCACTGTGAATTTGCTTAGTGTGGCATATGGCTTTTGGAGGGGTGTTGTGAAATGTTTTTGCACTGATGGGTTGTTGGTGCCCTTGAGCTGGAATGTGCCCCCTCCCCCCCCAGCTGGCCAAGAGGTGTAATTAACCCTTCCATAGGACATGCATCAGGCTGGCTAGGTGCTTATGTCTGTAATAAGCCACACACCCCTGACCACTGCCAACCTCCAAGCAACAACCTCCTACTCCAGGTTACCTCCCCACCATGCTCACCCTCTACCTTCCCCCGCACACCCCTGCAGATAGACACAGATGTTTATGTTGAAAATAGTAAAAGAATTTATTGTAATCAAAAGAATGCTGATGCTGCTAGTTGTCAGCATCCATATCCATAATATGTGCTGCCAGGCAATCCCACACAAGGGCCACCCGATCAGCTTCTCATTGTGGATATGTCCTTGGTCCCTGTGCTGCTGGCCAGCCACATCTCTGGCTGCTGCCTGGTGTGCTTCTTCAGCCTATGACCTTTCCGTGGGTCTTGCAGATATTGTGGCGTGCACGGGCTGATACTACAAAGGCCGTGATATTCTCTGGCTCCAGCTCAAGGTGGCAGTTAGGCACACTCAATTGTCCTTTCAGTCAGCCAAAGGCACATTCAAAGGCCATCCTGCAACTGCTCAGATGTGCGTAGAAAAGGAGCTTCTGTGGGTCCATAATGTTCCCTCCAAAAGGCTTCATGAGCCAGGGCTTTAGTGGGTAGGGAGCATCCACTATTATAAACAGGGGAATGGCAACACCATGGATCATGGACTCTGAGTGCATACTGTCCTTTCTCCATGAAACCAGACAGGGGAAAGTTTCTGAGCATGCACGCATCATGCACGCTGCTGGCCCACCCGGTAAAAATGTTCATGAACCAGCCCCAGCGGTCCACCATGGCTTGCAGAATTGTGGAGGCAAATTCTTTCCTGTTTTTGAAAGACCTCCCCCTCCCCAGAGGGGACTGCATTGGGAAGTGAATGCTGTCTAAAGCCCCCATGCAGTTAGGGAACCCCATGGCATTGAAGCCATCTATGACCTCCTGAGAAGTTCCCAGGCAAATAAAGTTTTTTGCAGTTGTATCCTGTAGCAGCTGGCATACCTCATGAGTCGTCACCCCAGTCATGCAGGGAGCCATGCCAAACTGGTTCATGATGTAGTGGAGGCTGGACAGGGTGGCTAGTTTCATGATGGCTGTGGCCACCCTCTTGTCTGGTGGGATGGCCCGACACATGTTAGTGTCCTGCATATCAATATGTGAGGCCAGCATTGAGACAATATGCTAAAACATCTCCCCAGTCATTTGGAATGTCTCCAGGCACTGATGATTACTCCAAGTAGTTAGCACGATTCACTCCCACCAGTCTGAGCTACTTTCGTAGGTCCAGACCATGCGGATGCTGTTCCTGAGGTTTCTCCACAGAGCCGAGTCATCTTCCACTTCTTTGCATGCCTCTTGGTTGTTCCGTTCCTTGGAATATCTCCATTATCTTTTTCATGAGGTACCTGTGCATGCAGCCATGTCCTAATGTGAAGCTTGGAGAAATGGTAATGATGCATACGCTGTCATTGTTATCCAGCAGTACTGCATACCTTGTATTAATTTCAAGGCCAGCAGTAGTTCGATCAACAGCACTATCACCTCCTCCTCCTGCTCACCCATGCCCTCCAGATTCTCTATGTCGGAGGAGTATTCACTGCGTTCTTCTCCATTTGCCACTTCCTATTCCTCATGCGTTTCAGCCTGAATCTCCATTTGGTCCCTCTCCCTCATCATCTTCTTCTCAGATCTTACCTGTTTCTAAGATTGCCACCATCCCCTGCACTAAGCAGGGGGTAAGGGAGTGGGGGTGTTACGATCTGGAGCTCTGTCTAGCTGCATTCAGTACATGACCACTGCATTTTCAACAAGTAACCCTGGGGCACTGGGCATTTGTGCAGCCTTTGTTTTGTTGTAAGATAAGAAGCAACTTCAATGTTCTGATGCATCAAGTCATTGTTCAAGACAACTGTAATCAAGCTTGCAAACATTTAGTTCTGCAATGGGACAGATAAGATTTTCCCGTAGTGCTCTACTGTTAATGTAGGACCAGCCAAACTGGGCCAGTATCAGCTGAATACTTTTGTGAGGTCAGCAAAAACAGACTGTGCTTCTGTAGTTGCAGCAATAAAAAAATGGCCTCCATTGTGGGACTAGGGGAAGACAGGGAAAAACACAATTTACGCAGGTGCGATTGATTTTCGCAACATTCTGTAACATTAGGCAGCCATCCCAATGGACAAAGGCCTTATTTAGCCCATGCTCAAGCCCATCACTATGTCTTTGTTGGTAACGGGGGGCTTCATCATTTGTGGGTATTGTGAGACACAGGTAATTTCACAGTCTTTGGTATTTTCCAAAATCCTAATGCAGGGACGGCATGTGTCTGGGTTAGGGTTAGGGTTAGGGTTAGGGTTAGGGTGAAGCCCCAAATTTCACCAGCGACCTTTCATGAATCACTTGCTGTTGAACACAAACTGCTTCACCATGTCTCAGAAAGCTGAGGCCAGCAGTCTGGAGGTGAGGAAGCAGGAGGCTGCTACCTCCAATGCCTGTGGACCCAACTGGGCCCAGGAAGAACTACAGGATTTAATCAACATTTGGTCAGAGCAAAAGATCAGAGAGCAGCTGGAAAGTAGGGGGAATAAGTATGTTTATATAGTCATTGCAAAAGCAATGCAGGTGTGAGGGCACAACTGGAACTGGACCCAGTGCCAGTGCAAGGTCAAGGCCCAGATACAAACTAGTGTTCTAGGCCAGGATGCACAATTACTCCTTTCTACAACCAGCTGCCTGTCATTCTCCCCAAGGATGTGGGTGATAATCCTGGTATGCTTTCTTTCAAGACTGGGGTTGTAGAGGAGGAGACCACACCAACAGAGGCATCTTCTCCTGAGAGGGAAACCATGAGCATGTTGCAGTGGTATGGAGACTGCTCGAAGCTCCTGCGTGATGAGGACTGCCAACAAAAACAACAGTACACCTTGAACTTGTTCCCAGTGTCCCCTCCCCAATTTCATGGTCTAGCACACATGATGAGGTGGAGGAGGAGAAATGGGTAGAAACTGATACCGTTTCTCTTCCCAACAACTTTTCACCAGCACAAAGGGACCACCCTGCCTAACACAATGTGGGATGGCCAGGGTGAGGGTGAACTTATACCCAGCATTGGTGTAGACCTTGTAAAGGAACACCTTGAGAGGCTGGACACCTTCAAGTCAGCCAGTCCTGACAGTTTGCACCCCAGGGTACTTAAGGAGCTGGCAGGCATCATAGCCCAGCCACTGGCAAGGATCTTTGAGAACTCATGGCGCTCAGGTGAAGTACCCAAAGATTGGAAGAAGTCCAATGTGGTGCCTATCTTCAAGAAAAGGAGGAAAGTAGATCCAGGGAACTACAGGCCAACCATCTTGAACTCAATCCCTGGAACGATTTTGGAAAAAATTCTTCTAGAGACCATTCTTGACAAACTGGCTGATGGCAACATCCTGAGGGACAGCCAGCATGGGTTTGTTGTGGGTAGGTCTTGCCTGAACAATCTTATTTCCTTCTATAATCAACTGACATATCACCTGGACAAGGGAGAAGAGATTGACATCATATATCTGGACTTTAAAAAAGCCTTCAATCTGGTATCCCATGATCTCCTCATGGAAAAATTGGCCAACTGTGGCCTTGTCTACATCACAGTCTGATGGCTGGGGAATTGGCTCTGAAGTCGGACCCAGAGAGTAGTAATCGACAAAAGTGAATCATCGTGGCGCTCTGTGACCAGTGGTGTCCCCCAGATCTCTGTCCTTGGACCTGTACTCTTTAACTTCTTCATTATCGATGTGGACATTTGGGTTGGAGGCAGACTGGCCAAGTTCGCCAGTGACACCAAACTTTGGGTCCACACCTGAAGATAGGCTGGTGATCCAGGCTGACCTCGACAAGCTTAGAAAGCGGGAGGATAAGAACCTGATGACACTCAATACGGAAAAATGCAAGGGACTCCACCTTGGGAAGAAAAACCCACATCACACTTATAAGCTAAGCAGTGCTACGCTCACTAGCACCATGGCTGAAAGGGAGTTGTGGGTCATGATTAACCACAAGATGAACATAGGCCACTGATGCGATGTCACAGCTGGTAAAGTGAACAAAACTCTGGCTTGCATCCATAGATGCTTCTTAAGCAAATCTCAAGATGTCATTCTCCTGCTGTACTCAGCCTTGGTGAGGCCACAGCTGGAGGCTGGATTCAATGATCTTCTGAGGTCCCTTCCAGCCCTAATGTCTATGAAAATCTATGAAACACTCAATCATCATTTTCTGATCCTGAAACCCAGGCAGATGCATGGCTGGTGACTTGTATCTTGTAATGTGCCTCTTGTCACTGGCAGGCATTTCTCCAGTTCATGACGGTTGGGTTTGGGAGGTTGCGTGGGGTGTGGAGAAATTCATGCGTTGCTGGTTGGTCACCATGCTCTTTAGGTGGTGGTGGATGAAAAGTATGTGACATTCTCTTTTGTGGTTGGACAGCTCATAATATAACAGATTTTTTTTTTTCTGTTTTTTTGCACCAGTCCTGGAAGCACGCAATACCAGGTCAATGCATGGAGTGGATGGAGCAAGCTCCGGTTCCACCACCCAACACCAAAAAGAATCTGCTCAACATAGACCTCCGATGGAGGACATATCAGAGACAATCACCTGCCCTGGGGAGCCCACCTACATGGTCACGCTGCTTATAACAGATGCCAAACTAATGTTTTTGCTTTAATCATTTGCAGCTGGCACAGGCAGTGGCAGCTGTGGACGTGGTTCTGAACCATGAACTTGTATGTTTTGGGCAGTATGAATGGTGCCCCACTTTTGCAGTTTGTTTCCGTGCCTGCAGGCATTGTCTCCACTGCAGGGTCAGGGGTAGGGGTGTAGAGTTTCCTCCTATTGGGGGAAGGAAATGTCACATAACCAGAAGGACCTTTTCCATTTTTTTACCAACTACCAAACCCGATGACAGTTGGGAACATGCCCCTGAACCTTGGGCCCCAGCTCGCACTACTGCAGAGTGCTCAAGGAATATGTACCGCAGGCAGCAATGCTCCCAAGAAAGCTAGATGGCAAATTCATCACAAGCCAGAGTGTCAGGCACAGAAGCCTGGCAGGATGAACTCCGAGAGTTGATGCATTCTCATGCGGTCCAGGACAACTGAATCACAGACAACACACTTGCCTTCTGTGAGAAGGTGCTAGATCACATGGGGCATTGGTAGACATGGCCACAGAGTCCTGTGTTGACTACCAGAGGTCACAGGACTTGGTAAGTGGTGCCCTACAGAAATTGCCAAAGCACGTCTTTAAAAAGCAGGTACCACCCCAGACACAGAAAAGTAGCTTCACTTGGCTTGCCTATGTCCAAGAGGTACCCAGGAGCATTACAGCTGAGCCTGGTCCCCCAAATGCCGTGGGAGGGGTGTACGACTGCCAGCAGGGCCAGGTGGCCACCTCTGTGGTTCAGGGAGCCAGGGCCCATTGAGGGTGATGGTGGGGAGAAGGCCAAGTAACTGACTGCTTACAATCTTGTGTTCCTTACAATAAAACCTTATGTTACCCTGGCTTTCTGCATCTGGCTCCATATCTTGGGCTGGCAAAATCCCATCTCACACTGCTGGGTGGCAAAGGAGGATTTCATTCATTTTTTGGTTTATTTCTTCTTTCGCTTTTATGCTTTGTGATTTTCATGGGTACTTGCAGCATGGGGCATGGGAGGGGGAGGGGAGGGGCTGGCAATCTCTTGTGCCCAGGTACACAGGGGGGCCACCTTGGTGGGTTGCCCCTCACAAGCCTGACTGGCCTGCTGGCCTGTGAACCAGCAGTTTGCTAACACAGTAGCCACTCTGCAAAGCCACTTTGGAGGCCAGGTTGTTTCAGATTTGACCTCCCTCAGTTTGGAGAAGGGAAGCATCCTAACATTCCCATCAAGTGTAAGTGATGTGTCACCCATCACAAGCCTTCCTTGAATTTTGGCGAGCCAGACACACTTTGCAAAGATGTATACAGGGGCTCATACTTGCCCAGTCTTTTCTGCCTCTGACGGGGGATGAGAGAGGTGGATGAGAGACAGCAGCACACCAGAGGCAGAAACACTCAGCCCAGTGGGGAGAGTTGCCCCTGGGGGGCACCAGAATGTGAATCCAGAATTCAAGATGAATACAGGCTGCTGAAGTGGGGTGCAGTGTAGCTTTGAGTGCTAGATGAGCACAGCTTTGCGACGTGCAACTTGAAAGAGAACATAGCAATGTGCTCCACAAGTGGCACCTTTACATATTGGTAAGTGACGCCTGACACTTGCCTGTGCCCTCGGGGGGGGGTGTATGGGGGGGAGTGGGGTGTATCGTCTACTTCAACTTTATTGCAAACCAGGTTGATGGAATTTTTTTGTTGTAAAGGAAAGTACACAAGGTGCATAGAAACATGGCAGCAGCACAGAGAAACGACGGTACTTGAGAAGCGGTATGCCACCACTGCACACCACCACTGCATACCACCACTGCTGAGCCACTGCTGCATCCTGAACACAACCCCCACCACGCCCCTCCCCAACACAACCACCTTTTAAGTTGCTCACAACCCCCTGGGGAGTCGTGACCCACAAATTGAGAACCCCTGAGATAGACTGATATTATATAGAATTACAATACAATCGGTACAGTAGACTTATACTATATATTATTCTATATATTACAGTGTTATTATAATATCAGTAATCACAACTTATAATAACAATGCTCTGGGCATGGTCGTGTCTTAGTAATGATTGTGCTCCTTTGTAATTTGTGGAGTGCAACCATCTCTGGCCTCCCTTGAGGGCATCTAATTTATTGTGATTTAGCAAAAAAAAATCTGTCAATCAAAATCTGTGAATTAAAATTATCTATACAATGCCAACACACCTATACAATACCTATGCACCTGTACACTATTTCACTATATATACACTATTTTCTATATAAAATGAATGCACTATTTAACAAACTTGCTTCTACTTTCTCTTAGCCTGGCTTGGTCTCAGAGCAAGGGCCACCCTGCTTCGAGTTCAGGTGAGGTGAGGTCCCTCCCACCTTTTTCATACACACAAGTTGCCTGTTAATTTTGAGGAACCTCCCTCCCTGCTTCATTCCCTCAAACAATCAATGCAAAAATCATTCAAATTATCAAATAATCAATCAAAAATCAATAAAAGTAATCAAATAATCAATTAATCAATCTAATCATCAATCTAATCATCAATCTACAAATTTTATAAAGTGCTCTGTAGAATGTCTTTTACTTTACTGTAGAAAGTTTTTCCAAGAACTCCCTGGTCTGAAATTGGTGCTGCCCAAAAAGTCTAATGCTTTACCATTTGACTACCAATGACATCCTAGCTTCCTCATTGCATGGTGGGCTTTCCAACCTTCTCTCTCTCACACACACACACACACACGACCATGTTAAATACTTAATCTTAACTACCTTTCATAAACAAAAGCTACAAATTACAATAGCGACAGTGGTGAACTGAAAGATAGTCTTGGAGTCAGTTTCAATATCCAGGATGAAAAGGTGCTCCCAGGGAGGTGGGAATAGATGCTTCACCACTTGACTCCCAAAACACATTTTCACACACACATACATAGGTACATTTGAGTTGTGATACTATTTTCACAGCTTCACCACTTGACTACCAATGGCACTTCCCCCCCCCCATCTGGCTGGTGGTCCCCTTCCTACTGCCAACTGGTCACATCTCAGGAAATGAACAAGATCTCCACATTGGAAGGTCTGCCATATGGCTTGCTCCTCCATTTCTCCACAGATAGGCTAATCAACATTCCAATTTCTTGTCATTATTTCAGCTGCAATATAAATACGTAAAATTTCAATAACTTTTCAATCGATTGTGATTTCCCAACGGACATAGCATTTCAATATATTATGATTTCCCAATCAAAAATACATGAATTAGAGACAGTATTCCTGCTTGGTCTCAGGGCCAGGGCTGCCTACATCTCATATACATACATGCATAAATGAGTTGCAATTTATTGTGGGTCACCACTCAGAACAGAATTTCAATTTATTAATAACATTGCAATTTATTGTGATTCACCAATCAGAAAAGATCTGTCAGGTCTCAGGGCCATGGCCTGGGCCTGCATGAATAACATTTGAAATTATTGTGATTTACCAAAGAATTGTATTTCAATGTATTGTGATTCATCAATCAGAATAGGATTTCAGTTTATTTCAGCTACTTTTGCTGTACTTGCAAAAGTATTCACTGGATACTGTCTCATTTAATGGAAGTGTTATTGACTTGTTCACATCCCCTTGCCCCAGTTGCCTGGGATCCCCAAGCCCACCAAGGGCAGATGCACCCCACCCTCCATTATTCTTTGTCTTTGCCCTGCAGAGATGGGTGGGTAGATTGATTCTCACTGTGTGCACTGAAATACAAAGTATTGTTTATTTATACTATCTATAAACTATCTATGCAATATGTATACAACTAAAGAATACCAAATATTGGTGGCTCTGGTCTACACTTTAACTTTACTGTTACATAAACTATAAACACTATACACTATTTATTACACTCCCTCCCTCACTCAAAAATCATGGAAACAAAAACAAAGAACACAAGGAAAAATAATCTCTGACACTTTTAGTAGAAATATTGTAAGTAGCCCATGCTAGCTATTAATATTAAGTTCTGAAATTGTGAATGCTATTTTTTGTGTTATTTTTTGTCTCTGCCCTGCGTGAGTGTGTGGGTAGTATCTCAGTGAATGCTTGCATTCAAACAAATGTAACTCATTCATAGTTTTAGTATGGAAAAGAAAAAAAAGGATAAATAAAAATAATTATAGGATTGTTACAAGAGAATGATTCATGTGACACCTCTCTTTTGTGAACCTATCTTGCACACAGCTGACCCACCATGCCCAAGCATTAGGCTTGGAAGAGTTGATAGTTGCCCTGTTCCTCTGTTAAGAAAGGCTCTCCCATGTCTGCCCCAGTATTGCAGTTTGCCTGTCAGGCCTGGGATGGGGCGTTCTGTGTGGAGGCGGGTGGAGTGGGGAGAGGTGGTACTTTCAGTTGCCAGGATCACTGTACATTGGGATTGAGGATAAAACAAGCATTTTGGACAAACATTCAGCCTCCCATAACAGTCCACCCAGCAACTCTTTTCAATAATACCGTCACTCAGATAAACCCACCCAAGCAAAGGATCCCCACGCTGAGACAGGTGTGGGGGATCATCATTATGTCTCCCAACCCATTCCACCCACCCCTGAACCACACAGACTGCCAATCTGCCTATGAAAGAAAATATGCCTCACAACTAACACAATTTAAAATATTTATTTTAAAAATGAGGCGTCATTACAATAGTTTTCTATCAAAAGGGCATCATTAAAAAGTATAGATTAAAGAAAATTTCAAAAATTGTTAAATTCATAGAAAAATAGGAAAATAGAAAATGGTACAAAAACAAAGTCCTAGTTAATGAAATAAGTTGCTTCTAACAGGTGAGTATTGATTCATGCTTTCCTTAACACTTAAAATTTTCAATATGGGATCTCAAAAGTGTTCTGCAGGGAAGGGAAGAAAGAAATATAGGCTTTTCAACCAATAAAAGTCCAAACATCGCCCACAGACCCCCCCCCTTCCCCAAAATTGGTGGGACATTACTGATATTACCTATATAACACCAGAGATGCTGCATATCCTGGAGGTGGGTCTGGCAGACAGTGTCCATCTGGACTATTCATCATGGTTCTGGAACGGGAATGTCTATTATAAGAAATTGGATGGTTTGAAGTGTTAAGGGTTACCACACTCCAAACACAGTTGCAAACCTTCCATTCTGGTGATGCCACTGTGCTCAGCAGTGCTGAACACTGTGGTGGGCACAGAGAGCGGAGGGCACGGTCACTACCCCTGGTGGAGGCAGGAGCAAAACTGCCAGGGGGTAGTAAACAGTCACAAAACTTTGCGATATGGGTTGCTCCTACCTTTTCTCTTTATTAATTATTCTGTGCTGCCACACCATGCCCTGACTGCCTGCAGTCAGCTGTGGGAGCAGGGGGAGGGAGGGATGAATTGGCAGGAAAAAAAAGGAAAAGGAAAATAGCAGCTGCACCTACTGGCCACTACAGAAGTAGTACAGCACCACCTGGTAGTGAAGGAAAGTAATTACAAGTCTTTGGCTCGCTTAGTGTTTGCATGCTATGAATCCATAGATAGGGAGGCATAAACGGTAGCACAGCAAAATAAAACATGTCTGAGCAGTTTTACTTTAGTGTGCCAAAAAGACCTTTAAAGTGGTAGGAAATCCCGCTCATGCAAGCATGAACACAATTGCGGTGACGTAAACGGGAACTGTCATGGCATGTACAAACATTGTCTGGTTCTTCATTTATTTCCAGTGCTTGAGAACACTGGAGTCTATGTGTCCATGTTCACCTTTTCTTTCAGGTCTTGACTTCTCTCAGAGTGCTCATAGATCCTGATGATTGTGCTCCAGTGTGTGTCCCTGGTCTGTCTGAACCAAGTACAACCACGGATTCATTAAGTACTTGATAGCACCCCACTGAACCTATGTGGTTGAGGTGTAATTCCTCAGGCTCACTCTGTCACCAGATTTTAGTACTGGGAGCTGTGGATCTCCTTTGTCAAAATACCATTTTTGTTTATGCCTCTGAATGTATTTTGTCTCCCTGACAGTGTCATTATATTGATCTATTAATAAGCAGTCACAAATTATTAAGTTAGAACATATCCATTGACTTATAAATAGCTGTGGTGGTGATCAGCCATTCACCAGGGGTGTACTTCAAAATGCCAATAATGCTTTCAGTAAATCACTCCCCTTATCAAATTATTTCTTCATTAGGTTTTTTATAGACTGAACAGAAAATTTCCCAAGGTCATACAGCTGGGGATAGTTAGGACTTAATGTAGAACTATGAAAGTCCCAATACCTAGCAAATATCTTAAACTCATAACTTAGAGAACTGAAGCCCATTGTCACCAATACTTTCCTCTGGAATCCCATGCCTTGCAAATATGGCCTTCATACTGGCTATCACTGATTTCCCAGTAATACTAGACAGAATGCATGTTTCTGGGTACAGGGAACAATAGCCTGTAACTATTGCATGTCTTTGAATTGCATATGAATAGATCAATACTGACCTTTTTGTATGACTGAGATCGAACTGGATGTTATACGAGTTCAGCCGGCTCATCTTCAGATAGATATAACAGGTTTCTACTATATTTGCAATGTCGAACCCAAGCCAGTACATCACTTTTCATGATTTTTTTTTATACTTGTTCCTTAATGGTCTGCATAAATCTTCTGCAGCATTTTCTTCCAGAGGCTTCTCAGTACCACAAGCATGATAACTTTACAAACTATACCTCCTGCCACCAATAATTCATGCCTGCAAGTCCAATAGTCTGTTACAGTTATGTTGCTTGCAAGTCCAGTAACCTGTTGCCTGTTACAGTAACCTGATACAGCTATGTTTTGTACTTTGGCCAATCTTAAATTATCATTTATTTTAGTAGTGTCAACAAATTATCTTTCTCCACTTCTGTTTTTACTCACCACGGTTACCTATCCGCTATAGGGAATGATTTTACAATTAGATCTATACCAGATTGCAATGCTTTCTCAACAGTGGTTTCTGGTTTCATAGCAGAATGAATGCAGGGGCTTTTTTGTTTTTCTTTTAAAAGGCCTGGAGCTGGGGCAGGCAGGGCAGGCATTGAGGGGACTGGGAGAATGAGTGAGGGTTGGGGGGCTTGTAGCAGAACCCCCTACACAGCGTGGGGCAGTGGGGGGGGCAGCAGGGATTGCCACCCCCCACACCTGGCAGCAGCTGGTGAGTAGGGGCTTTTTTTCTTAAGGAGCCATGAGCTAGGGTAGGTGGGGCAGTCATGCGATGGGAGTGCTGGAGCAGTGGGCAGGGGTTCAGGGGGAATCGGGGGGCTGGGGAAGCAGCCAGGGGATGGGACCTAGCAGGGGTCCCCCCACAGTCCCGTTCTCCCCTCTAGCCTCCCCTCCCCCACCTCCTACTTACCACCAGAGTCTAGGTCCAGCTCCCTGTTGCAGTGACCACACCCTGAGGCAACTGGAGGTTGGGTCCTCCATAGAGATGCTCTAACCGCCAGAGCGTCTCTATGGTTAGTAGGCCTGTGTGAGTCAGCAGCGATCCGAACAGGCCTTGGATCTGGCCGCTTCAGATGGCCATGATCTGATCTGGAAGCTTTGTGGCCTCAGAGATAGGATATAATGGGGAATCGATGAAATAGCTGTAACTGTTTTTTCTTGTCTGATTTGGATGAAACTTGCAGGGATGGTAGCCTCTGGTGAGAGAATAAAACCTGCCAAGCTTCAAGAATATTGGTGCAAGGGATTGGGGGTAACTGTACCTTAAATTCTTGAAAGCCAAACTCATGTCACAGCTGTGTCACACCACAGGGGGGTGAAAACTGCAGGGGTGGTAGCTCTGAGTGAGGCCACAAAGCCTAAAAAGTTTCAAGAAGATTGGTGCAGGGGTTTGGGGCCCCTGCTGTGACCATGACAACTGTCAGCTGTGGAGGAGATTGGTGCAGGAGGACTCTGGGGCCCTCCACCCCTAGCTGCTGACAGGTAAAACTGTGCTAAGACTGTGTCTGTCTTGGGGCAGTTGATTGTCTGTATTGATTCTTTCCTTTCCTTAGCCTGGTTTTGTAGGTGCTTATTGATGCTCCTTAAGTCCTTGCTAGTAGCTAGGTCCTGTGTATTGAGCTGGTCCCTGAGTCCCTGGTCCCTGAGTGAATCATGATTGATTGGTAACTGGTAACACAGTAGCTTAGCAGCCAGGCCTGCAGCAGTATCTCCCCTCCCCGCCCCAAGCATGACACAGTCCTACAAGCACCCATGGCACCAGTTTTGCTTGTCCGCAGCTTGAGATGCAGTTCCCCCCAAACCTCTGCACCGATCTTCTTGAAGCTTGGCAGACTTTGTGGCCTCAGCAAGAGCTACCACCCCTGCAGTGTTCACCCCTCAATGTTGTAACACCTAGATGTGACATGAGTTTTGCTTTCAAGAATTTGGGGTGCTGTTCCTCCCAACCCCCTGCACTGACATTCTTGAAGCTTGACAGGCTTTGTCCTCTCTGAAGAGTTTACCACCCCTGATACATTTACCCAAATAGGAGAAAAAACAACAAAGTTATAGATACTTTATTGTTTCCCCATTATACCCTATGGCCAGATCTCTGAGGCTGCTCTGAAGTGCTTCTGAAACTCCAAACCGCATCAAGGAAGCTGAACGAAGCCAGCGCTTCAACCCAGATGTGCTGCTTCAGATCCCGAAGCTTCTCTGGATTCGAAGCTCTGTCTGAAGCCTCGCACAGCCCTAATGATTAACCCTCACCCTGGTGCTGAAGCCCAGGGTGCATGACAGCAGTAGGGAGTTGGACCTGGACTCCACTGCTGGCAAATAAGGGGTTGGGAGGCTGGAGGAGGGGGGAGGGGACCATGGGGGGGACCACTGCTGGCCTCACCCACTTCCCTGGCCCCTCAATACCTTTCCCGCTGGTCCTACCCCCTGCCTGCCCTTTGAGCCTCCCTGATCCCTTCCCTTCCCAACCCCATCCCTCCAACCCCCTGAGTGACCCTGATCCCTGCCCTGCCCAGCACCATTTCCTCCAGCCCCCTGAGCCCCCCCAATTCTGTTGGGTTCTGGGAGAAGTAAGAGATGCATGGATGCAATTTCATCATGTCCCTGCACCCTGAAGCCCCCATTGACCTGCCCCCAGCAGCTGTGGAGCTCCCCCACTGACCTCCAGCACAGCCAGAAGTAAGTAGGGCCCATGGCAGGAGGGGGATAGCTTAGCTTAGCTGGGGGAGGCAGCTGAGAGGAGCCAGGGGGTCTCACTCTACCCTGGCTCCTACTTGGCCCAGCCCCACAGGAAGCCACATGACTGGAGACTTGCAAACAGGACAGGCAAAAAGGAGTGCTTCTGGGCCCGGTGCATTACCAGTGGCACAATGTGGATGGCCACACGGTGCACCCTAAGGGTCCCCTTGGAGTCTGCAGCCTCCCTCTATGGCATGTCATAGGTCTCCACCCAGACAAAACCCTTGGTCCCAGGCTCCAACTAGACAGAGCCTTTAGCTCTCAGCTGCAGGGACTGCCTGGCACATTTCCAGGCACATGGGACCGGGAGCATGGCTCTTTTGTGAGCCCCTTTGTGAGGTTTGCTCCACTTCGAAGTCTCTGGGGCACCAGACAGAGGAGCTCCAGGCCACATTCCAGAGACTGTGCCATCAAGGATGGTGAATGGGAGGTAGAATCCTACTGCCAGGGCTTTCACCCCCTGGAGGCAGAGGGTCAACCAAGACCACCTTCCAGGACAAGGGAGGACTCAAGGATCTCCCATATTGTCCAGCCTGGGGGTTGGACCAAGGTGGTCAACAGCCCCAAGACCCACTGCACCAAGGTCCCCTCCTCTCTGGAGCTTTGCAACAGGTAAAAACCTCTTGCACCCCCAGTAGAGCCTGCAGAGCTTCCAGCTACTGCAGGCAACAAAGGCTCAACCACAGCTACAGTTTCTGCTCTCCCTAAAGCCACTTGTAGAGCGGTCATCATGGGACACTTCCCCCTGAGGGAGACTAACGGTGCAATCTGCCACCCTCATCCCTTAGCCTTGGAGGTATGCTGTTTCCTGGGAGTCTGTATTTGGGAAATAGCCAAGAGGATCCCAAAACTCATCCAGCCCACCAACCACTACCCTATGTTCCTTATCCACATGGGCATGAATGACATGGCTCAGAGCAATCCCAGCTGGGTCATGAGACACTACAGGGCTTTGGGAGTGGAAATTAAGGAGTTGGAGGCACAGGTGGTATTTTCCTTGATCCTTCCAGTTTTGGGTTATGGGCTGAGGAGGGAGAAGAGGATGAAGGTAGTCAACCAAAGACTGCAGCGCTGGTGTCATTGTGAAGGCTTCAGCTTCTACTGTCAGAGTCCACTCTTTGGTGAGAGCGGCAGTGGTCTGCTGGGAAGAGATGGCCTCCACCTCACTGCACTGTAGAGGAGGCTCTTCTCAGCCAGATTGGCTGACCTGCTTGACCAAGCTTTAAACTAAGACTCCTGGGGAATGGGGGGACTACCACCACTGCAAGCCCACTGGGCAACTTTTGCCAATCAAGTAAGCTAAGGCACTTAAGGGAACCCACCCTTACCCCAGCCCTGGAATGATCTGCAGGGAAGGCAAGGGCCCCCAGTGGAACACTTACGTGCCTGTACACCAAAGCCAGGAGCATCAGGCATAAACAGGAGGAACTGGTCCTCCTGCTAAACAAGAATGACTATGATCTCATAGGGATAATGGAGACCTGGTGGGACTCCACCTATGACTGGGCCACAGGTATAGATAGCTATGCCTTGTATGGGAGAGATTGTGTGGAGAAAAGGGGGGAGTGTAGCTTTCTGTCAAGGAAAGCTACACATTCCTGAAATCCAACATTAGCACCCAGTGTGGATGACTGGAGGCTCTCTGGGTCAAAATCCATGGTGAACATGGCACAGGGAACACAATGGTGGGAGTCTACTACAGACCTCCTAGCCAGGAATTCACCAGGGAACTGACTGAGTCTTAATGCTCCTGGTACATGGTTGTCATGGGAAAGTTCAACTACCCAGACATCTCATGGGAAGAACACTCAGCCATATCGAAACAGTCGCAAAGCTTCCTCATGTGTGTGGATGAGCTGTATCTGACTCAAGAAGTCTATGGACTGATCAGAGGCAAAGCACTGCTCAACCTGGTACTGACACTGGGGGATGACTTAAGGGTAAACACCGATCTCACTGAAATCAATGGAAGTTTTGCCATTTTTCCCTTTGCTGCACCAAAAAAATCCTTATGCTAAGAAAAAGCACAGAGCCTATGTTGTAGGTTTACCTGGAACTGGAAGGACATGTAGTAGAGGGGGAATGACTCAATAGCTTTTCCCTTGAGTCCAAATATCATCACCCTAACAAAGATTCGTATAGCTTGTTAACAGTCAGTAACATCTCCATGTGTTGAGAACTAGGCAATGGGTCATGGCTTAATTTTACAGTGATATAAAAATGTGCTGCCTTTGAATGTTAAGAGAAACCTCTTTAAAAACACTTGGACTGTTTTGTGTTCATGCCTCTTCTGGGATTTTCAGATGAAAATTATCAAATGCAGCCAGCTACTATGCTGATAATTTGCATATTCTGCTGCAGTGTTTGTTGAAGCCAGTATAAATATGCATGAGAGTTTCTGTGGGAACACCAAGATCTTCTGTGTTCCTTGTAGCAGTCATGTCTTTATATTTAAAAATATTTTAATAGAAAACAATGTACTGTTTCTTGATATATTTATATCTATATCGATTGATCGATATCTTACAAAGAAAACATACAAAAATTATCTGTAGAGGCAACGTGGCCATAACAAGAAACATTAATAAACATCCTCTCTTTTCCACAGGCAGGTAAACAATCAAATTTCATCAAAAAATATGAATAGTCTTTTTACAAGCACAACATGTAATTACTATATTATCAGCTTGCATAACGGTCAGTAGAAGCTACTGGTTCTGCCTTCTGAATGATCAATCTCTTTACCCTCTAAAATTGGAATAGTTCAATCACTCTTTTGATTCGGTGAAAAACCATAGTAGTTTTTGCTTATTTAAAGGTTGCTTTATAAATGTGACCATTTTCACGTGGTAAAAGAAATTCACTGAAGACATTGCAAAAAAAACCTGTGATAAAAAAAATGGGGCAGAGCACATGGGGGCAGTGTGTGCTACCCAAAACCGGAGCCATGCTCTGGCTGCCGGCCAGGCTCTGAGTGGCAGGATCGCTGTAGCTGCAGATCCCCGAGGCCCCCATGACCCCAGGTAAGGCTGCTGGGGCCAGCACAGTGCTGGCCCCAGCCTCCCGTCCCCCTTCTGGAGTAAGCTGCCATGCACCAGAGGACACATGGCACAGGAGTTCCTTGAGGATACCTTGTGCCATTGCTACTTGTCCCTGGGGAAACAAACATCCATGCTTGTGTAGTCACAGACTGTGTGTGCATCAGCAGGACATTCAAGTTCTCTCCCTCAGCCATGCTTCCTACGCTTGGAGCAAAAAGGGGCAATATACTAGTTCAGTACTACTCGGGAATTTCACACTCCAGGGCCATCTCCCACATGCCAGCCCCAACTCATTACTCCTTATCTTCAATCTCTGCATTGGCAATGTGTAGGAGGTGCATGAGGGTGCACTTGCATCCTCCGGGCATGGCAGGGCACCCCCTATGAGTCGCCACTCGCCCCCTCCCCCCCACCGCCAAAAGTGCTAGCAGTGTCTGCGGGAGCTCCCCGCTTACCACCACTGCACTTCCACCACTGCCACTATGCTCCTGCCACTGCCGTGCCCCCCTAGCCACTGGGGGCATGCATCATTCATGACTCTCTGCATTATACCTCACCCCATTACCACCCAACTTCAATTCCAACACTGCACCCACACCTTCCTACAATGTACCCTTACCCACCCCATCCTGAAATGTGCTACTGTAACTTATGCAGGGATCCAACTCCCTACCCTTTCTGCACTGCCTGATACCCACTAGCTACCCTCCCTCTGTTAGCTGACTTGATTTGGGCCAGCTGCTATACATTGGAGCACATGAGGCACCTGGCATCCATGTAGGCAGTTTAGCTCACCATCTAAGCAGTACTGCACCACTGTGGCTTGTGCCCTGTTCTTAGACAAACTGCCTGCTCCTATGATCTCTTCCAAGTGACAGGGTTACCCTACATGGAGGAAAAGGACAGGAGCATAACTCAAAGATTTTTGATAGACTAAAAGATAGACTAGAGCCATCAGGATTAGGGTCAATGCTGACAAATGACAGGTGCCTACACCTTGG
Source organism: Crocodylus siamensis (assembly GCF_052110815.1). Taxonomy (NCBI): domain Eukaryota; kingdom Metazoa; phylum Chordata; order Crocodylia; family Crocodylidae; genus Crocodylus; species Crocodylus siamensis. Next base: position 13,008,631 of record NC_143408.1, read on the forward strand.
GAAGAATAACCAGAAACACAAATTCAAAAAGATGGCAACTGGCTGAATGACAATATACAAAGGAGGATCAAGGATTCTTGGTGGACTTCAAACAATATGAATCAGTAATGTGATACAGCTGTAGAAAAAGTGAATGAGGTTTAAGCTGCATCAATACGAGGTTTAGGTGCAAGACATAGGAGGTGAAAGCACCTTTTTACTCAGCAGTGGTTAGGCCCAATCTAGGGTACTGTGTGCAGATTTTGGCTCCACATTTAACAAATTTACTCCCGATTACTTACTGCGCTATATGGCACGTGTAGATTTCTGACTGGAAGCTCCCAGTCAGATGGGCAGAAGGGGTCAGGAGATTGTTCCCTGTTCCCAGGAGCTACCTGCTGCCAGGGAAGGCTCTGCCACTGGAGCTTGGGTGGGGACAATGTCCCCTTGCCCTGGAAGCAGAGAGCTCCCAATCCCTGTTTCATGATTACGATCAGAGAGTGGGATCACAGGGCTTGGGATAGAAGATTATTATCTCCCAACCTGAGCTCTGTGGTCCCAGGATCTTGGCTGGGAGATTCTGGGACATGGTCCCCACCTAGGGTCTGGTGATGGAGCCAGGCAGCTCCTGGGGGGCACAGAGCAATTCCCAGCCCCAACCAGGAGACAGTGGTCTCCTGGATCCAAACTCCCTGCCAGCCCCAGGCTGGGGAGCCTAGAGCTCCTCCTCACTGCTACAGGGCGCTAGTGCAGGGTCAGTAGGGCCAGGAGCAGACTGATAGCATGAGGTGCATGTGAAGATGTCTGCCTGGGGTATGTTTATTCTAGAGTAAATTACTCCAGAGTAAACCAACCCCCAAGGATTTACACATGTAAACATACCCAAAGAGGCCCAGGAGGGCTGGAAACTCCTAGTCTGTCTTCCTATGGCACCATGCTTACTGTCTCCATGAGTCAGTTGAAAGCCACCTTTTTGAAATCCAATGTCATACTTCAACCATCTCAGAACTGTGAATTCCATAGAAATCTATTCTAAATAAGTACAGTTATTAGTTCTCTCTGTACATGTGAATGGCACGGAAAAGGCTGCCTAGTATGTCAGTTATGGTGGCATACCTAGTCAAAATAAGATCTTTCCATAGATCTAAGAAGAATAACCAAGGTCATTAAAAGCCTGTTTCTTATGAAAGCATTTTCTCTCAGCTGCTTGGGTCCACTGCCCAAGTTAGAAAGTTAAGGTTTAAGAAGAAGATTAAAGCAGCTTGAGACATGTCCTTGTACTCCACTGGCTCTGCTAGCTCTTGGCCCATTCCCTTGGGTGAAAATAAATTTAATGTGTAAGAAATAATCACTTCACCCACTAACATATAAGATTTTACTTCAGTTGTGACAGAATTGCTTGAATCTGAGTGTCATGTGAAAAAGTGTGGGTGTTTCATTTGTTACAATTTTTTCCCCTGCACTACAGATTTCAGGTACTTTTAGTAAATGGTTAGCAGAGCTGAGGGTGGGAACAAGATCCCAGCCTGTTCCCAGCTGCTGATCCAAGATTGTGGACTGGGGACTGGGACCTCCCTGCATGGGAAGAGTTCCCTGCACAGGCTAGACCCGGCTGGGACCTGCCTGACTGAGACACTGGCTGCATGGGGAAGCCTGCATGTGCAGCCTGGAGGTGGCTGGGGACTGTCCCATTTCAGGCAGTCACCAGCCAGCTCTGTGCTGCAGGTGAAGACTTCTCGATCAGGGACAGGTCCCAGCACCATGTGCAGATAGGATGATCACAGTGCAGGGCTTGGAAAGAGCTGCGGTGGAGGGGTAGGTCTCAACCCGCTGTTCCAATCCATCATTGGGGCAACTAGCACCAAGCCCCCATCTGGTCAGGGAACCCCCCCACCCTACCAGGGCTGACTGCTGGCTGTCCCTCTGGCACACCAGGGTGAGGGTCTAGGACCTGCCCCTCCTGTGCCAGTGGGGCACTTCTACACATGCACTTCAATGAGCATTAGCCTATTTTAATGTGCATTAAAAGGTCACTAAAAAAACATTGCTCTTCAGTTAATGTGCATTAAGACAGGCTAATGCACATTTTACTAGTACCTCACAATGGAGGTACTAGATTTAATATACATTAATTAAAATGCATTAGTGCATGTGTAGATGCACCCTGTTGGCATATATATATATTTGCAAATATTTAGTTGGTCTAGTAAAATATATCACCTCTAACAAGAGTTCTGATTCCAGTAACCATGGCACATTAACAAACATATAGACTGTCCAGGCACTGCATTCCCTACAGCTCACTTAGTACTATGAAAAACCCCTTTGCCAGATAGATTGCAATAATGAAACTGCTATTAAAACAAATTCTTTGCTCTTTTGTCCTTCCACTGATCTATTCTGGCTTTTCATCTAGGTTGTTTCGTTGATCTCCATGAAAATATTCCATGTAATATTCTTTCTTCAAGCAGAAAGAATAGAAGCCACGCAAGCAACATAAATCCTGCTCAACCCAAAGGAAGAGCATAACATGAAAATGATTTAAAGTGAAAGTCCTTTATATTAAATAATTAATTGTTTCTCTCTGGCTCTGATACATTTTCATACACAGACTCAACAAATTCACAGGATTGAAACATTCTTCCATTCATAATTACAGTAAGGCCAGTTTTAGCAATATGCATCCTTATTGATAACCCATTACCATTAAAATAATTTATCTGTCCTTGCTCAGAATTGTTATGCCATGTGGGTATAGTTATACTTAAATGTGATTTTTAAAGTGTTAGCAAATGCATAAATTGAAGTAAATTCCAAATTTCGGAACTTAAGATTGAATCATAGCAAATTAGGGTTGGAAGGGACCTCAGGAAGTTATCTAATCCAACCCTCTGCTCAAAGCAGGACCACCCCAAATATATCATCCCATCCATGGCTTTGTTTAGCCTGGTCTTAAAACCCTCCCAAGATGGAGAGTCCACCACTTCTTTGGGCAACTTGTTCCAGTGCTTTACTAGCCTCCTGGTGAAAAAGCTTTTCCTAATATCTAACCTAAATTTCCCCTGCTGGAACTTGAGCCCATTACTCTTTGCTCTGTTATCTACCACCACTGAGAACAGTCTATTTCCATCCTATTTTGAACCACTCTTCACGTAGTTGCAGTCTTCTCTTCTTTGGTTCTTGTACATATGTATGTACCTGCACATGTACCACAATTTTTTTCAAAACTAATATATATAGATAGATAGATAGATATAGATATAGATATTAGAAAAGGAATGAAGACCAACCAAAAACTCTTGTATCCCACTGAAATGTTCTTTCCGTAAGTCTTTAGTGGGGTATTCAGAATGGACTTTTAGCATTGTAACAAAACACTGATAATATAACTAAAGACGATTTATTGCATAGTGTAATCTATTATCCTCTTTATAGAATATCAGGGAGGATCTGTAACATACAGTAATATCAGTTTATAAATGCACCAGTAGTCCAGTTTTACAGATGGGGTATCAGGTCAGCACATATGGATGATCCTGAGACACAGTAGCTGCATCTATACAAGACACTTTACTGCATAGTAGAACAATTTTATTTGCAGTAAAACATTGCTCTCTACATGTTCAGGCAGTTAGTGAGAACATCTACATGAGATGCTACATTGCTGTAGTGATAAGCTATGTTGCGTAGCTTGTTGCTATTGTGAAGTAGCATTGGCAGGCACGAACCATGACACTGATGCTACTGAGCAGTAGCAAGGAGCTACTATGCAGTAGCTTGTTGCTACAGGGCAGTAGCATGGGAAACAACTTGTACAGCACCGGGACTGCACAATACCTGCACAACTGTGTAATAACTGCACAGTCCGGCACATGTGTAAATACACCCACTGTGTAGTAAATTAGATTAATGTGTGGTTAGTTTACTACCTGCATTTGTAATTAACTGCACATTGGGCATGTCTACATGAGATGCTTTACTGAGCAGCAGCATAGTTTACTGCTCAGTAAGCATGTAAATCAACACATGTGTATGGTAATTGCTAATTGTAAATGATGCTACTTGCTAGTACATTTACTACCTGAAAATGCAATTAGCAAATTTACTCGTGAGTAATTACTGCACAGTAATGCACATGTAGATGCCAAATGGGACCAGCTTTGCTCCCAGTAAGCCCTTCCACTAGGGGGCAGCCTGAGGCTAGCCCCAGGAATCAAGGCTCAAAACCTGTCTTGCCCCAAGGCTGGGATGGCTGTATAGCAGCCCCAGCCTTAGGCCCGTAAAAGCCTGCCGGCATTTGAGTCCTAGGCAGGCTGAGGCCACTCCAGGCCCCCGTGTCTCCCTGGACAGGTCACAGGCTAGCCACCCCAGCTGTGCAGCTGCCAGGCCCACACTGTTCAGGCCTGCAGGGTGCTGCAGACTTCTGCCAGGCCTGCCAGTACCCAGGCCCAGCTGCAGGCAGCTCCTGGCCCCCAGGACCAGTTTCAGCTGCCTGCAGCCCACTCCTAGCATGCTGACCTGAGCCTGCAGGTGCTGTGGGGCATTGCCTCACCATGTGCCTGCCAGTCCCATACTGTGCTCCGGTGTTGGACACTGCAGGCAGCTGCCCAGGTCCGCAGCACTAGGACAGCTGTGCAGAGGCCCAGAGACCTGGTGTGAGACCCCTGATGGCCTCATCATTGCCAACACCAGTGCTTGCCACCTGGGGTCCTAAATGGTCAATGGAGGAGACTGGCAATCTTGTGGTGCTGTGAGGTGAAGCAGAGTTGCAGTGCCATATTGCGTGGGGCAGATGCTCCAAAGCCAATGTATATGAGGAGCTGTCAGGCTGGATGCAGGAGTGCTGGCATGACTGGTCAGCGTGGCAATGCCACATAAAGGTCAAGGCCTTGTGGGTGCAGTGGGTCACCATCACTGACCACAATTGTCAGTCAGGGAGTACCCACAAGTCTATGCCCTTTATGCAGCAACTGATGGAGATCCTTGTACCTCAAAACCCAGGATGCAGCTGTGCAGTGTACAACAGCATGGGTGGACTGCCCGAGCACATGCCCTGGCCTGGTATCCACAGTGATCTGACAGAGTGCCCTTTGAGCCTTCAGCAGCTCATTTTACTGAGTTTTCATAGATTTCATAGAAGATTTCAGAGACATTAGGGCTGGAAGGGACCTCAGAAGATCGAGTCCAGCCCCCTGCCCAAAGGGCAGGAAGTCAGCTGGGGTCATAAGATCCCAGCAAGATAAGCATCCAATTTACTCTTGAAGGTTGTCACGGGGTGGCCCCGCGAGCGGCCGTGAACTCGCTAGCGCCCCTTTCCCGTGCCAATTAGGGTGATCTAGCACCCTCTACTCGCCCGCCACGTCTTTGCTGTTGAGGTTCAGAATGGGAGGCTGCCTACTTACACCTAATGACACCTTGCTGGTATCACCTCCGTTCCAAAGTGGGGGTACTCTCACCCCAGCCTTATGGGCAAATGCGTGCCTCCAAACCTCCCCTTTAGCACGCCCCAAGCCTCGCAGCTGTTCCGTGGGACGTTGCCCAGTCCCCTCCCCCTTGGGTGCTCTCCCTCTGGCACCCTGGGCTCGTCACCTGCCTGGCGCCCCTGGGCCGGGCTCTTACCCACCGGCCTATTACTGATGCCCCTGGGCCGCCCTAGTTCCTCTCGGGGTCTCTGCCCGCGCTCTCTGTGCCTCCCGCCGCCTCTGGGGCCTGTACCATGCTCCTCGCGCTGCGCCCTCTCTGGGGCCTCGCCCCCTCTGGGGCCTGTACCGCGCTCCTTGCGCTGCGCCCTCTCTGGGGCCTCGCCCCCTCTGGGGCCTGTACCACGCTCCTCGTGCTGCGCATTTCCCGTGCTTGGGGCTCAGGTATCCGTAGCCATGCCTGGCCCCCTTGACCCTTTCTTGGGTCGTTTGCCCCACTGGGCAAAGTGCCGCCCTTATGGGCTGGGGTCCAAACCCTGTACTCCACGCCACTCCGGCACCAACTGTTGTGCCCCGCTGGCACTGTGGCCCTACTGGGCACCTGGAACCTCCCCCAAGCTGCTGGGGAGCCCCACTGAGGCCTCTTCACTCCCCTACAGCCTCACCCGGTCCTCCGGTTAACCATAACTCAAGCCAAGCCCAAACAAAACCAACAAAAGAGCCTACCCGCTCATAATGTAAACTCCAAGCCCCTCTCGTCAGGGTGTTCTCGTCCCTAGCATCATCGCAGCCGGTCAGTAAGGTAAGGCTGCAACCACCAACTTTGGCCGCTCAGCTCAGCCACAGAGCTGCTACTCCTGCGGCATCCAGAAGGGTACTGCTAGCTAGGCTTTGGCCTAGCTTGTTATAAGGGCCTGGCCCTGCCCCCTCCTGGCCACATGACCTGCCTGGTTGCCCTAGCAACCCCCATCTGTGTTGCTCTGGGTCACTTCAGCAGCCCTATTCCTCCTGCTAGTAGCAGGCACCCTAGTGCCCTGCTACAAAGGTGTTCAATGTAGGTGCTTGAACCACCTCTGATGGCAGGCTGTTCCAGACCTTGGGGGCTCAGACAGTAAAGAAATTCTTCCTTATGTCCAGCCTGAAATGGTCTTGCAGTAGTTTATGACCATTCAACCTCGTCATCCCTTGGGGCGTTCTGGTGAACAAACGTTCCCCCAGATACTGGTAGTCACCCCTGATAAACTTATAGGTGGCCATCAGATCACCCCTGAGCCTGCTCTTTTCCAGATTGTCAGGACTGGCTGACTTGAAGGTATCCAGCTTCTCAAGGTATTCCTTCTTGAGATCAACATTAATGGCGGACAGGGGATCTCCCTCACCTGGACCACCCTGTCCCGTGGTGGGCATGGGCATCCCATGGGACTGATGAAAGACTGACGCAAAGTACCCATTTAATAGGCTGGCTTTTTCCTGGGTGTCAGTTGTCAGTTGCCCCATCTGGTTCAGCAGGGGTCCAATATTGCCCTTACTTTTCCTCCAGCTCCCCACATATCTGAAAAAGGACTTTTTATTGTCCTTGATGCTCGAAGCTAGTTAGAGTTTAGTTGCAGCCTTGGTTTTCCTGTTTTGCTCCCTGCAGGACCAGACCAGTGCAGAATAATCCTCCTTGGAGGTGAATCCCATCCTCCATCCTTTGTAGGCCTTTCTTTTTAGCCTCAGGAGGTCTACTAGATCCCTGGAGAGCCAGGAGGGCTGCTATGCCCTCTTGCTGCCTTTCCTCCAAGATGGAATAGAATTAGCTTGTGCATTGAGGATCAGTCCCTCTCCTCTCCCTGGGGCCATGGTTCCTTAGGGCCTCACTGACAAGCCTCCTGAGCTTGTCAAATTCGGCTTTCCTGAAGTCAAGCTTCCATGTTGCTGACTGACTTGTCAGCTTTATGGTAGATGGTGAAGGTGATCAGCTCGTGGTTGCTGTCACCCAGCTTCCCATAGATCACTAGGTTGCCGACTAGGTCATCCCCAGTAGCCAGTACCAGGTCGAGCAGCGCTTTGCCTCTTGTTAGTCCATAGACTTCTTGAGTCAGGTAGAGGCCATCCATGCATGAGAGGAAGCTTTGTGACCACTCAGATTTTGCTGAGTGATCCTCCCACGAGATGTCCAGGTAATTGAAGTCACCCATGACAACCATGGTCCTGGAACAATCGGCCTCAGCCAGTTTCCGGGTTAACTCCTGGTCAAGCTCTTGACTTTGGGTGGGAGGTCTGTAGTAGACTCCCACCATTATGTCCCCTGTGCCATGTTCCCCATGGATTTTAACCCAGAGGGTCTCCAGTCATCCACCTTGGTCACCAACATCAGCTTGCAGGGATGAGTACCTTTTCTTAGCATAGAGAGCTACACCCCCACCCCTTTTATCTACACGATCTCTCCTGTACAAGGTATAGCCATCTATACCCGTGGTCCAGTCATGGGTGGAGTTCCACCAGGTCTCTGTTATCCCTATGATGTCATAATTATTTGCATTGAGCAGGATGATGAGCTCCTCCTGCTTATTCCCCAATCTTCTGGCATTTGTGTACAGGCAGTCAAGTGTCCCCTTGGGGAGAGTTCCTGGGCCACAGGCTCCACCAGCAGCTCAGAGAGCCCAGGCTAGAGCCTATCCCAACTGCTCTGCCCCAGCCCCAGCTATGAGGCATGGCTGGCCACATCATCAGCAGGCACCAGCAGCAGCAGCTTCTCCTGGGGGGTGCGGGGAGAGGCCTGGCTGGGTGCCTGTATGTCACATCCTGCTGCCTGAGAACACTACCATTTCCTGAAAGCTATTGCCACTGCCTGGGACCAAGTGGAGCAGCCAACCATGCTATCCTTCCTTGGCTCTACCTCCTAGGTGCCCTGAGCCCCCACTCCCCCTGCCTCACTCAGACAGCACATAAACCCATTGTAAATTGTTTGCACAGGGAAAAGCATGTTTTACTGTGAGTGGGTGGGGGGTGGAGGGGTTCTGTTGTTTGAGAGGGAAGGGGGCTCTATTTGTTGAGGAGAAAGGGGGAGGAGGCTCTGTCAGGAAAGGTGGGAGAGAGGGTTTCTATTTGTTGAGTAAGGAGTGGGGGATCTGTTTGATGTGAAGGGGATAACAACTTGTTCTTCTGAGGTTTGTCTGCATTAAGCATGGTGCTGGGGGTGGGTGGGGAGGTGGGGGTCTTTGGGCTATCCAGTTGAGTTACTGTGGGGCTACAAGAGGAGGTGGTTGACCATCTTTTCTCACAACCTGTGCCCTGGCCCCCACTGATGGGTGTGTGGCTTGTCCAGGCCCTCAGAATGGGAGGCCCACCACTGTCACTGCCACTACAGGTGGTTTTCCTGCTGCCAGGCATCCTCCATGCACTGCACCTCCTCTGCCCAGGCCTTGTGGAAGATTTCCCCCTGGGCTTCACAGATGTTATGCAGCATGCAGGCTGTAATGATGACCCAGGTGAGGTTGTCCTCGGTGAACTGAAGATGGGCAGGGTGAGGGTGCGCCAACATCCCTTGAGGTCCCTGATGAGCAGGGGTGGGACTACCATGATGCCCAGCTGCAGGTTCAGAAACCCTGGCATGAACCCACTCTGAACCATCTCTGGCAAGGCAGAGTTAGGGAACATGCAGGTGTTGTGGGCATGTTTGCTCCCAGTCAGTCCCACAACCAGGGGAACACCCTCAGGCATGGACCCTGCTGGCACTGGCCCCATAATGGAGGAGAGGCCACCAGCAGCACAGGCAGAACAATGGCCACCCTCACCCCTGGGCAAGCCCCCTGATCACTGGCTTCACTGCAGCGTTTGCACCCACAGTGGTGTGGCCATATCCCAGTGTGCTGGGAACCTGTTCCCAGGACCTGCCTCATAGGTGCCTCCACTCTCCACTCCACTGTACTGGATGCCCTGGGAGGGCATACAGAGCACAATGTAAATAGTCTGCACAGGGAAGAAGATTTTTTTTGGTGGTGGGCTTGGTGGTACGGTCTGTGTTTGTGGAGGTAAAGACTTTTGCTGAAAACTGTCCACAGTGAGTGTGGTATTGGTAGTGTGCAGTGGGCCTGGGGTCCATGGCTGGCTAGCCAAGTCCCATACCATGTGGGGTGTAGGAGGAGGTGGTCCACCAGCACCTCTCATACATGGTGCCCTGGCCTCCATCTGACAGGTGCGCAGCTTGCCCAGAGTCTTTGGGATGAGGGCTGTCACTATTGCTGCTGCTGCCACTGATGCCACTGCCACTGCTAAGTATCCTTCACCTGCTGCACCTTCTCCACCCATGCCTCATGGAAGAGTACTGTGTTCATTCTGGGTGCTGCACTTCAGGAGAAATCTGGACAGCATTGAGAGGGTCCAGAGATCTAACTTAGTTCACCCAGGTGTGAACCTTACACAGAAGGTGCAGATAGAAGTGACAATTTTCACTTGATCTGGCCCTTTAAAGCACTTTACAAGCCATGACCAAACAGAAGTGCATGGCTACAAAGCACTTTCAAAGGGCCCAATCCTGAGAAAATCTGAACTGTCATCGCACGAGGGTTCAGATGATGTTCCAAAACGTAACATCTTTGGTAACTTGTGTCTGCCTCCTAGTCTTGGAGCTATTTTCAGAATGGGAGAGCGGGTAAGAGAGAAGAGGATATTTGGTCTGGGGTTTTTCAGCCAACTCTATTCCACCCATCCCACCCCATCCTCCAGCACTGGCTGGGGAATCCCTAGAATGAGCTCCTTTTGCTCCCTTTCTCCTTTCCCATTTTCAAAAGAGTGCCTAGGCTGGGAGGAAAGAGGGCCCATTGCTAGGGGAAACTGGCTACAGGCTTATAGCCAACAGCTGGATTTCCTAATCCCCACTCTCCCCTGGACCCAAAAATTAACTTCTGTTTGGTCCAGAGCATTGTTGTTACTGAGAACACTTCCTGCAAAGTCTTGTGAGTTACAGCAGGGAGCTCCTCTTCTGTCTCCACCCTTAAAATCCTAGTTAGGTTGATCTAAGTGCAAACTGTACAGAAATTCAGAAAGGTCAGATCAGTCTAAAAATACCTGACACAACCTAAATTAACCCTATGTCAGAGGTAGTCTAATTTAGGTTGGGTCCAGCTAGAGTGACTAACTGAAATTCTGTAGTTCCCAGTGCAACCCCAGTGCTGGGAAAGCCAGGCAGTTGGCCCCAGCCCCAGGGCTGGCTTATCCTACCTGCCCCCCATTCAGGGCTATTTTTAGCTCCCTAGTTCTTTCCCCTGCCCCTAGACTGGCAACTCCTCTCCCCCAGTGGACCAGCCAGACCCAAGCTTGCTAAACCACCCATCTTGCAACCCACTCCCAGTGCCAGTTTTACTGGAATTCACCAGTGCCAGAAGCCCAGGAAGTAAATCAGAGATGGGGAAGGGGTGGATAGAGGCAGGAGTGTTGGTTCACCAGGGGACAGAGTTGTTCATCTGAAGGTGGGAGGGACAGGGGGATAAAAATAGCCCCTAGTCCTGGGGTGGGGGTGGGGGAGTTCCCAATCTGTAAAAGCCCCCCTGCAGATTATCCTGCTTGCTCTCCCATCCCCCCTGATTTCACCCACAGACTCTGCTTGCCCCTTGATGCTCCCTCCCACAGATGTCACTTGCCTCCATTCCCCTGACACCCCCCATGGGCCTCCTGTAGCACCCCTTATCCCCCCAAGTGCCCCTATATACCAAGCTTTCCCCCCGATTCCTCCCATAGATCCCAATTACCTCCCCATCCTGCTAACCCCCTACCCCTAGACTGGCAACTCCCCTCCCCCAGTGGACCCAAGCTTGCTAAACCTCCTGATTTAGTTTAGATTAGGTGGTCATTTTTAACTTAATCTAACTTCCCTCTAAACTCCCTGAATATCTGTAAATATCCAGTGCGACTAAGACATTAATATCAAGCCTGGATAAAGTTCTCACTGGGACCTTTAATAATAATCGACCTAGTCAATGGTGTATCAGTTAATTGCATGTGGGATTACTTACGAACACAAGTTGGTAGCAGGGGAGTTCCCAACATGTGTTCTCTTCCTGATTGCCATAATACTTTCCTGTAATACAAAGGGAAGCAGGATCATCCATTTTGTCTGTGTCATAACACAGAAAAAGTACATGTCCCTGCTCCTTTTTGAAGTATATTCAGTTGCTTGTGATAAGCAAAATGCAAATGAACATGCTCACTACAGAAAGTATACTGACTTTTTAGCTAGGGATATTGCAAATGACATTTTGAGTAACTGAATTTCTATGGGGATGTCAAAAAGTATCTCTCTGGCACCAGAATCTTTCTATTTCCATATTGAAAAATCCATTGAATCTTACCAGATCCATATTTAAAATCCCTTCAGTGATGAACTTGTTTTATATGGTGAGTTGGACTTCCACTCAGAGGTGATTGTGCGAGTGCAGCGGGGCAGACAAGCCCTGAGACCCGCGGGGTGGAGGGCTCCGCAGCTCCTGCCCGCCCACGGTCCCTGGCGGCGGGGCAGACAAGCCCTGAGACCTGCGGGGCGGAAGGCTCTGCAGCAACAGCCCACCTGCGGCCCCTGGGGGTGGGGCACTTACTCACCTGTTGCAGGTGTGAGGCGAAGCTGGCTGGCTTAAAAGCCAGGCCGGAATGGAGGAGCGGGGAACCGGAAGTGCCGGCGTGGGAGCAGATCACCGGCGGAAGCCCAGCCCAGCAGAGGCACACCAACACGCGACCGGCACGCACGTTCTGGAGCAAGGGTAATGCCCCGGGGGGGGGGGCGAGGCAACGGGGGCAATAGGCCCCGAAGTTGGCCGCAGGAGTCGTGGCAGCTGGAGGCGCTTCACCACGGCGGGGTCTGAACAGCTCATAGGGCTGCTAATCTCAGCCACGGTACGCCCAGCAAGCAACGGGATTACTCCCAGGAAGGGGAGGACTCTGAGGGGGGAGACTGGCTTCTGTGGGAAGGGAACGGAAAGGAGTTCCCTGACAAAGGACTTTGGAGCTTTGCTAAAGCCAACCAATCATAGGAACCTGGGACCGAACGCCCAGGAGTGGAACTGTTTGTTTGATTTATAATTGTTGATTTCGGGACTCCTATATTTGAGGTGTTGGCCTTCACTCTCCCTAAGCGGGGGAGAGACTAGAAGGCCAACTGCGATTCGTCACGGAGGCCCGGGTGAGGGTGTAGGGGAGGAAGGAGCCCTCAAGGATGCCACACCTGGAATAACTGGAAGTCTTATTTCTGGAGCTGCGCACGTCAGAAGAAAATCATTGAACATTGGAACCATAAAAGTCATGGCAGGTGGCTTTTGACGTCCGCAGCTCCAGAGACAGTGCACTTCCGGCCGAAGTTATTGACCAGACGGGTACAGACTGTGGGATAATTCACAGTGATGTAGTCATCTCTAAGTTTCAGTGAACTAAGATGAGGAAATCATTGGGTCTTAAATTTAACAGGTTTTGGAGAATGCTACGTCATTGGAAGATTTTCTCTCTCGAGAAACATATTTGGAATTAAATATGCTAACAACAGCAATACTTGTTTTGAAAATACCAATGGTCAATATAGTTTTAGAAGTACTTCAAACAGAAAGTAACAGCAAGATGAAGTAAGACAGGTTTGTAGTATCTCCAGCTCAACTTCTGCTGATATAGCAGTTTCTATTCTATTCTGCTATATGGCATAGAAATTCAAGTTCTTTTGATCAAAATCGAGGTATTTTAGGGTGTGTATGACAAAATGAGAATTCAGACACAAAAATGTTGAACACTGTGATGCCTCATGTCCACTGCACCTTAAATTAAATATGTGTCAGGGCAAAGCCCCACCATACAGCCTGATAGATATGAGATTTTTTGGATATGTGTGGTTTTTGAGATTTGAAATAAAATTAGACACCTGAGAAGGCAAGACATGCCAGGACTGTGCCTTCAGTATAATCCAAAATATATAATACTCATTGTTTATAATTTCACTTTTATATGGAAAAAACTCCTGAAAATGTTAAGATGATTTTTCAATCAGTTAATATTAATGGGAAGCTCAGTACTACACTTTTTGGTTGGTCTCATCACAAAATATTGACCTGTATACTAGGTGCATCTACATATGCCCCAGCACAGTTATTTTTAGCCACTACATCACGATAGCAATGTACTATATGGAGGGATCATGTTGCTATGGCAACATAGCAGAGGCATCATAGTTTTTTCCTGTGGATGCTACATCACTGTAGAGCATTGCTACAGTGACATAGTGTCATGTGTAGATACACCTATTGGGTAGAATATAGCATACTGCACTGTAACATTGTAAGGTGAACTACAGCTTCCAGAAGCTTCCAGAGGACTGGAGGAAGGAACTGTGGTACGGACTTCCATTCCCAGAAGCCTTCAGAGGACTGGGAGAATGAACTGTAGCATGCACTACAGCTCCCAGAAGGCCGCAGGAGAAAAGAGGAAGTGGAAGGAGCAGCTTTGCACTACTGTTGAACTGTGTGATGAAAACAGATATGTGGTATGAGAGCGGGAAGCAGCTAGGACTGTGAACTGCAGCAGTGGATCTCAGGTTCAGGTGGAACAGGTGGGCATTAAGTGTTTTGGAATCAGGTACTGGGTTGGAGTCCCTCCAGAGTTATGGGGAGTTTAAGGTTTCTCCAGTGGATATACCACAATGTTAGTGTTCTCTATATGTTACCTGTTATCTGTTCTTGGGTGGTCTGACCACAGTGACACCATTTATTACCTGTTATATATATCCTAAGTGTATGTATTCTAATGTTTATTTTCCTGTACTTTTCTTAATTCCCTTAGCTTGTTGGTGTGTGAACCTAATCCCCAGCATTCCCTATATAAAAATGGAAATTCACCTTAGAGGTTCTCTGTGCCAGTTTCTGGGGTTGCATGGTTTGGTGCAATACTGTTTCTATGTATTTGCCACAGTGTCATGATGTTGACTCTGAACTAGAACTACAAAGGAAGTAGAGTGGGTCTGAAACACCTAACTTCCATGTTAGGTGGGAGGCCTCAAAATCCACCATCCCCATTCCAAACCTTCCTATTGCAGTCCTCAAAATTCCCCAACTCAGTCTTTGCCTAAATCTATATAAGCCTAACATTTCTATCCTGCTTCTGAACCCTCCTAGAAGTGCCTCACTATTCACAATGATCACTTAGAGAATATGTTTTGTTATTTGGAACATTTGGCACATAATTGAGTCCTGATGCACAGAAGGGCAAATTTCCACACCCTGGCAGGAAAAAGATTCAGAGGCATAAAAAGGACAGCAGACTGACCTGCTGCTTCAGGAACTCGTGTTTACATTCCCAAAGCAAGTGAAAGGCAGTGATGAGTTTCTCTAAGTGAGTAATTAGGGGCTCACTCCAGTTAAGAGTGTGAAGCAATCCCCTTTTTGGCTGCCTCACCTCTGTTCTGAGACAGCCCAGGCCCCTGGGATACTCTCTGACTATGTGTCTATCAACCTGGTTGCCTAGGTGATCCTCTAAGGAGGAAGGGTGTGGGGGTTACCTCTTCCTGTACCCGGGTCCTTTGTGTGACCTTTCCCACAATTTACCTGGAGGGGCAGTCCTAAGGCAGTGGTCACTCATCAAGGTGAGGGCTGATGTATTTCAAACTGACTGGTCAGCATCAGTGGTGCTCATAAAATACCTGATCCTGGTTGGGGCCAGGTGAAGAGGTCAGAAAGGTTATTTAAAAGGGTCCATCCATCTTAGGAGGGGGGAGACATCTTCTGGTCACTGAATCAAGCTCTGGGACTCCAGAATTCTCTGGATGTGGATGTGAGTAACTTTCCTGAATTTTAGCTAGTAACTTAGGACGAAATGATCTAGAAGCATATCAAAAGGCTACCAAGCCTCTTCTGTCTGCTCAAGGTTTTTCTTTTGCTACTTTTCTGACCTGTACCCCTTCCCATGTCTACTCTCTCTGATGAATAAAGCTATCCATTATAACAAGCCTTGCTGTAACTACTTGAGAGGGATGGGGAAAGCCTTTTCAGCTCCCGTTTCCTCAGCTGGCCAAGGGAGGCTATTTGTGAATGCTTCAGGTGAAGAGAAGCACTCCAAAGTACCATGTTGGGTTAAGCAACCCCAAGATCTAAAGGGTCGGTGTATCCCAGTGGCACAGAGCCCTAACAAAGACCAGACCCTGAGTGGTTGCAGTGGTTACCCCAGGCTTGTGGGTGTGCTCCAGGAAGGGGGTTGGCCGGACATAGACACCCCAAGGGAGACACCTGAATCATGTTTTTTGGTTGGGTGCAGTGAGGCTGGTGGTTCAGCACAGGAGCACGCCCTACTGGGCCTCCACAAAGAGTACATCATCCATCATTATTCAGGTCCTGGAGTAGCTACTTCCAATGGATTTTCAACAGTGGCATGTTTCTGAAGCATATTATAGCCTTTACACCCACTAGGAAGGTTGCATATTCAAGCATTCAGCACAACAGCTTCTTCCCCTGATTCCCTGGAAGGTGCAGCTTCCCTTCTCTTCCACACCCCTCCAGGCTCCTGGAGAGCTACCTGCAGCACAAATCTGGTATTAAAACAAATAGGAAGTTTGAATTAAAAATCTGATTTCTTGGATCAGTTTATGGTTGCATCTGTATATAAACCACCAGTTCATTTCCTTGAACATGTATTTGAGTGTGTGTGTGTGTGTATATATGTGTATGTATGTATGTATTTATATAATGTACACACACACACACGCACACACACACACATATAAATGTGTATATCTATCTATCTATCTATCTATCTCTATTCTAATATAATAAAAGCCTTAATCCATCTCTCTGTCTGGCTGTCTGTTGTCTATCCGTTACACTCCAGACCAACTGCACATGCGCTGGGGCTTGGGGGAAGGGGTGAAGGTGGTCGGAGGCGAGGGAACCACTGCTCTGTGCCATGCCCCATCCCCCCAACAACAGGCGGCTGGGATGGGAGCAGGAAGGACAGGGGGGATCACTGTGGCCCACTGCTGCCGCCATCAATGCCAAAGGAAGGGCCATGGAGGGCGGGTAGTGGGGCTGGGGCTACACCTGGCTGTTCCTAGCAGTGGGAAGGCTGCACTCAAGCCAGGCCAGGTCGTGGGGAAATAGGACCACTGCTTCCTGCCTTGCTGCCACTGCTTTGACAGTGGCATGGTGCAGCACCTTCTGAGGCCCACCACTGGGCAGCCTGGGCAATGAGGCACGTGGTTCCATGCCATACCATGCCACTGCCAAAGCAGCTGCAGCAAGGAGCAGAGGCTGAGCACAGCCCACAGTTTGCTCAATGAGCTTTAGTTCAAGCACATGCACTACCATTTGAAGTGCAGGGAAGCTGATACATGAGATGCTGGAGGATGCTGGAGCACAGTAATTTATAGATTCACAAATTGTTAGAGGCTGGAAGGGACCTTGCAGATCATTGGGTCCAGCCCCCCTGCTCTAGGCAGGAAGACGACTGGGGTTAAGTGACCCCAGCAAAGGGACTATCTAGTTTCCTCTTGAAAACCTCCATGGTGGGTGAATGCACCACCTCTGGAGGGAGTTTATTCCACAGTCCAGCACCCTGACGGTGAAGGAGTTTTTCCTGGTATTAAGCCTGAAGCGGCCTTCCAGGAGTTTGTATCCATTGGTCCTAGTCTTCCCTGGGGCTGCCCTAGTGAACAGTTATTCACCAAGCTCCTGATGCACTCCTCTGATATAGTGGTAAGCAGCAATCAAGTTTCCTCTCAACCTTCTTTTCTTTAGTCTAAAGAGGCCCAAGTCCCTCAGCCTTTCCTTGTATGAAAAAATCCTGGAACATATCCACAGGGAATCCATTTTGAAGCAGCTGAAGGAGAAGAAGGTGACTAGGAAGAGTCAGCATAGATTCACCAGGGGCTCTGTGGATGTGGGAAGTCTGGTGGATGTGGTGTACCTTGATTAAGCCTGGCTTTTAATATGGTCTCCCACAGCATTCTTGTAGGCAAGCTAAGAAAGTATGGCCTGGATGAATGGACAGTAAATTGTATAGAAAACCAGCTGGAGAATGGAGTTCAGAGGATAGCTCATTGTCTAGTTGGCAGGTGGTATCAAGTGGAGTGCCCCAGGGGTCATTCCTGGGGCCAGTTTTGCTTAATGTCTTCAACAACCTAGAACATGGCATAGAGTGCATCCTTAACAAGTTTGCAGATGACACCCGGCTGTGGAGAGTAGTAGATATGCTGGAGGATAGGGCTAGGTTTCAGAGTGACTTAGACAAATCACAGAATTGAGCCAAAAGACATTTCATGAAGTTCAAGAAGGACAGATGCAAAGTCCTGCACTTAGGATGGAACAATCCCATGCACAAGTACAGACTGGGGGCTAACTGGCTGGGCAGAGCTCTGCAGAAAAGGCCCTGGTGGTTAGAGTGGACAACAAGTTGAAGTGTGTCCTTGTTGCCAAGAAGGCTAATGGCATACTGGGCTGCATTGGTAGGAGTGTTGCCAGCAGGTCCAGTAAAGTGATTATTCCTCTCTATTCAGCATTGGTGAGGCCACGTCTGGAATCCTGTGTTCAGTTTTGGGCCCCCCACTACAGAAAGGATGTGGACAAATTGCAGAGAGTCCAGCGTAAGGCAACAAAAATGGTAAGGGAGCTGGGGTACATGACTGATGAGCCAAGACTGAGGGAACTGGCCTTATTTAGTCTAGAGAAGAGAAAACTGAGAAGGGATTTAATAGCAGCCTTCTAGTACCTGAAGTGGGGTTTGAAGAGCATGGAACTAAACTGTTCTCATTGCTGGCAGATAACAGAACAAGGAACAATAGTCTCAAGCTGCAGCAGGAAAGTTTAGGTTAGATATTAGGAAGAATTTTCTCACTAGAAGGGTAGTGAAACACTGGAGTAGGTTACCCAGAGAGGTGGTGGAAGCTCCATCCTTGGAGGTTTTCAAAAACTGGCTAGATAAAGCTTTGTCTGGGATTATCTAATTGGGGATGGTCCTGCTTTGAGTAGGGGATTGGCCTAAATGACTTCCTGAGGTCCTTTCTAACCCTTACTTTCTATGATTCTATGATTCTATATGTAAATTGTGAATCCCTTAGGCGAAACAAGTTGCCTAAATATTTGGCTCACTTATTATTGTGTTGGCTTTGAACATGAGCAGGAGTTAAACTATAAGGGTGAACTTCTTGAAATGTCAAAATTGCAGTTTTCTAGCTGCTTAATTTACACTTTTAGCACTCGCACTCAAGCAATAATTTAACTTCTGTGCAGCACAGCGTCACAAGTGCATGTATGTAGCCTGAGTACATACAGTGGCCTACATATTGGTTTGGTTCATAAGCAGCTACATATGTTTGTACCTGAGTTTAGTCCAGGAGAAAATAGAGGAAGGAGTAGGAAAACAGCCTTCTGTTCACTCAAGGATTAACACACTCACACAGGAAGCCAGAGACCCAGGGTTTAAGTCCCCACACTCAGACAACATTTGTGCCCGCATCTCTGATTTGTAGCTTAGTGCTTTAGTGCCACAAATTATGCATTATCCAGTGTATCTAATGCCCCTTTGGAGGCAGAACCGTTGACCCTTGTTTTTAATTGTCATTAGACAAAATTAATTGATAACATTGGATAAAATGAAGTGAGTTATTTTCCCTGATGAGGCAGAAAACGTGCCTAAACTAGGCCTCAAAGTCTGCTCTCTTTTAGGTCAGCATCCATGGCACAAACTACCTCCTTTTTTGGCTGTCCAGGGTGACACAAGGAACAATGGGGAGAGCAATGCTTAATGACTAACCCATAGTGTGTGGCTGGAAAAAAATGCTAGGAACTCATCAAGGAGCAGGTCCTGGCCCTTGGTGGGTGAAAGGGAAGCAAGAATACAGGTATCAAGTTTCCTGGGCAAAAGCCCTAATCTTCAGCTATCGAACTAAACCAAACTTTTCAGCAGGCATGAGACAAATTAGTTCTGCAGCCCCACAAATGTCATTATTATCACCTTCCCCTGCTTGATATGCTTCTCTGTGTTCTTCTCCCAGCTCTGTGTTCCCTACTCAGTTTGCTTTTTGGTTTCTACTTCTCATCCCATCTGCTTCTATGCTGCCTGTCCCTTCCCTAATCTGCCACATGCCACTCACAGAGGCTGTCTATGCCACTTGTGGTGCCTATGACACAGGTTGGACACCCCTAGATTAAACTGTGGAGAGGGGAAAGGTCTTCCTCCTCCTTTGGAATCAAACACCTACTAGGACACTAGACATAGGCACATATCCAGACTGGGCATGCATATGTAGATGCCTGACCAGTGTATGCCTGACTGCATACACTATTTACAGGTACATGATTATGCAGCCACACTGCAGGGTAAGTTGAATTGCTCCCTGCACATAAGTCTTACTTGTGTGGTTACAAAAGTAGATGCACAAAGGAAGACAAAATTCCACCCATTGTACCTAAGTGAGTTTTTGCCAGAAAACGTGAGTGCCTATGAACTTAACCTGGATACCTGATGTATGAACTTTATGACATCTAAGGGATTAGTCAGGGTTTTTGTGGACTGCTCATTTGGGGTTATGCAGTTAAATTCCACCTATGGTTCAATGTAGTGACCTGTGTTTTTATTTGTATCTGGCTTCCACTTAATCAGCACAGTCAGTAATAAGGTACTACTGGGCATATCCAACATATGGGGAGTGAGAGTTATAACTTAGCTTGTGTACAAATATTCAAATAATCTGGAACATCTCCTAGGTTTGTTCTCCTGGACCGGGGGTGGGGAGGCAGTAACTGTACACACATCTTGTGTTCTGCAGGCTCTCTTAGTCTGCCTGGTGATAGATGGCAGCAGTGCATAGGGAAGCCCTGATTGGCTGACCCAGGCTGTCCATGGTCAACCTGTGTTTCCTTGCAGTACAATGATGGAATTGTGAAGGGAGCATGTTAGTCTCCCTGCTGAACCACCAGAGTCCAGTGAGCAACACACTATCTCACTGGAAAGTGGGGTGAGGTGATCCTAGAGGAACATGCTTTCTTCTGAAAGAACCCAGAGCATGTACAGACATTCACTCTCCTAAGAGAAACTCTCCAGGGAGTGATTTAATCCAGTTTTCCCCAGGTTATTTTTACTTGGAGTGGCCATTTTTACTCTAGAAGAAACAGCCTGAACATCTGTACACTCATGGTTTCTCCTAAGACAGAAGAGACTCCCCCAGGACAAAGTGAATGCCTGCATGAAGCTTGGTGACTAAACTTTTACGAATCTAACCCTTTGAGTTGAAAGAAGTGGCTAAGCTATGATAAAAAATGTGACTCCATTTATATGAATTCTTATCTCTGTGTAGACCAAGTGAGAAAATGGGAAAACATTCATTGGCAAAAGCAAATGTGAGGATTTTTGCATTTATCAAATAGTGTTAGGTTCAATTATAAGGATCCTCTGAAGATTGCTATTCCTGCTACATAATTACTCTGAGTAATATCTGGTAGATGCTATGGACTTCAAGCCAGATGAGTTAGTTAATACAAATTCACAGCAGAGAATCAATAACAAGTTAAAGGCTTTACCAATGGTGTATCTGACATAAGTCTAGATGGACAGGCAACCAAGGGTAGTGAGTTGTTCTGGAACATTCTTTAGATACTATTTTTTCTAGTTCTATATATTAGTATATATACAATTGCCAGTTCTCCTGAGAATTACCTCATTGTGTGGTTAGCATATTGTAAAACAACTTCCTTGCTCACAAGAACCGCTTTCAGCCAAGGAATATTCAGAATTTTCTTTCCCAAAGTTTAGATTTATTTGTCTGTTTCAAAGGCTACACAATCCAGATATCAAGATCTGAATTCAGAGTTAGAATAGACAACTGCTCTTCCAAGAACTATGACAATTTTTAATTAAATGCAAGTTTATTTTCAATATTTCAAAATTAGTGTCATAGTATGAAGTGTTTCAGGAAGCTGAACCAAGAGAATACATAGTGCATGGTGAAGTACTGTCTCTTCACTATGGTAAGAAGCAAAGAGAAAAATTAGCAGTACCTGTCTTCACTCATGCATTTAATGAATACTCAGACTAGAAGCTGACAGCAAAGGAACATTTTTTGCTCATGTTTAATTGTGGTTAATGCTATACATTTTAAAATACATGTGTTAGAGTTTACGTTGAATCATGCAGTCCCTGTGATGGAATGATTCTGGCCTTGTTTCTTGTAGAGTTGCAGTTCCACAGGTAGATTAGGTAGGGCAGAGTACTAGAACAGAGGAAACAAGATAGTTAAGGACATGGCTACTTTACCATGAGTCATGGAAAGTATTTAATCTCAGAGTAGTGCAGAATCTGAGAACACTGGCAAACAAGGCCACCATTTTTACAGAACTACTGAGCAACTTCTACAGAGCAACATTACTACCACGCACTGACTTTGCAATAGTTCAATCTATTCACAGAATAATTGTGGGAATTATATAGTTGCACTGCATCCCCGCCTAGCCCTCCTGTTCCAGATAAAAAGCTATATTGTTAATTTTTACCACAGTTCCTAGTACAGTTGCTCAGAGCAGGTGCATCAATATGTTATAGAAGAGACTCTTTGGTTTGTTCCACTCCCTGAATAGCACTACTGACAGTACAAATGTTGTAAAATTGATTGTGTGCAGGAGACCAGCATGGGCTTTATACACCATTCAAGTTGCAATAAAACCCACAGAACAGAGTGTTGTGCTGGTTCTCTACTAATTTCAAACAAACTAACTTGTTTACTTGAATCGAATATGGCCCTGAATTTTATTATAATTTTCTATGTATAGAATTCAATTTTTTGAGGGTCATTAATTAATTCCCCACCACTGCTGAAGGGGGATAGGCAGTGGGAATGCATGTGGTATAGGGAGGTTAAGCAGCTTGGCCTCAGCTTATGCCTGCCTCCCACCTCCACTGCCCCTGCCTTCCCCCTCATAGCTTCTGGGATCCTCCATTTTTCCTCCAGCCTCTGCTCCCTCCTTCCTCCACTCCACCCCTTCTTACATTTGTTCCATAAAAGCAGGCTGTGTCACTGTTCTAGCTTGGGGCATTAAAAATGGCCTCAGCCCAACCTCCCTAGCAGTAGTGGCAACACACAAGGGGTGCATGGGGGTGCACATGCACCCCCTGAGAGCACTGGTGCATCTCCTGACAGGCCACGCTCCCTGCAAGTGCCGGCTGGGGAGTTGGAGTTCTGGATGAAGTGCCATGGCCAGCTCTGGGAGTGCTGCAGTCACTTCCCAGTCAGCGGGATTGGCTGCAGGGGGACCCACTCTCCCGGTCAGCAAAATTTGCCACAGGGAGACCCCCCCGCGCACAGACTGGTCGCTGGGGGGGCACATGCCCACCCTGATTAAGGTGGCACCAGTCGCCCATGTGGTGCAGGATGTGCACCACTGCTACAGAGCCAGGCTGGAGCTGTGCTCAGTACCCCAGGCTGTAGTGTGCACAAAGCCTGCCACAGTGGAGCAAAGGTAAGGGGGAAAAGAGAGGGCCAGACAGGGGATCAGAGGCTGTGTGTGTGAGAGGGGGGATAGGGGAAAGAGATTGTAGTGGGGAGATAGCAGGGTTCAGAGGAGTCAGAGTGGGAGAAAAGCAGCAGCTATGGCTGTGGCTAGACCCCGGGTAGGGACTGAAGCCTGAGCCACCACCCTTGTACAAAATTCTAAGACAACCCCCCCACCGTGTTAAATGGATAAAAAATCTCTTCTTGGAATGGAGTAAAAATGATACCTGTCTCTCTACATATGGGGCATTTTACCAATACAAGCAACCCACAAGCAACCCCTGCTTAATGCTCTTAATTGGTTCCAGAAAAAACATTAAGTGGAACCACAGTAAGCAAAACCCATTTGCCCATAGGAATGAATGCAAATATAGATAATTGGTTACCGCTGTTTCTCATCACTGCTTCTCCCTTCACCGCCGCCTCTCCTCAAGCCTGCTTGCCGCTGCAGTCCCACATGCCAGCCCAGCTGCACTCCTGCTGCTCCACCCTGGGCCCCTGCCGGCCCCAGCCCCTGGCACTGACATAGGCCCTGCACTGATGCCCGTGGCGCCCTCACACTGCTTCTTACCGCTGCCACCTCTCCCCACCCACCCGCCTGCTTGCTAGCCACTCCAGCCCCATGTACCAGCCTGGGCACTGGCACTCCTGCTGCCCCACTCTGGGCGTGGGCCCCTGTATGCCCTGGCCCCGGGCCCAGTACTCCTGGCACCCCACCCTGGGTGCAGGCCCCTGCTAGCCTTGGCCCTGGGCAGCAGCGTAAGCCCCACACTCTTTGCCACTGCTGCTGCTTCAGCTGGTGAACTCAGACTGTTGGGATGGTGGAATGTCCCACAGGAGTGGTGTGGATGTTTGCAGCCAGCCAGGAGCGGTTTGCAGCTGGCCAGGAGGAGGGAAGCGGGTTTGCAGCCTCCCCACGATATGTCTAGCAGGCTGCAAACCCCACCCGACTCCCGGCCAACTGCAAACCCCCCCCCCATTCCTGTGGGATGCTCCACCACCCCAACAGTCTGAGTTCACCAGCCACGCCTGGCTTCTCCCTACCCCACCAAGCTCACCCCCCTACTCACTGCTACTCACTGCACTTGCTGCCACCACCATGGCTGCTTATCCCCTCCTTCCCGCCAAAAATCGCTAATTCCACTGAGTGCTTTAGTGAAACTGGCTGAGTGCTCAGTGAAATCAGGTATCAATTTTAAATGAGCTCTACAGCAAAATAGTGCTAACCGAAACCGCGTTAAGCGGGGGTTGCCTGTAGACTGTTTGCTCCCAGGTGGGAGTTCCCCTAATGTTAAATAATCACCAGAGACACAGGGATTCATAGCCATATCCTTTTCTCTGCAATGATAGCATAGTGAGTAGGGAGAGGTAGGGAAGAGGTAGGGAAGAGTCATGACCACAGATGTGTCCCCAGCTGGTGAATTGTCCATTACCAGCAGCTGAAGTTTTGACTAGCCTATAGATTGCTCAAGAATCAAGGAGACAGAAGAGGTGAGGCTAGAATCTTATATGCCATTCTAAGTCTAGACAGGAATGTGCAAATAATGAATGCACACTACTTACCTTTTCCACCAAGCTTGACTACTTTTGCCTTTTACATCCAATCCTTCCCTGCCCCAGTTCTGGTTCTTCCCAATACCAGCCCCATTCACCTTCCTTCCTTATGCCAGCCCCATTAATCAGATCTCAGATTTCCCACCCTGATCTTAATCAACCATTCCTACTCTCCAATTTTAGGCACACAGTCTAGTCCCACTCTTGACATGAATCATTCCTGGAATTAATGTTCCATCCTGTTCCCAGTTCCTCTTATTCAGTAATTCCCCAATATCATCACTTCAAACCCTCACATTAAACTACACCTATTAATATAAAATCAAGTTCCTCTGTATTCCTTATGTTTCACTTTCACTTTTGTGTTTGTCCAGTATGGTGTTTTTCATTCAGTCTCCATGTCTCTGGGGCTCACTGCCTTCCTCAGTCCATGAGCTGCATAAATACAGATGTCTGCAGCTGTGTTCTACAGGTTTGGGTCCTCTATGTTTGTATCCACAGTCAGATCTATTGCCAGTTTATAGCTATTTTTACACTATAATATGAAAGGTACTATAGTAGCTGTTTTTCCTGCTACCCCCTTCCCCTCACCCCTACTATGTTAAAAAAGATTACTTTAGAAACTTTTGGCCAGCTTTTGAAAATTCACTAATAAATAATAAGCCCCTTTATTAGACCAATAGAAAACCATGTAACTGAGGAACAACATGAAGGAATGACCACCTCTCATGCCACGTTATCACTCTTCAGCCTCAGTCAGCATCTTTTTCCTGACAGACAAGGAAGAAAAGTTGGAAGGACAGACATTCTGTACAGAAACTCAAGGGAAACAATTCATAATTCTGTAATTTGAGGGAAGGCTGTGACTGGATACACTTCTCAACTGCACCATAATGTTAGACTCTTATTCTGTAATCAGTGTTTCCTTGTGCTAATCTGTATCTAAATGAAATCAAATGGAAGTTAACATTTACATATGCAGTTACTTTGGTGACAGCCATGATTTCTCGGGGTGCTGGCAGATGTTCATTTAATGGTGCAAGGGGATCTTATCCCTAACCCCAACAAGTGCACCTCTTACCATGCTACATGTGCATGGCAGGAGGGGTGATTACTGGGTTTGAGGATTAGATCCCAACTGTGGGAGTATCAGTGCAGGGACCCCAGGGTGCAGATTTTCAAGTGGCATTCAGAGGGAGTCAATTGACTCCCTCCACCTGGCAGTTGCAAAGCCATGGTTTTGTGCACCAGGACCCTGGGATAAGGGACCCTCTCCCCAGTTTCATGGTCCCAGTATGCCTGAACTTCTAAAACCATACATGCAGCTGAGCTACATGCTTTTTTTTAAGGTCCTGGTGCATCAGCACATCTAAAAACTGTACTTGAAGCTGTGCTGAGCACACGGTTTTTAAAGTCCTGAAAATGCCAGGACTTATTAAAATCACATGTGCAGTTGTGCTCTACACCCAATTTTTTAAGGTCCCAGTGCTTTAAGACTTTTTTAAAACCATGAATGCAGCTGGACTGCATATGTGTTATTTAAAGAATGCAGCTGGACTGCATATGTGGTATACATATGTGGTATGTATTCAGCACAGATATATACACCATGTGGACTGCCTATCTTGATGAGACCTTCCAATTGGAGAGAGGCTCTCTAGTCATGGAGTCCTGGGTCCTTTTAAAGCATGAATCCCAGCTTAATATGCCACATATTTAAACAAGGGACAAAAAGTTCCTGTATGACATATGGGACATCTTGTCCAGATATTGCCTTGAATCTAGAACATTAAACTACCCAGATGAGCTGCTCATCCCCGTCTACCACCTCCCCAGCTGATCATTCTGGATGGACACAGGTGGCTGAAAACCTTCATCTAGGCCTAGTCATCCAACCACACCTGGAGTGGTTGGCCAGGGTCAGCTGACCCTTCACTACCTCCCATATATAAGCTTCTAACCCAGAAGAAGTGTCTGGGCAACAGGGATCAACCTTTACCCAGACTGCCTTGCTGTTCCTCATGCCTTGTGTCTACTGGTTCTCTACCTGATCTTTCAGATACCCGATCCAGCTTGCCCTCTGACTCTGTGCTCTTCCCGGTCCTTCAGCTTCCTAACTGAGCCTCTCCCTCAACTGTCTTGATCACCTGACTATCCAAAATAGCTTGCCTTCTGCTTCTGCATTCTGCCTGACCAGAAGTGAAGTGGCCAATTTTTCACATGATCCATAATTACCCAGCATGGTAAAGACCAAGGGGGGGCTGTGAAGACTTACATAAGAATCTCACAAAATTAGTGAATGGGCAACAACATGGCAAATAAAATTCAACATGGATGAATAAAGTGATGCATGATGAGTAAAGTGATGTACATGGGGAAAAATAACCCAAAAATTCAGACATGATGTTGGGTTCTACATGAATTGTTACCACACAGGGATAATATCTTGGAGTCAGTGTGGATATTTTACTAAAAATATCAGCTCAGTATTTAGCTGAAGTCATAAAAGCAAATAAAATTCTGGAATTATTAAGAGGGGGGAAGTGTAAATAAAACAAAAAGTAATTATGCCTCTATAAACCTATCGTGCATCCACACCTTGAATACTGTGAAATTTTAATCCCCACACCTTAAGAAGGATATAGAAGAACTAGAAAAAGTGCAAAGAAGGACAACAAAGATGACTGGGTGTAGAGGGGTTTCCATATGAAGAAAAACTAAAGAAATTAGGACTTTTCAGCTTAGAAAAGAGATGTTTCAGGAGGGCATGATAGTGGTGGTGTCAACATGAAGACTACAACTTCTTAGATAATCGGTAGATGTTTTTGGGAGGAGGACAGCTATCCAAAGATGGGATCTGTCTGATGAGAACAGGGAAGAGTATGTTTGGGTGTTGTCTAACCAACCTATGAAGGAGGCTTTAAACTAGGTTCCATGGGGGTTGGTGATCAAAACTCTCCAGCAACAGAGCACATGGTCCAGAGAGATAAGGTCCAAAGAAACAATTCAATTCTAGAAAAAGGCCAGAGAACTACAGGACTGCAATAATTGGTGCAAAAAGAAAGCAATGAGGATAAAATACAGAATACATATGATGCACATATACAAATGTGAGAAGTATGGGGAATAAGCAAGACATCACTGAAACTGGTGGGACAGCTCTTATGACTGGAATGTCAATGTCCCAGGGGGACATAGACTAAGGTCCTGGGAACCCCTCCCATGGCAGGACCTGAGCCTGGGATAAGATCCCAGGAAAAGAAAACCAAAAAACATAAAGAGGGGGCTTGCTTGTGCTGCACTGAGAAGAGCTGCTGGCGTGGTTCATCAGCCACTTTTATCTGAGGCTGGGAGCAACGCCGGCAGATGACATCATCAAAAACCACTGCCCAGCAAATTAAAAAGCCAGCGGCGGAGAAATGAAGAGGAGGGAAGCAAATCCAGAGGCAGGGGGAGAGGCTGTCCCCTGGACTATAGGATCACCAGAGAAGGAGAGCTGTGAGATTCCAGAGTGGGGCCCACCAGAAGGGTCCTGGTGCTCTTAAAAGGATAAATGCACAGCTTGGCTGGACAGCCAGGTCAAGGAGGATAGTGTTGAGGGGTCCTGATGACCACAGATGCCAGACCTGTGAGAGGGGTGGGCTGTAGCCTGAACCCCTGCTGTTTCTCTTCTGCTTTTTTTCCTTTCTTTTATTGGTTGCTATTGGAGCCTTGTAGAGCACTCAGAGCCCAACCTGGGGAGGCACCCCAACTGACCTGAAGGGTCAAGAAGAAGCGAGGAGACCACTTTGCTGAACCTGACAGCTCGGAGACAGGGCCAAGGCAGAGGTTGAGACAGGGCTGATCCCATACCCCATAGATACCTGGAGTGAAGACAGACACTGAGGGACGGGCAAGAGGAGAGAAGAGCAGGAGCGAACATCAAGGAGACAAGTCAGTAACCCATCACCTGGTCATCCTGAAGGCTGGCTGGGGTGTAGGGGAGGTGGAGCCTCAAGAAAACCCGCAAGGGGCAGCGCCCAGTCCACAAGTTACTGCAAAGGAGAGTTTCACTACTGAATGGAAGATCAAGTTGTGGCAGGAAAGTGTTAGGGCCTCCCTTGGGGCTGAACACAGCCCAAAACCCCAAGTCTCAGGGACACACCCCAAGCCCTCACTTGGGCATGGGCTGCTAGAGAGCACCTATACTAGGTGGGTGCACAACATTGAGGGTACATTCTGTTTGGAAGGACAGGATTTGGAGAAAAGATGGTGGTGTTGCTTTGTATGTCAAAAAACCTTCTTGTTCTCTGGTTCAGGAGGAAAAAGACAGCAGAGCAGAATACATGTGTGTAAAGATGAGAAGTAAAAGATGTGGCACCAATACAGTGGGGATTAATTACAGGTCACCTAATTAGGAAGAGGAGGTGGATGAGGGAGGGACTCTTTAAGCAGGTGACAAATCTATTCAAAAGCTTTGTAATGATACTGATGGGAGACTTCATCATCTGCTGGAAGAACAATGCAGCCTAACATAAAATGTCAAACTAATTCCTAACTAGTATGGAGGACAACTTAATGTTCCAGAAATTAGAGGATGTAACTAGGGGATCATCAATCTTGGATCATGTCCTAATGAATGGGGAAGAATTGGTGGAGGAGGTGACGGTGATGGGAAACTACGGTGGAAGCCATCATGATATGACAGAATTCCAGATCCTGAGACAGGGAAAGCATGAAGTTAACAAAATTGGGATGCTAGATTTAAAAATGGAAGATTTCATCAGACTCAAGGAGCTAATAGGCATGGTGTCATGGGAGAACAGATTGAAGGAGAAAGGTGCCCTGGAGGGCTGGGAGCTTCTAAGGGGAATAGTATTGGAAACCCAACAAGAAACTGTCCCAACACAGTGGAAG
Source organism: Crocodylus siamensis (assembly GCF_052110815.1). Taxonomy (NCBI): domain Eukaryota; kingdom Metazoa; phylum Chordata; order Crocodylia; family Crocodylidae; genus Crocodylus; species Crocodylus siamensis. The sequence continues at coordinate 13,037,959 of NC_143408.1, forward strand.
TACAAGAAGAATGGTAAGAGAACTATGTGGCTGTACAAGGAGCTTCTAAAATGACTCAAATCCAAAAGGAAAGCATACAGGCAATGGAAGAATGATCAGGTCACCAAGGAAGCATACCACGAAATAGAAATAATCTACATGAACAAAATCATGAAGGCAAAGATAAAAAACAAGCTGCACCTGCCAAAGAAGGGTGAAGGAAGCAGTGTTAATAAGCCAAGAGGAATTCCTAACTGAAGATGCAAATAAGGCAGAGCTACTCAACAACTACTTGCCTCAGTCTTCACAAAAAAAAATTAAGCTATGGCCAGACACCTAATAGGGATTATCTGGATAAGAAAAGGGGCAAGATGAGGAAGGAGATCACAAAAGAGACTATCAAAAAGCTTTGTTGACTCTAAATGACTTCAAGTCACCAGGGCTGGATGAACTTCATCCCAAGGCCTTGGATGAACAGGCAGAAGAGATCTCAGAATTCTTGGAAATTATCTTCTTGAAGTCATGGAAGATGGGCTAGGTACAAGAGGATTAGACTAGGGTCAATGTAAAAAAGGTAAGGAGGAGGACCCAGGAAACTACAGACAGGTTAGCTTCACTTGAATACCTGGGAAATTACTGGCACATATCCTAAGGAAGGCCATTTGCAAGCATCTGGAAGAGGAAAGGCTGATTACAAGCAGCCAGCAGGGATTGATGAAAAATAAATTGTGTCAAACAAATCTGATCTACTTCTTAGAGACTGTAACTACTTGGGTGGATGACGATAATGCTGTGGATATAGTGTATCTGGACTACAGCAGGGCTTTTGACAAGGTCCCACATGACTTTCTCATTAACAAAATGGAGAAATATGGGCTGGATAAAAGTACTACAAGATGGATAGATAACTGGCTCAACAGATACAAGCAAAGGATAATTATTAATTATCCAGAATGGCAGGAGGTTTTCACTGGAGTCTTACAGGGGCATGTCCTGGGACTAATGCTGTTCAACATGTTTTTTTAATAATTTGGAGGCTGGCATAGAAATCTTATTGAGCAAGTTTGCAGATGAAAGGTGTCACGAGTAGGTGCAATAGGGCCTGGGTCCCCTCTGGGCTGAAGATCTTCTGCTGAGTGATGACAGGCTGAAAGGAATCATGCTATCACCAAGGCACTCTTAGCTGTTCCTCTCTCACCTGCCATGATTTTTAAATCTACTGGGGAGTTAGTTCTGCTGGGTGATAGCTTTGGCCTATCAAAGGAGGCTCTTCATGGGGCTCTGCCTCCTGTACATCCCACCCTTACTACTTCCTTGATGCTGCATGGTATTCTGAAATTGGAAGGGGGTGAAAGGCAAAACCCCTACCTCTAGTGACATGCAACATGCATGAACTGGAATTAATTCCTAATTTTATTTTAATTGGCTCCCAGAACCTGCCTTAATCCAACCACTGTTTAGTCCTTATCAGAAGTACTGTGTGAAGTTCTGGGCTCCACATTTTAAAACAGATGTAGAAAAGGTGAGCAAAAGTTCCAGAGGTGAGCAAAAAATATGATCAAGGGCCTTGACAGCAAGTCATATGAAGAGAGGCTGCAGGAGCTAGACCTGTTCAGCTAGAGGAAAAGGCACTTAATACATGATAGTAGTTTTCAAATATTTGAAGGGCTGCCAGAAAGAAGAGGGAAAGTGCCTTTTCTTTCTTGCTGCAAAGAGGGGGATGCAGAACAATGGCTTGAAGTTGCAGCAATCACCCTAAACAGACCAAAAAAGCTGTAATATATAGCCAAGTCCTCAGATACTACCAAATTTGCATGGAGGAAAACATCTGGGATTACCACCTCACAAATCTCAAAAAGGCTTTCACTCAACATGAACACTCCTCCAGAAAGACAGATTGTGTGTTTGAAAGAGCTACCTGGATACCATGTGAAGAGTCGCTTCAGTACAGAAGGAAAACCCCCACGAATTGCCCACCACTGCTAATGACATATTACCCCTCCCTTTAACCTATAAGGAAAATCCTCAAACAATTTCAACCCATACTAGAAGAAAACCCAATTCTTAAAGAGATCTTCTCAGAACCTGGTCTTAGCAACCTGGTTTTAGCAACAGGGGATGATCTCATGGGGAACCTGCAAATACACAGTAACCTGGGAGATAGTGACCATCACTTGGTCACTATCCAGTGAAGGGTGGTAAAAATATCCAGTGAGGTGTTAGACTTCAGAAGGGCCAACTTTAGGAAACTTAGAAGGCTAGTTAGTGAGGTGGCAGAACTCAAGAGCATTGAGCAAATGGGGGTGCAGGAGAGTGGAGGTTTCTCAAGGGCGTGATCCTTGGGGCACAAATGGAGTCTATCCCCTTATGTAGGAAAGGGAGTAAGGGGATAAAAATGCCCCCTTGGCTCAACAGAGAACTCCAGAAAAGACTGGGGGCAAAGAAAGTAATTTACAGGCAGTGGAAGCAGGGGGCAGCCACCAAGGAGGAATACACTCCCCTGGTGTGCTATTGTAGGGAATCAGTTAGGCAGGCCAAGGCAAGGCTGGAGCTTAAGCTGGCTACAATAGTTAGGACAATAAAAAGTCCTTCTATAGATACATAGCGAGCAAAAGGAAGGTGCAGAGTAACATAGAGCCCTGCAGGACAAATCAGGACAGTTGGTAGTTGATGCAAGGAAAAAGGTGGAGCTCTTCAATGAGTTCTTTGCTTCAATATTCCTAAATCCTGACCAAGACAATTCCCCCACCTTGAGCATAGATGTCCAAAAGGCACCAGACTGCAAGAGGATAGTGCTGACTTAGTTAAGGAGCACTTGGAGGGTCTGTATGGGTACAAGTCAGCCAGCGCAGATGACCTCCATCCATGGGTGTGTCCAACAGTGGGCTTTCACCCCAAAAGTCCCGCCCCTGTCTGTGGTAGAGGCTTGTCTCTTTCAGTCTAGGTGTTGTCAATCTCTGGAGCTCATCACTTGTCTGAGCGACTTTTTTAACTCTTCTTTCTTTCTGACTCTATCTTCTATACCAAGACAACTTTAGCACCTCAGCTAACAAGACAAAGTCCACCGCGATGTCTTGATGGCCCCTCCCACATAGCCACAATCTTGCCTGCCACGACTTGTTATGGGAGAAAATAGAATGCGTGTGGGTCTTGACGCTTTGGCTCTTGCAATTTGTCTTAGTGTAGTGAGGGCTCCACCAACCCCTACACCATCACCCGTTCCACCCGGGTAGTAATTCAGTTGTCTCTGCAATCTGCCTTTGAGCAGTAAAAAAGTGCTCCTTGGGTCTCTAGGTCTGGCCACTCAGTATCCCTGATGGGCCCGGTTGTACCTCACCTGGGTGGCACCTGGCACAGACCTGCCAGTAATCCTAGCCAGTCTTTTTCCTGGCTTATTGTCCTGATAGTTGTAAATGCACTATCCGGGGTGACTTTCCTCTCACCCTAACAAAAAGGAGAACAAAAAAACACACTGGCCCTTATAGTCCCAACTTTGCAGTACACTTTTTCTTCAGTCCTGCTATTAGGGTCTTTACGGTACCTTCTAACTGCCTCGTGACAGTTTGTTTCTCTCCGGGCATTTCCCTCAGGGTTCTCTCCTCTGGCAGCTCCCTCCACAGAGTAGCTTCCCTTAAGCCTGGCCTCCCTTGCTTCCTCAGAGCCTCCAGCTCTCCCTGACATCTGCTTGAGTCAGTCTCTTCCAGTTTCCTGTGTCACTCTTTTGCCTGCCCCACATCTCCTTTTATCCTGGAGTTCCAGCTGACTCCCCCTCCCCTCCTGAAACACCGCATGAAGAAGAAGCCCTATGGAGTTCTTTCCAATACAGGTAGGGCCATTTTACTTCTCTGGGGCTCTTGTCTCTCTTCACAGAGTGCTGAAGGAATTGGCCAGTGTCATAGCTGAGCCACTGTCATGGCTATTTGACATCCCATGGTGCTCTGGCCAGGTCCCTGATGATTGGAAAAGGGCCAGTATGGTGCCCATTTTTAAGAAGGAGAGAAGGGATGAGCCAGGTAACTTTTTAGGCCAATCAGTCTTACCTCTATCCTTGGGAAAATACTGGAAAAAATCATCAAAAAGCATATATGTGAAGGTCCAGCAGGGGAAATAATGCTGAAAGGAAACCAGCATGGGTTCATCACAGGTAGATCCTGCCTGACAAAACGTATAGCCTTTTATGACCAGGTCACACACTGCCTTGACACAGGAGTTGAGGCTGATGTCATCTACCTGGACTTTAAGAAGGTCTTCAACACTAGTTTCCCATCCTATTCTCATAGGGAAGCTAGCAGGCTGTGGAGTGGATGCTTACACAGTCACGTGGATGGCCAATTGGGTTAGGGACCGCACTCAGAGAGTGGTGGTGGATGGGTCGTTCTCTGCCTGGAAGGAGGTGGGCAGTGGGGTCCCACAGGGTTCAGTCCTTGGACATGTGTTATTTAATATTTTCATCAGTGATTTGGATGAGGGTGTGGAGAGCATCCTCTTCAAGTTCACAGATGATACCAAGTTATGGGGCAAAGTTAATGCACTGGAGGGCAGGGAGCAGATACAGGCTGATCTGGACAGGTAGGGTAAACGGGCAGAACAAAATAGGACGCAATTCAACAAAGATAAATGCAAGGTGCTCCACCTAGGGAGGAGGAATCCCCAGCACACCTATAGGTTGGAAGATGACCTCCTCAGCAGCTCAGAGGCTGAGAGGGATCTTGGAGTCATAGTTGACTCCAAGATGAACATGAGCCAACAGTGTAATGAAGCCATCAACAAGGCCAATCACATCTTATGGTGCATTAGCAGATGCATGACCAACAGATCAAGGGAGGTGATGCTCCCCCTCTATGCGGCATTGGTCAGGCTGCAGTTGGAGTACTGTGTCCAGTTTTGGGCACCGCACTTCAAGAGGGACATGGAGATTCTGGAGAGGGTTCAGAGGAGGGCCACTCACATGATTAGTGGCCTCCATGAAAGACCCTACGAGGGGAGGTTGAGGGATCTGGATCTCTTCAGCTTTCACACAAGATGTCTGAGGGGAGACCTTGTACCCGCCTCTGAGTTTATCAAGAGGGGACAACAGGGAATTGGAGATGCACTATTTACCAGAGCACCCCTAGGAGTAACTAGGAATAATGGGTGCAAACTAGTGCAGAGCAGATTCAGGTTAGACTCAGGAAGAAATTTTTTACAGTAAGGGTGGCCAGAATCTGGAATGGGCATCCAAAAGAGGTGGTTTTGTCACCCAACTTGGAGGTCTTCAAGAGGAGGCTTGATAGATACCTGGCTGGGGTCATCTGACCTCAGCCCTCTTTTCTGCCAGGGGCAAGGGGCTTGGACACGATGAGCCTGTGGTCTCTTCCAACTCTACAGTCTATGAATCTATGAACCACCTATCCTAGCCTTCAAACCCGCACCAAACCTTGCTAGCCTCATCACCAGAAGCAAACTTCCTATAGCTCCAAACACCCTGAATGGAGCCAGACCACGCCATGACAAGAAATGTAAAGCATGCCAACATATCTCCACCACCCCCACAGTTACTACTACCCACAACAAGGTCATCAGCTTTCCTGGATAATATAGCTGCACCTCCTGAAATGTAATATATCTCATCCCATGCACCAAATGCCCTGATGGAAAATATGTAGGAGGGACCAAACAACAACTGTGCACCAGAATGAATGCACACTGGTAATTGATTAAAGACTAGAATACCCTATTACCTGCAAGGGCACATTTCTCACAAGAAAACCACTCTCTCTCCAATCACTCAGTTCTAATCCTCAAAGGGAATTTACAAAACACTTTCACAGATGAGCCAATGAACTTCACTTCATCAACCTCGTGGATACAAAAAAATCATAACAGCTGGATTTATGTCTTGCTGGGGTCACTTGATCCTAGCTCACTTCTCACTTATGGTGCGGGGGATGAAATATGTAAAATAATGGACTAAATATAGACTTTGGATTTATGACACATTATAACATGCCCAACAGCTGACTCCCCAGGTACGTCTCCATTATTTACAAGCTACATTCATTCCCCTCCCCACCCCCAGCCTGTCTCTCTCCCACTGACTCCTCAATTTACATCTTCACTGACTGCCTTTCCTGCATGCACAACAGCCTCTGGCCTCTTTACTATTCACTCTATCCAGGAAGAGCACACACCAACTGCAGATGCTTCCTCAGCCTGATGAAAGATATTTATACCTGAAAGCTTGCTAAGAAGAATTTTTCCAACTATTTGAGTTGGTCTAGTTTAATATATCAGATTTACCCAAAGAACCTTGTCTGCCTAAACTAAAACAGGACTCTTCCCTACAATGATTTTGCAATGTATATTCTGTCAATTCATTTGCAGTAATATGTATTGAACAGTAAAGAAGGGAACTACTTAAACATGTTTTTATTTAAGTGGGCTATCGAGTAATTTCTTTTAATTCATGGCAATTAAACATATTTCAAAGTAAAACAGTACAAAATAACTCAGTTAAAATTTAATTGTTGAACATGATAATTATTTCTATTAAATACTCATAAAATATTTAAAAAGTACATGCCTGAGCAATTAAACTAACAATGTAAAGCATTTGGAAATAATTTCTTTCTTTCTCAGTTGCTTTGTAATATGAGAGAACTTACAAAAGGAAAGACTTATGGTGTGAGCCAAGGCCTGCTCCATGCAGCAACACTGTGTTCCCTGCTGTGCACAATACAAGGCTCCTGCATAATTGCTGTAATTTACTGTTTTAATTATTTAGTTATATATTTTTTTACCTTTTAAAATGTAATCCGTTAGCAATGTAGGGACCTTTTCGTTATCCTCCTTCATTGCAAAAAGAACTGCAAAGAAAGAAAACAATAATGAATGACCCTTGAAAGGTAAATGCAGTTCATGGCTTCAGTTACATGCCAACAACTTACTCTCAGCCAGGGCCAGGAAACAGAGCAATGAGACCCTACTGTCTCGCCACAGGGCACAAGTAATTTCCTTTTAAATTAATAAGGGCTACTCATGTCCTCCAGGTGTGTGTGTGTGTGTGTGTGTGTGTGTCTATGTACACGTGTATGTGAATGAGCCCTTGTGCTGTGAAACTATACAAACATATTGTGAAACTGTATTAACAGTTGAGGAATTTGTGGAGTAAGCATGAAGCAACTCGCAGAAGCTCTGAGTTGTTTCCCAAATCTACTACCATGTTATCGTACATGAAGTGCCTATTTAAAAAAAACAAACTTAAGATACTTAAGATACTGAACAATAGATTGGGTGGTAGCACTGTCCCTTGAGGCCCAAGAAGGAATAATTTGCAATGTTCTGCCAACAGCTTATGTTCAACAGAGATCTTATTAGTTTTCTCAGTGTAATTAGCGTAAGGTAAATCTACAAGGAAAACAAAGAATAATACAGGAATATGAGATGGCCAGTGTTTATCTTGTCTCTAGTAGTGGAAGAACATGCTTACTCCACAGAAATTTACTGTGGTGTGTACTCTGGAGAAAATTTACTCTGGATTTGTAGTGGATATGCAACCACATGTTGTCTAGATACTCTGGAGCAGGTTGTGGCTATTACTATGTCCTGCCTGGAGACATCAGATGAGCAAGTATCTCAATATGACTTGTGGCTATCCTTTCCCAGTACCTTCTGGGATAATTACTGCTGTGTGCTTTGGGGGTTTTGAGTCCAAACAGTCTGGTCCTCCATGTTCATTGTTTATGTTGGTTAGTTGCCTGTTCAAAAAAAAAAAAGATGAGGTTTCTCTTGATATAACATCCTTAGAAAATCCATGGAATGAAGAATAAGAAGAATAGTCTTCTCTAAGCATTGTGGTCTTGTTTTGGTCCTTAGTACTTTGGTACAGCAATTGTGACAGCACTTTGTCAATGTTATCTGCTTGAATGTTTTTCTTGGTGTTACTTTTCCATGGACAGGAGAGATGAAAAATTGTGAAACAGCCTCTAAGGACATGCACACTGGATCTTTCAGCAATGCTATTTTCTGGTGCTGAGTTTGGGGAGGATGAGGATGTTGTGCAAACCATGCCATTGCTTGGGCAAAAATATGCTTTAGGAATAGCAGGTGCTAGAAAAGGGACATATGCAACAGGATAGTGCTCCAGACATGGGACGATTGACATCTGAGTTTCAATAAGAAAGACCACTGACCCTAGAGGTAAACCTGGAGTTCTGGAGAAAGACTAGAAATATGAGGACTCCTTTATCTGTGAAGAAATGGGTTGTGATTTTCATCTAGAAAGCCAACCCAAGCTGTCACCAGTCTTTGGCCAGTTACGCATGGGAAATTAACTGCTGGCAAGGCCATGCAGTTGATATGCACTGGCCACTTCTACACATGCATTTACTCTAGATTACATTTACTGAGCAGTAAGCTACTGCACGTGGCCCTATGCACCATTGTTACTGAGCTGTCATTTAGTACTGACTTTTGGCACAATAACAGTCTATACTGTGCGGTGCTAGTGGCGCATGGTTTTTTTTAGTCATTGCATCATTGAAGTGACATGCTACAGTGAAGGAGTGTATTGCTATGGTGACATAGCTGCAGCATCACAGCTTGTGCTCATCGATACTATATCACTGTAGTGCGTTGCTACCATGACATAGTGCGGTGTTTCCCAACCAGTGTTGTGGCACAAAAGTTTGCCATCAGAAATGAACAGATGTGCTGTGGAATTTTGCCATGGCAATAAGCTATAATGAGTTACAATAGGTGTAAGGATGGGGAATGCCTTAACTGGTGTGCCATGGAAATTTTTTATTAATGTAAATGTTCATTGGACTGAAAAAGATTGAGAAACACTGATATAGTGTCATGTGTAAATGTGCCCACTAAGGTTTTTTGGGTAGGTGCAGGGATCAGGGAGAAAATTTGCCCCCCAGGCAATGTGCCCCTGTGGCTACCAGGAGGAGCTCCAGGCTCTACCTGCAGCTGCTAGCACCTGGCAGCCCCCTTTAAAAGCCAGCCCCACTTCCTTATCTTTAGGCAGCCTTTTCTTTGCTTAGGAGCAGTGTGGCAAGCACAGAGGCAGCATGTGGCAGATTTCTCCATGCCAACTCTGCCTCTGCATGCTACAGCTGCCCTAGCCCCTGGCCCTGGCAGTAACAACCAGCATCCTGGGATTCTACTAGCCACTATGATCACCCTGCTAGCCTGCCATGCTGACCGTCACCTGTCCCATGGCTGGCTCACCCCACCCAGCTTCCCCACAACCAGGGACTGCCTACATGCCCACAGCACACCATCCCAGGGCTGCCACAACCGCCACAAAGCTGCTGCTACCAAGGACACTGATGAGGGTCTCCACATCACCCTTTTGGGTCTCCATCACTGACACCTCTGAGGCCACCATGCCAGCAAGCATTGGCAGCTGCACATTGTCCAACAGACTTGGGACAATGAACAGTGGCTGGATGCCTTCTGAGGGACCCGGGCCACCTTCTGGGACCACTGTAAGATCTCACCACTGTTTTGCCCCCTCTCTGGATCATACTATCACTGCTGTAAGATCCCACGTCCAGAGCAGTTCCCTTCCCAGCTACATACTCTGCCAGCACTGCTGAAGCTGGTCTCCATGGAAACCTTGGCCCCATGCTATCATGACTCCACCACTCCATGGAAACCAGCTGCAGCAACATGGGCAGGGGCTGTTGAAAAATGGACTTCAGCAAAGATTCAGAGACCTTTGATGATTTGGGCAGTCCCTAGTGGCTGCAGCAGAGAGATGCAGATGACTCTGGGCTGCTAAGTACTAGGGGTGGGGGAGGGGACCATGGGGGGACCTCTTCAAGCCCCCCCGATCCTCCCATCCCCTCAGCCCCTTTAACCCCCTGCTCCCCCAGCACCGCATGGCTGCCCCAGCCACCCCAGCTCCCAGCCCTTTAAAGAAAAGTTCTGGTACTCACTGGGTGCTTCTGGGAGTGGGGGCCATCCCTGCTTCCCCCCACTGCCCCATGCTGGCCCAGGAGGGGCACCCATGGTGGGGCTTGGAGAACAGGAAGCTTTTGCAGAGCCCCCCATGCAGCATGGGGCAGTGGGGGGCAGCAGGGGTCGCCCCCTCCACCTGTCAGCACCTGCTGAGTCGGGACTTTTTTCCCAAAGAGCTGGGAGCTGGGGTGGGCGGGACATCCATTGCTAGGCTGGGGGGGATGCGCCTGGCAACAGATCTCCAAATCACCAAATCAAATCACTGTTCCCCAAATCTAGATATACACCTTGCTGGGGTTGTTTGACCCCAGTACTCTTTCCTGCCATGGCAGGGGGTCGGACTAGATGATCTGCTCAGGTCCCTTCTGACCCTAGCAACTATGAATCGGCCGAATTCCAATCTAAATCCGAAGCAAATACAAGCCACTTTACATGGGCCTATTTACATCATTCTCAGTTACATGATTTCAAAATGGGTGTGTGTGAGGGGGTGAGAGGTGAGATATATGGATACGTTAAATCTGCATGTGTGAATCTAAAATCACTTTCTGTTGAATCTGCCAATGCAATGCATTTATACATTTACTTTAAAACTACAATACATTCTGTGCCTGCTAGTCTGGTGATACTTTCGCATGCTTGTGGCTGGAGCATTTATTTATGAAGGCCTTGGACAAATATAACATAGAGGGTACCCCCTGGCCTTATAAGGTAGGTTGGCATTCACTTGTGTAATATATAGGGACATTGGTTGGGATATGAAAGTGGCTGTTATTGATATAAACAATATGAAGAAGGTAAGCTTGTAAACCAGGAAGAAAGAGTTGTGCTGGGGAAGAAGTCAAAGTGCATATACCCAAACCCTGGTGTCTCTGTGGAGGTGTCATGAGGCTGTGTGTTTGCTGACTTTCCCAGTAAGAAGCAGTGGTGCCCCAGAGACTCTTTGAAGGGTCTTTTATGGCAGTCCATTGCTTGCCAACTCTGCCTCTCCTTCTTCTTCACCCTTGTTTGATGACTTGGACAGTGTAAAGCTTGACCAGGGTGGAAGCAGTCAGTCCAAGTGGATCATGCTAGGTCAGGGGTTTACTGGAGTGGAAGCCAATGTCACAGCTGGGTGTCATCCATAGTCTAGGATAGCAAAATGAGGATAACCTGAGGTCATGGTAAGGGCAAGCAGTTGTTCCAGGCCAGGATCCAGCAGCTGATCCAAGTCAGGATCCAAGTGAGAAGCTCAGATCATGGAGTCAGGGTGAGGAGTTCCAAGCAGTCAAGAGGCACAGCAAAACAGTCTGTTGTCCAAACAGCTTTTTGCTGTCTGGTTCCAACTTACATAGACCAGCGGGGCTAGGATCTTGTTCCTGAGAGATGACTCAGCTTGATTCCCTGATTATCTCCATCTGGAGCCCTTGACTGGATCTGACCCAGCTGGGCCTTGGCTCATTACAGACAGCCTGCATAGCCACTTCTTTTGTAATCATGGAGCCCTGATTGTTTTTCTTGGTTTAAGATTCCAACACTCTGCATGTCTCCCAGACACCCTTGGCAAGCAGAGATTACTCACACAGTGTCTCCACTACCTCTGTCCTTCCTCTTAGAACAAAGTTGGCCATGAGCTCCTTCCTTGTCGGTTGTTTCCTCCTCCTATTTGGGCATCTATACACGTGTTCTGGGGTGGAGTGGGGGAGGCGCTTTAATTAGACCAGCTCTAAGAGCTGGTCTAATTAAAGTGCCAACAGTATGTATTTAGTGTCTCACACTCCAAAATGGTGGTGGGGTGCTTTAACTAAAGCTCATTCAATGAGCTTTAGTTTAGGCAACCCCATCACCTTTTTGAAACATGAGGATTTTAAATACACATGATGCAGAGGCTGCTGCAGCATGGTAATTAGCATGCACCAGCAGACTTGATTGAGTCTTTTCCAATGCATACTAATTAATTAGCACATCAGAGCAGAGGTCTATTGCATGTATAGGTGCCCTAAATCTCTGACAAATTAGTGTTAGAACAGGGTCCCACCTTTGAAGGTCCCATCAGTCCCTCACACCTATCTGGTCTGTAAGAAGAGACTTTTAATAAGAAGTTATTGTTCTATTGTTCGATCTGCCATCAGTAAGATAAGTTTTTATATATATATATATATCTCTTTCATACTACTGCTATACTCTGTCCCCAGTTTGGGAGGATCATGGTAATAGCAATTATTTCCCACACAGAAAGTTCTTAAGAACTCCTTCGTCTACCTTTTTTCTAACTGATGGACATTGCCAACTATAATGACTATGTAGTTGTATTCTATGTTTTTATATTTCCTGTTGAAAGTATTTTTTGGATAGGTTTTTGTTCTTCTGGGGAGAGTTAATGGCGTGTGGCATGGCTCATTGTACCTTGTCTTCTGGATGGTGCTGGAAGGCCCCCTTTTCTGAGAACTCCATTTGTTTCTAGAAGCTGAAAGGAGGTGATTTAAGTAGAGGAGCTGGAGAGTGTGAGAGCTGCTTTGAGCTTCTGTTTTGAGCTCTGCTTTATAGTGAGAGGTTTATTTGTAAACATGATGATTCCCTAATTTGCTTGCTAGGAGTTGTGCGTTTGATACTGTGTGTACATACACACAGGCCACATCTACGTGAGACACTGACTGCACAGTCATTACTGTACAGTTCTTTAGTACTTGTGTTAGAAATGGAGTATTGTTAGAAATGCACAGCTTGCATCTTGCACCTGATAAGAAAGAAACACTGCCAAGGACTTTTTTCCTTGGCCAGCCTTGCCACAGCTCTTCTTATACTAAATCACAGACTCTCCCCCAGCTTCTCCCTAGCCTTTCTCATGCAGATTACAGAAGCTGGAATTCAACTGACTGTGTCCTTGAAAGGGGGGGGTGTTAAACTCTTGGTGACCTATAATAGTCTCTGAGCATGCTCAATTAGCTGATGCATATTTACCTCTCCGCCCTGCATACTTAAGTAGTTAATTATAATGTACATGCGATGGATGTAGTGATGTAACCACACGTATGTTTGTATGAAACGGAAATGAGCTGTAAGAGTTCCTGTTTCTGCGCACGTGCCCAGGAGGAAAAAGATAAATACAGCCTGCAAAAATTCCTTGGTGGGTTCAGAGTAATCTGAGTTTTTGACTCTGCTCTGACCCTATTTGCAAATACACCTTTTCTGCCATCTAATGACTGTGTGTCTGAGATTCTTTGCGAGCCTCCAAGAAACAAACCGCAATTTTTTGCATCACTTGTATAAACAAGTAATAAATGACTGCACAGTAACACCAACAAATGGTGTTTTGTGATGTTGACTGTACAGTAGCCTGGGACTACTGCAGAGTAGTGTTGCATTACCATTTCTGCCATGTGACACTACTGCACAGTCAATGTCTTGTGTAGATGCAGCCACAGTGGATATTTGTGCTATATTCTTTCCCCTCTCTACCTCCACAGATGCTACTGAATAAACATGAGTGTCTGTGTGGTTGAAAATTTTCTCTATTCTTTCTTACATTCTCAAACTTTTCACATTCTGAGCTTCACGCTTGATTCACAACACAGGCTGAGAGAAACAGATTAAATAGCTTAGTAAAATAGTCAGTATATAAAGAAATCTATCATGCATCAGCATGAACTGGACAAGTTCTGCAGGTGCATTTCATTCATTGTTGCAGAGGGTTCGGGGCACAGGTGGGGCCTACCACTAAGGAAGCCAAGGCTTTAGTTTCTTTTCTGATTTGCAGAGGCTTTGTTCTTGGTTGCTGGCCAAGAACTCCAGGGTCCAGGAAGTAGGCTCTTGCCTGACTTGCTCACCTCTGCCTTATACCTCTCCGCTGCACCCTTGTAACTTTGGAGTCATTGCTGGCCACAAAGCAAGATTTGCTTGGGAGCTATGATCACTGCAGTAGCAGAAGCTGAGGTTTGAGTTTCTTTTCTAAATTGTGGAGGCTTTCTTCTTGGTTGCTAGCCAAGACCTCTGGGGTCTGGGCAGTAGGCTCAGGCCTGCAGGCTCTTCACTCCACTTGCCCACCTCTGCCTTACACCTTTCCTTGCACCCTAGTAACTTTTGAATCATTGCTGGCCACAAAGGAAGTTGAGTTTTCTTCACTAGTTTTAGCCTGAGCATCAGCTTGATTTGCACAAGTTCTGCAGGCCCTTTTCATAGTCTTCTCACCTTCTACCTGGTTACTGGCTATGTCCCAGCAAATTAGGACTGGAGTACATGTCTTCTAACACCCACCCACCACTCTGTCTCCTTGACTTTCTTTTCTGATTTGCAGAAGGAAGGAAGATTTTAAATAAATAAGGATAACAGAAAGTAGTTTAAATGATAGAACATAGTTTAAATAGATAACAGCTGCTGATGGGAACTCAGCCCACCTGGGCTGACTTCCCGTCCCTAGCCTGATCATAGGGCTGGGGAGGGGAACTGGGCCATTGGACTCAGTTCCTTTCCCCAACCTGATTGCAGCACTGGGGAGGGAAACTGAGCCCAGGCTCAGTTCCCTTCCCCTGTGCTCTTATTGGCTTCCCACAGCCTGGCAGCAGGAAACAGAGAGAGCCAGAGCTGTGCTCCCAGCTGTTGCTGGAAGTGCAGCCCTGGTTCTTCCCTGTCTCTCACCACCTCACCGCTAGCTGCTCTGAAACTTGAAACATTTCAAAACTTTCAAAACATTTTGACTTTCCTTGTTTAGTCTTGAGACTGTTTCCAAGCCCTTCATTTCAATTCGATTTCACTGTTTCAAGCTTGAAATGACTCAAAACCGCGTCAAATCAAAACAGCAGGCAACATTTTGCACAGCCCTAGAGCAGAGTACATTTTGAAACCTTTGCCTTGGCTAATTAGCAGCTCCCTGCTTAGCTGAGACCCATCTTATGAGGGCATGCCAATACCTAGCGTAGGAAAAGGAGGTATTACACATATATTGAATTTGAATGAAAAGAGTTGTCCTACAATGATTGTTTCTTTGAATACGCTTGATTCTGCAGAGGCCTAGAGGTAGATGAAGAGATTACCCTGGGCTGCCTTGGGAGTGTTGCTCCTCATTTCCCTCTCACCTTCTCCCTGTCCTTTGAGAAGGGCTGACATATGGCAAGGGAGGATAAAGCAATCCTGAACAAAATCTGATGAGCTCTCTTCAGGGGAGAGTGGGTTGCAGGCGGCTGGGGGGGGGCAGGGGTCTGCAAACCTAGATCCAAAAGGTGTTGCATGCAGGATTTTGTAAAGAAAGCATAGCATTGAAAAGACAATAATTTTTGCATTGCACCTCCCATAACAGTACATCCTGCAAAAAAAAAAAACCCTCAGAAAAAAAAGCTGTTTTGGAGCTGGGGCAGTAGGCATTAACCCCAACCCCCCACCTCTCTCTGTTCATGCATATGAAATAAATTATAATGCATTGAAGACTTACTAAAGTATTTAAAGACTTGCTAAAGGCCCTGGGAGCAATGTTCCCTCTAAGAATTAGTGGTCTGTGAGCTTTGGTCCATGAGCATGCTGCTTCGGTGCAGCGTGGGACACTTACTGAAGGTAAGCTCCCCACTCCTCACCTGGGTCAGGCAGTGGGGGCTGGGGCCTGGAAGCTGGGAGGCTTCAGGGCTGGGGACCTGCAGGCTTCAGGGCTTAGGGCGCGCTTCACTGGCTCTCGGACACTGCTCCACTCCTGCACTTCACCTCGGGGAGCGAGGAGGCACATGGCATCAAGGCTGGGGTGTGGAGCACTTCCCTGGAGATGGCAGAGCCTGTGGAGTAGTTACCTGGAGCCAGCCTGAGCCTCTATTCCTGCCTTGCCTCACTTCAGGGAGGAGTCACTGCCTGCCCCGAGAGAGGCTCTACTGGCTCCAGGGAACTGCTTTGTGGGCTCTGCCAGCTCTGGGGAAGTGTTTCAATCCCCAGCCCTGATGCCACATGCCTCCGCACTCCCTGAGGTGAAGCGGGTGAACAGAGCAGTTCCCTGGAGCCCACAGATCCCATGCCAGGTGCCGGGCTCCCACCTTTGCCTCAGCCTCCACCTTGCCTCTTGCAGGAACTTACCATCATGTAAGTGTCCTACACCACAGCCCAGCTCCTATCTCAGCAGGTGCGTAGACTAAAAAAGTTTGTGCATGGCCAACCTTTTACATGTGCATGGCTGCGCATGTGTGCACCTTAGAGAGAACCTTGCCTAGGAGGTCCATGCATGGAGAAGCTTTGTAGACTGCTTGCTTGCCACTGGGCATGGGTGGGCTTGTTAAGTCTTTTTTCTTACAAGAAATGCTGGCTGCACTGCACCCTAGCTAGCATTTAACAAGCATTCAACCTCCGCCCAATAACAGTCCTCTTTGCAATTCTTTGCAACTCTTTGCAGTAATGCCATGACTCCATAACCCCACCCCCCCAGCAAACACAGCATCCCCACACTGAGGCAGGCGCGGTCTCCGAAAACCAACCCATCCATCCACCCACCCCAAAGAAAACTTGACACATATATAGAGCAAAAATAACATACTTCACTGAAAATGGTGCAGCTTAACAATGACTATATACAACTTAACAATATAAACTATATATAAAATGTAAAAAAAAAAAGTTTTTAAAACTGCAAATTTGAAGGTATTTCATTCTACTCTCCTCTTCACTATCTTCATTCATTACTGGTCTGATTGCTGCCCCTGGTAAGTTCCTCCCACAAAAGTTTTATGAAAGGAGGGGAGAAAAGGAAGAAGAGGAAGAGGAGGGGGATTTGGAGCACAATCGAAAAAAAAGACTTTTGTGACCCCCTCCCCAACACACACACACACACACGCACACACACACACAAGGTCGGTGGGACATATTATCTAAATATCACCTGGAAAGCTGCATATCCTGGGTGTCAGGTCTGGCAGGGAGCATCCTGCCGCTACACTTTTTTTGTCATGTTTCTGAATTGGAATGTGATGCAGTTCAGAAGGTTTGCAATGCTCTCACCAGTGCCAAGTGGAGTGGAAGAATCACCTCCTTGGTTTTGCTGGAGATGCATTGATTGATGCATGCCAGAGTATTATTTGCCCTACTGGCTACAGCATCACACTGATGGCTCATATTCATACTGTGGTCTTTATTACCCCCAGGTCCCTTTCATTCATGATGCTAGTCAGTTTGGTGTTGCCAAGCCTGTAGGTGTGTTGGGGGTTGCTCATCCCCAGGTGGAGCTCTTTACATTTCTTGACATTGAACTTAATCAGATTCTGATCCGCACAACTTGCTAGCTTGTCTAGGTCCACCGGTAAATAGCTTATCTTCAAGCATGACCATGCTCCCCAATAATTTAGTGTTGTCCATGAATTTGTCCAGTGAGCTCTTCATCCCCACATCTGAATAATTAATAAAGATGTTGAAAAGTACTGGACTGAGAACTGACCTCTATGGGACACCGCTGTCCACTTCTCGCCAGGATGACAGATCTATTCACTACAACTCTCTGGGTCCTATCCTGCAACCGGTTTCTCACCCATCTGACTGTCCTGGAATTAAGCCCACAATCCTCCAATTTTCTTGTGAGGACATTGCAATGGTGTACTGATGGGGGGTGGAGCATGGGAGAAGGCCATAGGCCCTAGTGGGGGAGGCACTAGCTAGGGTGCATCCCATGTTTTGTGTGTGGCCCACCCACCTGCCCAGTGTATTATGGCCTTCTTTGGTCACTTAACCCTGAAATTCCAGCGGCTGCCCTTCCCCCCATGGTTGGTATGCTGTGTTGCTAATTCCCCCACGGAAGTGCCCTGGAGCGGGAGGCAGGGCCCCTCACAAGCTGATTTGCCTCAGGTCTTGTACCCTTCTGGGATTGTCTCTGGCCAGCTATGGGGGGGTGCAAATGCAAGCATTGGCCCCTGGACACCGGAGAGCCACAGTACACCACTGGGACATTTAATAGATTTCATAGACATTTAGGGGCTGGAAAGTACCTTGTGAGATCATTGAGTCCAGCTCCACTTCCAGAGGCAGGAAGTCTGCAGGGATCAGATGATCCCAGTGAGATAATCATCCAAATGCCTTTTGAATGAGTCCAGAGTAGGTGCTCACACCACCTCTGGGGGCAGTCTGTTCCAGACCTTGGACACTCAGACTGGAAAGAAGTTTTTCCTTATATTGAGTCTGAATTAGCCTTCTAGAAGTTCGTGGCTGTTAGACCTTGTTATCTCTTGGGGAGCCTGTAAGGAAAAAGAAGAGCCACTGGAGGCAAAGATTAACTCACCAGAGGTGGAAGCAACTGCACCATCCCCAAGGGTACCAAGAGCCATCCAGGGATCTTTATTCTCCTGATGCTTCCAGAAGGGAGTTGGAGGGAACATGAGATCCAGTATAAAAAGGGACCCAGGGCTAGCAAGAGAGAGCTGCACAGAACTGGAAGTTCCTGAATCAGAGAGACAGCAAGGACTACTGAAGGCACACTGGGGGTGGTCAGGAAGGTTTTTCAGAGAGACAGCTCTGCTGGGGGTGCTGATAGAGAAGAAGCCCTGAACAAGCAGCTTTCAGGTAACCTGAAACTGCTGCAGGGCAGCCCAGAGAGACAGGCTGGGAACGAAGTACTGTAAAGGCCCTAATAGCTGGTCTGAGAAGAGGTACCATAAAGACTGAATTAGAAGGGCAGAGAGAAGTCAAAATTTGTTTGTTTTTCATTGGAAGTAGGAGAAGATCCCTCCCAAAGGTAACAGGATAGTGAGGTGCAACTATCCGAATAATAGGCCAGAAACTGGTAAATATAGGTCTATTACTTTTGTTTGTTCCAAGCTTGGTGGAGGATAACCAGGTCTGAGGCAGTGATTGATTTTTTCAGAACCAGAGGTGCAAGAAGTGTCTGGCCAGCTCTGAGGATGACTATATGGACTGTGAATTAACACCCGGTGGAATAAGCGAGGGTGTAGGGATTGGTGGAGCCCTCACTATGCCAAGACAGCTATCAGGAACAATGACACAAGAAGCCACATGCCCAGGTACTTCTTTGTTCTCTTAATGCCAAGTTGTGGCAAACAAGAGTGTGGGTGTGTGGGGTATCTCATCAAGACATCATGGCAGGCTTCAGTCAGATGGCCAAAGGGATAAGACTGTCTTAGAGAAGGGAAAAAAAGAGATAGAGGAAACATTTTGAACAAGGTAATAACCTCAAGAGACTGAGTACAGAAAATTAAGGTAGGAGTCTAAAGACAAATGAGTGAGCACAAGCATAGCCCCTCCCCACCCCAGGACAGAGCCCTAGTGAACAACTGTTCTCCCAGATCCTGATGCACCCCCCTTATATACTTAGCAGCAGCCACCAAGTCCCCCCTGAGCCTTGTCTTCTCCACACTGAAGAGTCCCTCATCCTCTCCTCATAAGGCTTGCTCTCTTGGTCTTTGATCATATGGGTGGCTCTCCTCTGGACTCTCTTGAGCTTATCTACATCCCTTCTGAAGTGGGGGGCATAAAAATGGATGCAGTACTCTAGTTGTAGCCTCACTAAGGCTGAGTAAAGCAGGAGGATGACATCCCTGGTTTTGCTTGAGATGCATCAGTAGATGGATGCCAAAGGTTGGTTTGCTCTGCTGGCCATAACATTGCATTGGTTCTCATTGGTTGCATTGGGCTCATGTTCATCTTGTGGTCAATCAAGACCCCCAAGTCCCTTTTGGCCGTGGTGCTAGTGAGTGTAGCACTACCAAGCCTATAAGTATGATGCTGTTTTTTTCTCCCAAGGTGGAGTACCCTGCATTTCTCTGTGTTGAATGTCATCAGGTTTTGGTCTGCCCACTTCGCAAGCATGTCCAGGTCAGCCTGTATCCCCAGCCTAACCTCCATACTAGGGACAATTCTAGAAAAGGCCTCTTGAAAGGCAAGGTATACAATGTCAACCTGCTCTCTTGGGTCCAGGTAAGTAACCTGGTCATAGAAGGAGACGAGGTTGGTAAGGCAAGACCTGGCTGTCATTCAGAATCTTACCTTCTGCAAGCTTATTGCAGATAGCTTCCTTGATGAACTTTTCTAGAATTGTCCCTAGTATGGAGGTTAGGCTGAATGGCCTATAGTTACCCAAGTCCTCCCTCCTGCTCTTCTTGGCCCTCTTTCAATCCTCAGAGACTTCTCCAGAGCACCATGAGTTGCGGAAGAGTTTTTCTAGGGGTTCTGTAATGACTTCTGCCAGCTCCTCCACCACTCTCAGATGAAGATCATCCGGTTCCACTGGCTTGTATACATCTTTTTTTTTTTTTAATTGGTCAAACACCAATTCTATGGCAATAGTAAGAATGTGATTATTCTTACCATGTTCATCTTGTACTCTACCTGGTGTTGTTTTCCTCTTGGTCTGGTGAAAGACAGGCAAAGTAGTCATTCAGGAGTTCAGTTTTCTCCTGGGTACCAGCAACCAGCTTTCCTGAGTTGTTGAGCAATGGCCTCACACTCCCATTTGTTTTCCTGTTGTTCCCTATGTACCTAAATAAGAACTTCTTGTTGTCCTTGATTCCTGTTGGTAATCTAAGTTTGGTCACCCCTTTAGCCTGTCTTATCTGTTCCCTGCAAATGTGGGCCATTGTTGAATAGTCCTCCTTGGGGCCCACCACAAGCTTCTTTGTTTATAAGATTCTTTCTTTTTCTTAAGAGGACTGTAATTTCCCTGTTCGGCCAAGAGGGCTTCCCAGCCTTCCTGTTACCTTTTTGTGTACACAAAGGTGGTGAGGGAGTTGGCTGATGTGATTGCAGAGCCATGGGCCATCATCTTTGAAAACTCATCACAATCAGGAGAGGTCCTGGACGATTGGGAAAAAGCAAACATAGTGCCCATATTTAAGAAAGGGAAAAAGGAGGATCAAGGGAACTACAGACAAGTCAGCCTCACTTTAGTCCCAGGAAAAATCACGGGGCAGTTCATCAAGGAAGCTATCTGCAATAAGCTTGCAGAAGGTAAGATTCTGAATGACAGCCAGGTCTTGCCTTACCAACCTCGTCTCCTTCTATGACCAGGTTACTTACCTGGACCCAAGAGAGCAATGGATGTGGTATACCTTGATTTTACCAAGACTTTTTTATGGTATCCCACAACATTCTCACAGGCAAGTTAAGGAAGTACAGGTTGACATTGTATACCTTGCCTTTCAAGAGGCCTTTGATATAGAATCCCATGCTGGAGGACAGGCTGGGGATACAGGCTGACCTGGACATGCTTGCGAAGTGGGCAGACCAAAACCTGATGACATTCAACACAGAGAAATGCAGGGTACTCCACCTTGGGAGAAAAAAACAGCATCATACTTATAGGCTTGGTAGTGCTACACTCACTAGCACCACGGCCAAAAGGGACTTGGGGGTCTTGATTGACCACAAGATGAACATGAGCCCAATGCAACCAATGAGAACCAATGCAATGTTATGGCCAGCAGAGCAAACCAACCTTTGGCATCCATCTACTGATGCATCTCAAGCAAAACCAAGGATGTCATCCTCCTGCTTTACTCAGCAACCCCCAACACACCTACAGGCTTGGCAACACCAAACTGACTAGCATCATGAATGAAAGGGACCTGGGGGTAATAGTCACCTGCCTGGATGCTGAATCTCTTCATAAAAAAGGCACAATATTTTCCTTCCATCTGCCACATAGTTGGAATCCCATGCCTTCTTGTAAGACATCTTTATATCTTTAGTCCTTTCATTCTTGAGTTATTTTGCAGGAGTGGAGTCCAGTACAATATGGTGTTACAAGACCACAGTATGAATATGAGCCATCAGTGTGATGCTGTGCAGTGAAAGGCAGAAGATCCACAACCCATACGACATATCTCTATGAGATGCTGACTGCACAGTAACTGCTAATAAGTGCTAATATGCTACTGCACAGTATTATTAGGGTACTGCACAGTAGTGTCACTTAAAATATGTTCACCAGTGCTACTGGTGCATTCATTTAGTACTTGATTATACAGGTACTAAATAAATGCATAGTAACCACTGTGCAATAGCATCTTGTGTAGGTGCACCCATACACTAGTGTAACTTTCTCAAGAGTAATTTTACTCAAACTTCTACAGGAGTAACTTTATTTCAAAGGAAAGTATCTTCTCTGGAGTAAATATTGAACAGCATAGTGACACTTTATTCTTTCTTGGTTATCTAACTGATAACTTTTTGCATGTCTGCAAGGAATTTTTGCTATTTGCATGCTAAGAGAAATTCAGTTCCTACACATGTATCCCTATGCACATAAGCAACTATATACAACTACACAGCTGTGCTGCCCAAGCATCTAAAATAGGAGCCAGAGACCTACACATGTAGCAGACTTACATGTGAAAATAGAGTTTTCAAGATCTCGTAACTACCAAACTTAGCCTCAGGAATAGAAAAGGGCCATCTCTGTGTTCCCCTTTAGTCCCCATTTTAAGGGCCACAGCAGTCATCTGGGATGAGAGAGGTCCTAAGAGTCCCTCAGCCAAAGAGGATTTGAATAAGGGCCTATCTGGCTTCCTAGTACAGCACTCTGACCACCATATCATAGGTCAAACATTATCCAGGGCTTTCTTTAGTGATCCTTTTGAAGCTGAGCCACTAACATAGTCCTGTTAGTAAGCTTCTGTTTCACTGGGTGCATCTACATGTGCCCCTGGCCGTGCAGTTGTTACTGCACAGTCACACTGGTGCACAGATTGTTTTTGACCTTACTGCATAGTAGCAATGAGCTATTGCATGATAGCTCATTGCTACCACGCAATAGCAGTGACATCATGGTTAGTGCCTGCTGATGCTGAATCACCACAGCAACAAGCTAGGTCGTCACACCTTGTTGCTATGGCAGCATAGTGGCTCGTGCAGATGCACATCCTGGGAGTAAGAGGCCCATGTTTTCAGGTGAGCAGCCACCTTACTGAGCCACACACAACCTGTCATTCTCCTTTTCTTCTGTCCCACAGACCTCCCTTTCATGATTGTCCAGGTGGCCAGCTTCAAAAGGAGCATCAAAAAACAACCTGGGTAGTGGTTAATTGTGGCATGGTGGCCTATATAGAGTGCTACCCTGGGAAGACAGAGGGTGCTTGCACAAGCACAAAGGCTGCTCCAACAAACTATAATTACAGAACATGGGAACAAACTTGATTAATTGAGTCTGCTGGAGCATGGTAAATACTGTGTTCCAGCAGCCTTCCACATCTCATGTATCAGCATCCTCATGCTTAAAAATGGTAATGGGGGTACTTTAACTAAAGCTTGTTCAACTAAAGCTCTGGTTGCTTTAATTAGAACAGCTCTTAGAGCTGTTCTAATTAAAGCGTCCCCTTCTCTCCCTGACTCCTGGACTGGGGATAAACACCCTAAATACTTATGTAAAAATGTTGTGTATAAACACCCTAAATGTCTGCCGTTGCAACTAGGTGACAAGTTCTATTATGGGATCTTAGGAAATTTGGGCTGGAAGGGACTTCATAAAGACATCTAGTCCAGACCCCTGCTCAAGGCGGGAGTATCCCTGACTAAAACATCCCAGCCAAGCGTGTGTCTCATCTGCCTTTGACAATTTCCAAGGATGGCAATTTCATAATTTCTCTAGGTAGCCTTTACCAATGTGTGACCACCCTCATAGTCAAAAAATTCCACCTAATCTCCAATCTGAATTTCTTCTGCTACAAAGAAAAGGCCATCTCCATCCTCTCTCTGATTGCCCTACAAGTACTTGAAGACCCTCTCAATCTTCCCTGAGGGACGACTAGGGTCTTCTCTTATTCAGACTAAATAATCCTTTTTCTTTCAGTCATTCTGCATACGTCTTAGTTTCCAGGCCCCAAATCATTTTGTTGTTCTGTATTGAACCTTTTCCAATCAGTTGACATCCTTTTTGAAGTGCGGGGCCCAAAACTAGTCACAGTACTCCAAGTGAGGCTTCAGTAGAGCTGAATAGAGTGGAAGAATCACTTCCCTTGACTTGCAAGTTAGACAGCATACTGGAGTGCCACTTCTAGAAAGAAGGCAAACTCAAAATAATGCTACAATTGCAAAATCAAGCAGAACATATAGACTTTGGAGCATTCTTAATTTACTCTGGAGGAAAAGTGGAGGAGACCTGTGGTCTGGAAATTTTTTCCTGGTGATATAAGTAGCCATTCTTGGACACCAACAGGATATTTTTAGCAATTTTTTTTTTTTACAGCCAACAACCCTAAAGAAAGGGTATTTTTAGCACTTTTGAAGCCAAGGTATTCTATTCCTGTACATAAGGGTGCTTATGTACACACCTAGAGTGGCAGCAACAAAGTGAGAGTGAATTCCTATCTTCACTCTCCTCCCTCCCTGCAAGTAGCTCAGTGGCAAGACCTGCATCTGAGAATGCAGCAGTCCTTAGTTTTGGGTCCCCCTCATCAAGAGAGGGTGAGAGCTGAGGTTTCTCTGGGCACTTTTACATGTGCTCCGGGAATAGCGGGCCTGCACTTTAATTAGAATAGCTCTAAGAGCTGCTCTAATTAAAGTGCTGCAGCGTCTCATGTATCAGTGTCCCAGGCTTCAAAATGGCAGTCAGGGGTGGGGGGAGCACTTGAACTAAAGTTTGTTTGACAAGCTTTATTTAAAATACCGCTACCTCCATTTTGAAGGACAGGGACACTGATACATGAGACATGGGAGGCTGCTGAAGAGTAGTAATTCATGCTCCAGTAGACTTGATTAATCAAGTCTACTTCAACATACTGGAATTATAGTTTGTCGGAGCACCCTTTGTGGCCTTCCCAGTGTACGCCTCTATTTAGTAGGGCTGTGTGAGGCTTCAGACAGAGATCTCCAGAGCTTCCGGAGAAGCTTTGGATACTTTGGGGTCTGAAGCAGCACATCTGGGTCGAAGTGCTGGCCTCGTTCAGCTTCCCAAAGCAGTTAGGAGCTCCCGAAAAACTTCGGAGCCACCTTGGAGATCCGGCCATAGAGGTGCACTTTCCCCCAAGCCCCTGCACCAATCTCCTTGAAATTTGGCAGGCTTTGTGGCCTCTGTAAGAGCTACCAGCCCTGCAGTTTTGACCCCCCTATGTTGTAATGCATAGACATGACAGAAGCTTTGCTTTCAAGCATTTGGGGTACAGTTCCACCAAAACCCCTGCATCAATCTTGAAACTTGGCAGGATTTGTAGCCTCAGTAAGAGCCACCATCTCTGCAGTTTTCACCCCCCTGTGGTGTGACACAGCCGTGACATGAGTTTGGCTTTCAAGAATTTGGGGTACAGTTACCCACAAATCCCTGCACCAATATTCTTGAAACTTGGCAGGTTTCATTCTCTCAGCAGAGGTTACCATGCCTGCAAGTTTCACCAAATCAGACAAGAACAACAAAGTTATAGATATTTCATTGATACCCCATTATACCCTATGGCCGGATCTCTGGGGTGGCTCCGAAGCTTCGGAGCCGCTTCCACCAGATCGAGGAGGAAACCTGGTCTGGAGCTCCAGATCAGATTGCGGCCATCCAAAGCAGCCGGATCCGAAGCCAGATCAGATCGCTAGTAGGCACAGGCCTACTATTTAGGTCACCATGCCACAATCAACCATTACCCAGGTTATTTTTTGATGCTCCTTTTGAAGCTGGTTATCTGGGCAGCCATGAGAGGGAGGTCTGTGGAGAAAGGGAGAATGATAGATTGTGCGTGGCTCAGTAAGGTGACTGCTAACCTGAAAAGGTGGGCCCCTTGCTCCCAGTGAGTGCATTTACATGAGATGCTATGCTGCTGTAGTGACAAGCTATGATGACCTAGCTAATTGCTATGGTGACATAGTATCAGCAGGTGCTAACCATTATGCCGCCACTACTGCGCAACAGCAATGAGCTCAGTAGGGTCAGAAACAACCTGTGCCCTGTCACAACTGTGTAGTACTGATGGATTCTAAGCAGTCATTTAGTACTTGCTTCAGCGGCTCTAAGAGCCGCTAAGGTGGATACTAAATGATTGTGCAGTATCAACTGTGCAGTCAGGAGCATGTGTAGATGCACCCAGTGCAACAGAAGCTTATTAACAGGACTATGGCATTTAATTATTAATTTCTAAGATCTCTGTAAAAAAAGTTTCAACTATTAAGAATGGTAAGTAGAGACAAATGTAAACTTGGAATGGATTCAAAAGGCGTGGTTGGGGGAGGGGGGCACACAGTAGCCTTTATTTTGTATAAGTGTTTCTGTAGAAGTAAATTAATTCATTCCAGCTTTGACCCTGGATGAAACAGAGTAAAAGTTGGAGTAGTTTTGCTACACTTATATCTCTCAGGCAGTAGAGTTAAAGGGTATTGGTGCTCAGTCCTCTCAAATATAGGGCAGCACAGAGCAGGCTCTGGACAGCTGCAAGCAGGTGGAGGAGGGGCATGCACAGAGAGACATGGAGTCTACAGGCAGCTGGGATTGCAGCTGGATTACATGCAGAGCACTGCCTCACCACAGCAGGTAAGTCTGGAAAGGGAAAAGGGCTGGGTGGTGGGGGGAGATTGAGGGCCCCACAGCGAGGGAGGGAGTGGAGTAGAGACAGAATCAGGGGCTGGGGTTAGTGGGGCCCTGGTGGCAGGTGATGGGATGTTGGGAGCCTGGGAAACTCATCCAGGGGTGTGAGTGGCTCTCACAACTGCCCACACCTTGGGAGAGGCACAGGGGGCACATTCCACCTGGAGTTGTGCGCAGGGTAGAGGTGGGGTGCTCACTGTGTGCTTGGCTCTGCACCTTGCTGCCAGTGCCTTGGGAGCCAGCTGCTACATGCGATGCCATGTGCCTGCCCAGGAATCTCTAGCCCAGAATTCTACATACGCCTGAATCCTGGGACAGAATAATCACTCTGACCCTGAGCACTGAAAGGGGAGGATCTTCTTTGAGAGTAGCCATGGAGACCACTAGGTGCAGGTAGGGCATCATGCACATGATGAAGGCCTCCCAGTCAAAGCTCTTCCATAGTTTCTGAATGCCCTGTGAGAATTGCATCATGGTCCACTGCCTGAGGTCTCTCCACTTCTGGACATGCTTAGAATAAGCTCCACCATAAGCTGGGTCATAAAATAATTTATGGCCTTTATCTCCCAGGGAGGAACTGGGGTGTTGCAGGGAAATGTCACAACACCTCCCATACACTAAGCCAGTTTCCTGCACTCCAATGTTTGTAGATTCATAGACTATAGATTCAGAAGGGACCACAAAGGATCATTGTGTCGGACCCCCTGCTCCTGGCAGGAAAGAGGACCAAAGTCAGATGACCCCAGCCAGGTGTCTGTCAAGCCTCCTCTTGAAGACCTCCAAGTTAGGTGATAGTACCACCTCTCTTGGAAGCCCATTCCAGATTCTGGCCACCCTTACTGTAAAAAAATTCTTCCTGATGTCTAACCTGAATCTACTCTCCACTAGTTTGTACCCATTATTCCTAGTTACTCCTAGGGGTGCTCTGGTAAATGGTGCATCTCCAATTCCCTGTTGTCCTCCCTTGATAAAACTTAGAGGCGGGTACAAGGTCTCCCCTCAGACATCTTTTATGAAGGCTGAAGAGATCCAGATCCCTCAGCCTCCCCCTGTAGGGTCTTTCACGGAGGCCACTTATCATGCGAGTGGCCCTCCTCTGAACCCTCTCCAGAATCTCCATGTCCCTCTTGAAGTGCGGTGCCCAAAACTGGACACAGTACTCCAACTGCAGCCTGACCAATGCCGCATAGAGGGGGAGCATCACCTCCCTTGATCTGTTGGTCATGCATCTGCTAATGCAAGATAAGGTGCGATTGGCCTTGATGATGACTTCATTACACTGTTGGCTCATGGTCATCTTGGAGTCAACCATGACTCCAAGATCCCTCTCAGCCTCTGAGCTGCTGAGGAGGTCATCTTCCAACCTATAGGTGTTCTGGGGATTCCTCCTCCCTAGGTGGAGTACCTTGTATTTATCTTTGTTGAATTGCATGCTATTTAATTCTTCCCATTAATCCAACCTTTCCAGATTGGCCTTTATCTGCTCCCTGAAGAGTCATCTCTACACCCACAGTGTAGCAGTACAGAGGCAGTCTGGCCAGATCCCTCTCCTGAAAGAGTTTGTCTACTTTCAGCCAATAGTGGAGATCACAAACTTGTCCAGCAGAATGTGGGGTATCATGGAAGTCTCTTTCTCCGTTATGCAACTGCTGGCAGTGCCTCCAGGCTTGCAAGTAACAGGCAGCTGCCCTTTGAGCTATCTACTGGGGGCATACAATTCTTATCTGGGAAGGATGGAGTAA
Source organism: Crocodylus siamensis (assembly GCF_052110815.1). Lineage (NCBI taxonomy): Eukaryota > Metazoa > Chordata > Crocodylia > Crocodylidae > Crocodylus > Crocodylus siamensis. Next base: position 13,066,072 of record NC_143408.1, read on the forward strand.
AATAGGACTGTCTTCCAGGGGTGCACAAGTACTTTCCTACTGAAGACACTGGTTGAGTAAATCTAAATAAAGTTACAAGTCATGCTTTGGTCTACTAAGGGATCCAGGATTCTGTTCTAAAAGTTTTCTTCTTTTAGGGGTCAACTTGAGACATGCAGGACTCAATTTGTAAACTAAGTTTTTCTAAATAAAGTCAGTGGACCCTGCAGATGCTCAGCACCTCAGAAAACAAACAAACAAACAAGAAACAGGATTTGTGTGTTTCCAGTGGAACAAACAATAATCAACATGTCCAGAACTTTGGCCTTCATCTCTTTCCTTGCCTTAGTTCCCATCTCTGATCTAAAATGGAGGAAACAAAATCTCCTTATCTAGCAGTTGGGCTACAAATCACTGAGATACTGTTATGATGAAAGCTATAAAGAAACTCAGTATAAAATAAATGAAGATCAAGAACAATTCAGTATGCAACCTCAACCTCAATAGACTCAAAGCACTCATCAGAAAATGCCAGATCTTAGCTTTCACTCAGTTTTTTACTACAGATTAATAAACAGCACAATTCCCCTGTTGCAAGAAACTCATAAAGACTACAACAGAATGTGTTGTTATTTGAAATCTGGGTTTATCTTGTGAATCATCTGGGTTTCATAGTTGGTAGGATCGGAAAGGACCTGAGCAGATCATCAAGTCCACCCCTCTGCCATGGGCAGGAAAGGATGCTGGGGTCTAACAACTCCACTTCTCTCCCCTGGGGAGGAGGCTCTTCTCTTCTCTTTAAACTAAGCCCGCTGGGGTGTGGGGGGGACTACCACCACTGCTGTCCTGCCGAGCAACCCTTGCAAAGCCAGCACTTAAGGGAGCTCACCCCTGCCCCAGCCCTTGTACAATCTGTGGGCAAGGCAAGAGCCAAGGTAACACTTGCCTGCCTGTACACAAATGCCAGGAACTTGGGGAATAAGCAGGAGGAGCTCATCATCTTGCTCAATGCAAATAATTATGATGTCATAGGGATAACGGAGACCTGGTGGGACTCCACCCATGACTGGACCATGGGTATAGATGGCTATACCCTGTACAGGAGGGATCGTGTAGATAAAAGGGGCAGGGGTGTAGCTCTCTATGTTAAGGAAAGCTGCAAGCTGATATTGGCGACCAGGGTGGACAACTGGAGACCCTCTGGGTTAAAATTCATGGGGAACACAGCACAGGGGACACAACAGTGGGAATCTACGACAGACCTCCCACCCAAAGTCCTGAGCTTGACCAGGAGTTCGCCTGGGGACTGGCTGAGGCCACATGCTCCAGGAACATGGTTGTCATGGGTGACTTCAATTACCCGGACATCTTGTGGGAGGATCACTCAGCAAAATCCGAGTGGTCACAAAGCTTCCTCTCATGCGTGGATGACCTCTACCTGACTCAAGAAGTCTATGGGCCAACAAGAGGCAAAGCGCTGCTCAACCTGGTACTGGCTACTGGGGATGACCTAATCGGTGACCTAGTGATGATGGGAAGCTGGGTGACAGTGACCACAAGCTGATCACCTTCACCATCTACCATAAAGCTGGCAAGTCAGTCAGAAACATGGAAGTTCTTGACTTCAGGAAAGCCGATTTTGACAAGTTCAGGAGGCTTGTCAGTGAGACCCTAAGGGACCGTGACCCCAGGGAGAGGGGAGTTCAAGAAGAGTGGTTGCTCCTCAAGGGAGCAATCCTCAATGCATTGGCCAAGTTCGCCAATGACACCAAACTTTGGGGCAAAGCATCCACGCCAGAAGATAGGCAGGTGATCCAGGCTGACCTGGACAGGCTCAGCAAATGGGCGGATGAGAACCTGATGGTGTTTAACACCGAAAAATGCAAGGTTCTCTACCTTGGGAGGAAAAACCTACAGCATCCTTATAGGCTCGGCAGTGCTATGCTGGCTAGCGCTATGGAAGAAAGAGACTTGGGGGTCATCATTGACCACAAGATGAACATGAGCCTGCAATGCGATGTTGTCGCTAGTAAAGTGACAAAAATGCTGGCTTGCATCCATAGATGCTTCTCAAGCAAATCCCGGGACGTCATTCTCCCCTTGTACTCGGCCTTGGTGAGGCCGCAGCTGGAGTACTGCGTCCAGTTTTGGGCTCTACAATTCAAAAAGGATGTGGAGAAGCTTGAGAGAGTCCAGAAAAGAGCCATGTGCATAATCAGAGATCAGGAAAACAGACCTTACGATGACAGGCGGAGAGCCATGGGGCTCTTTAGCCTGGAAAAGCACAGGCTCAGGGGTGATCTGATGGGCACCTATAAGTTTATCAGCGTAACCACCAGGATCTGGGAGAACGTTTGTTCACCAGAGCGCCCCAAGGGATGACTTCAGGGCTGTCTCCAGCCCCCCCATTTTTTCCCGTTTGTCTCCAGCCTCGGGGTAGCAGGGGAAGGATCAGGGGGCTGGAGACGTGAGAGGAATGCCTCTGGGGCTGTCCCCAGCCCCCTGCTGTCTCCAGCCTCCCAAGGTTCCCCCACCTCCAGCCCCTCAATCCACTGCTCACCTGGTAAAAGCTGGGTCTGGGTCCAGGCAGCTTGCACTGTGTTTCAGAAGCGGGGAAAGGGCCAGTCATAGAGACGCTCTGGCACTGTGCCAGAATGTCTCTGTAGGACTGAGCCTCTAGTTGCCTCAGGCTGGGGCTAGGACTGGGACTGTGCCCTGACCTGTTTTTTTTCCTCTGGGTTTTTGTTTGACCCCTGGATATCTAGAGGTCAAATTTTCTCCCTGCACTGCAAATTTGCAGCACAGGGAACATTTTTTCATTTCTTCATGTGCCTCTTGCCCTGCCTCAAAGGAGGTTGAGATGGGGCAAGAGACATGTGCACACTTGTCTGGATGCACCCCTAGAGTACATTAAACTAAGTTCCTAGTTAGGTTTCTGGTAAGTTACTTTCCCATCCAGAGAATGAGAGACCTGCAGCGGTCCATGCTTCTGTGTGTGTGTCTTAAAAATGTCCACCTGTTGTCTTCCTGGAGGGACACTTTTAGATAGCCCTCCTGTCCTCACCACCTAGACACAGTAAGGGACATGTGTGATTTGATGCCAGCCAATCAGTTTGAAAAACATCACAGTTACCTAATGGAGTGACCTGGGCTCAAACTCCTGCCCCCATGTCATGAGGTGAGAGCTCAAAACAATAGAAAGGCTAGATCCACACCCTCTTACCTGGGGCCAGTCATGTAGGCAGTGAATTGGCTGCCTAGCAACTGGATTGATAGATACATGAGAGAGAGAAGGGAAACAGATAATTCCCAAAACAGAGAGGAGGCTGGAAGGGATTCTTTCATGATTGGGATGTGGTGAGATAGTTCAAATGACTGAAATACTGCCAGGGATGTGTATAATTTTTTTTATGGTAGGACAGGCAGAGTTAACAGGAAATGGTGATATTGCATGTATCAAAGAGAAGTATACTTGTTCTGCGATGCTGTACAAAGCAGGAGACAGACCTGTTGAAGCCTTTTGGTCAAGGTATGAAGGGAGAACAGCAAGAGTGAGTTCATGGTCATTATCTACTCTAGGCCACCAAATCCAGGGGACAAAGTGGACAACACCTTTTTCAAAGAACTAATGGAAAAACCAAGTAGGAGGGAAGCTGTTTTGGACTTGCTGCTTAAAAATGGAAGGTAGTGGTAGGGAACATGAAGGTACAAGGGATCTTGGGTCACAGTGACTATGACAAGATAGAGTTTAAGATGCAAAGGAAAAAATAATGAACCGGAATAAGGACCCTGGACTGCAGAAAAGCAAACTTTAACAAACTAAGGAAAGTTGTGGG